>NC_047049.1:39797383-40105484 GCF_011762595.2 Tursiops truncatus
ACTCTAACTCCTCAACATGCAGAATCAATACAAATCGTAACTGCTTTTAATGAAGCTCAAGGGAAAAGTCTTAAAGGCTCGCATAAGGAAGAGTTCATTTTAATATAACACCATTGCATTTGTAAAATTTTAGCTGGAGCCAGTTCAGAGATGGGCATACAATGTGCTTTGTGGCTGTTTAGGAAGGGAGAGCCGCCTTTCCCACTGGGTTGCGGGTACTGTGGAGGAGGGTACACAGATGGGCTCCTATAAGCAGCTTAGTGCCATCTTGTTTCCAGAAGGGATGGGGCAGAGGCACTGACTTAGCAGTTGAGAGAGACTGCAGGAGGGGCGACGTCCACTGTGAGAGCACGCGCCCTCGGAGTAGAGACCAATCCTTTAGGTTGTTGTCTTTCGACTGTTAAATGGTTGTGTTATAAACAAGTAATTTATAAGTAATACTAAACATATACACATTCAGACTCTCCACGTTTACAAATAACACTGTCCAGATGTTTTAAAAGGGAAAAAAACCCCAAAACATGCCCTTAATACAATTACAAGAACTATGTTTTTAGAAAGTAAATTTACAAGTTTCCAAAGAGAATGAGTACCTTAGGAGAAAGATAGTCATGTATTGAATTTGATGGGCACCTAAGATGTAGAATAAGCCACCTTTTCTCAGAGAATGATTGGTAGATGGGACAGTCCTCACTTATAGATCCCCTTTGATGTGACCACTCTGCTGGATGGTTAAGAGGCTACAATGGATAACACGGTCTCTCCAGCCTTTAGGAGGCCCCCCTCTGCCAAGGGGTATGGATACATAAATAACCGACATCCTGGAACCCCAATGTGCACCAGGAGCATAGAGGAGATAGCAGTTCTGCTTGGAAGGAGAGACGGGAAGAAAAGTAGTAAGATTCAAGATGGACCTCCAAGGATAAGCCTTTCTGCTCTCTCACTGTTCTCCTTTAGAGCAAAACCCATAGCTGAATAAAAGTGTGTGGATGGTAAACGTCATGCCAGAGTCATTTAGATGCGTGAACTTTGAAATCACATGTAGGGTCACTTCTGGGGAGTCCCTGCCCATCTCTAACTCTCAGCTTCTTCATGTATAACATGAAGCTCATGTACACTTTACCTTCAGAATTTGGGGTAAGATTAAATGAGGGTATGTATGGAAAGCACTTTGTACAGTGGCTACTCAGGTGGTAAGTGCAGTAAATGTTAAAAATTATTTGTATTTGTTAAAGAAATAGTAGCTATAGGTAGGGAAAGAGATTATTTGGGGATTCTCATGCAGCCCCGTGGGACTAGAGCATGAAGTTTGAATGCTGTAAAAGCATTCAGAAGTTTGAGAGGCTACAAAAAAGAGGCCAAAAGGAGGCCACATTGCAGAGGTCCTTTAACGCCCAGAAAAGAGTTCCAACTTGATGCAAATACAATGAGGAAATATCCAGCCTTTAGGCAGCCACCTAACGTGATCATGTATTTTAGAAGGTTCATTCTAAGGACGATAGAAGATATGGAACAGGTGACTCATTAGGAAGCCTTTCACTGAGGGTACAATTTCTGCTGTGAAAGCAGAATCATTTTTATAATTTGTGAGTCATTTTGAATATTGTTGTGTTTGTTAGTTATATATTTCTCTTGAAATGTATTTTAAGAGTTTCTGCATCATTTGGTATAATTGTAATGCTAAAATATTAATACAAATGTATCCTAAAAAATTGCCAGGATGATGATTCCACTCTCAAGCAATGTGTTACTCTAAATACAAAGTTTTATTTTGAAGCTGACTTGCCAGAAACATACTATTCTGTCAAGCGGGGTACACCGGTGTTTATATAGCAAAGGAGGCAAGAAACCCAAACTGCTTCCTCTTGTGCATCTCAGTTCATTGTACTTTCCTATATCACCTTGACACTTTCTCTTTTCATCATGAAAAAAATGGCTGGATACATTTTGATGATAGTCATAAATTCATGTATTTTTCATAAGAAAATAATATTCTTTTGAAAATTTAAAATTTTAGATTTGGATGGATAACCTTAAAATACAAGAGCTAGACTATAGGAATTAACGAATATATTAAAATATATTTTTATAATAGTAGGGATAGAAACATAACTTTTGGTTTTGATCTTATTCAGAATATATCAGTAACAAAAACATCAGATGACAAGGTAAATATTGAATAGTTGTAGATCTAAAAGCTAAAATGTTTTGTAACATCTGATTGAATATATTAATGATGGATTAAGTACAAAAAGAAAACCACAGAAGGTTCAACTTGAGGCAAATCTTGTACTTTTGTGCCCTCTAGTGGTAATTTGAAGAACTGATCGCTCCTCATAGATAAGAAGCAGAGTGTCTAAGGAGAGCAAGGTAATGGCACAGAAAATATGCAAACTGTACCCCTGAGGCCCTACGAATATTTCCTTCTCTTACCTCATCTAACTAAGGCAGAAGAGAGCTAGCTGACTTTGGAGAATCTTCAAACTACTTCCAAGAATGCAAAAAGAACTGTTGGTTTGGAACCATAGACCACTGTTCTGATCATCCTTGAATATATCTTCTTAGACCCTTTTGTAACATAGGATTACCAGGCTCAGAATGGAAGCTTGAATTTTCATTTCAGTCAAAGGACTCATGTATGAGACACAAATGACACTGAGCCTCAGAAGCTGTAGGAGCTGGACCCTTAGCAAAGAGGCTCCTGGGCTTGAGATCCTTTGGGAAACCAGCAGACAACTATCAGAATGCCAGGGAAATAAGGGTGCTACCATTTTACATGGATTTTGCAAGATCCTCAAAATCAAATTGCACTGGCTGAGCAAAGAGTTTTGCTATAAAATTTTAATTCAAGTGTCATAGCTAGATAGAACATCCAAATTAGAAAAACACTTTTTTATTGAAATTGAAGCTATGTATTTTCTCATCTTTACCTTTAAGCATTAGTTTTAGTCCCCAGATTAGATGCAATTAGTAAAGGCGGGTCTGTAGAGTACCTTAGATAGGTTTTTATTCTTATGGCTAGAATTAGATACCCATTTCTTCCATGGCCTTTAGAGAGCATTGAGCCTTTGGCCTTTATGTGGTTGTAGATATTTTTTTCATATCACTTTGCAGTCTTGTTATGAGAATTAAATGGATCTAAATGTCTAAATTTTCAATATAGTTTTGTTTAAACCTAGCATCGGTGTAAGTATTTACATAGTACTTCTAAAAACTCTTCGGTTTTCACAAATGCAAGCTTTTTCTTCCTAGGCAGACAATTCCTTTTAACAAGTGAGTTCAGATGCTGCCCTGAAGTGAATTTAATAGCCTGGAGATCCTGTTTCACTTCCTGAGAGAACAGATCCTATAAACTCCATTCTATGTGCCATTCCACTTCCTGCCTCAACGATGGGGATGCAGAAGAACAGCTGTTGTGTGGGAATGGTTCAGAGCTGTGTTTCTCAAACCACAGGTCATGGAAGGGTGTATGTAGGCTCTGTTTCCCTTTCTTCCAAAATAGTAGTACCCAAGGCTCTTCTGACCTTGCCTCTTTCCACCTCTGAATCGTAAGCCTACTGGGGAGTAAGTTTGTCCTACTTACTTTTTTTTTTTTTTTTTTTTTTTTGCGGTACGCGGGCCTCTCACTGTTCTGGCCTCTCCCGTTGCGGAGCACAGGCTCCGGACGCGCAGGCTCAGCGTCCATGGCTCACGGGCCCAGCCGCTCCGCGGCATGCGGGATCTTCCGGGACGGGGGCACGAACCCGTGTTCCCTGCATCGGCAGGCGGACTCTCAACCACTGCGCCCCCAGGGAAGCCCTATCCTACTTCCTTTTATTGTATTTATTTTTAATTGGGGAGGAATAAATGCATATCCTGAAAGAGGCTAGAGTTCCCTTGAGAGATCTACTAGGTAAAAAATATATAGGTATAGCTGAGTTCTCTTGGTTACAAGGTTAGCGTGCAGTGAATCTCCTAGTCTAGGGTCTACAGCAAACTACATCACTCTGATTTTTATATTTTAATACACTTTATTTTTGACCTTACCCCTAAAAGGTATATAGAGAGATTTAATTATTTGGTATGGTTTAATAGACATAAGCAAATGCCAAGGATTAAACAATATACAATGGATTGAAAGATATGCTGCCTAAATTATCCTGGATAGGAGAAGGTGGAAACAAGTTTCATAGAGGCTTGAGGCAGCTGAGGCAAATGTACTTCCTGGGAGCACAGCAGGCCTCTCTACCTTGTCGATTGTATAGACATCATCACAAAAGGTATTTTCATAATGACTATGCTGCTACTCTTTCTCTTCCTCCTTGACTCTGTAGTTGTAATTTGCGTGAAGAATGAAATCGCTATTTTGCTTCTCATTTCAATGGCTTCCCTTAGGAAATTCATGGTTTAGAAAAATAAGTTGTTTTCATAAAAATAGGATGAAAGTATTCTAAACAGCTGGCACCCATCCGAAGGTTTGCCCTTTTGCCTGGCATGGAGCTCACAAGCATAAGGCCATTAAGAAATACTGAAACCAAGTAATTCTCATTTTTAAAAGTGACAAGAAGATAACAGAAAGGACAGGCAGGGATTATTAGATTTTTTTTAGGCTTCTGGTTTTTTGTTTTGTTTTGTTTTTAGGTGTGCTCAATTCTGATATAATTCCTTTCCAGTTGAGCATGAAGGTACTCAACTGTGTGAACAGTTGAAATACAAAATCTTTAGTCATAGCAACTGAGGCAGTGTTCTGCCTCAGAACACTAAATAGAAGTCTTAACCTAAATTGAAGTCTTAACTTTGAGCAATTTCGATCTGATTTTACTTTTCTTTGATTTTACAATTCTATACTCACTACTCTTAGACATATTTTTAGTGGAAAACTAGGGTGATTACTCTGTATTCTTAAATTTAAAAATGTATAAGGTTTGGGATACTTTTTCTAGGCGAATTCCCCTTTCGGAATCTTCCAAGTATTTGATGAGTAAAGAAGCCATTATTATTTTCAGGTCCTCCCATGAAATGCCGTTGGTCTTTCTGAATCTTATAATCATTAATTAATATTTTAAACCTTTTAACCAAATATAGTTTAATGCTAATAATTCTATTTCCCAAGAGCCTCTTGAGCAAAGTGTAAGATAATATTACCCGCCTGAGTTCAACCATAATAAAATCCAACAGAAGTTAGAGAAGCTACACATAAAATGCAAATGATGGCGCATCTCTTTAAAATGAAAAAAAATGGAAAAAGAGTTCCCTGGTGGTCCAGTGGTTAAGACTCTGTGCTCCCAAAGCAGGGGGCCTGGGTTCGATCCCTGGTCAGGGAACTAGATCCTGCATGCCGCAACTAAGACCCGGCACAGGCAAATAAATAAATATATATATATATATATTTTTTTTAATGGAAAAAGAAAGAAGCATGTCCCCTTGTGGCACTACTTTATTTCCATAGTGAGCTTTTCTATACGGAATTCTTCCTTTCTGTGTTCACACTAGAGGTAAGTGGCTCATCAAACTCTTACATACTCGTAGGAATAGATTTTGAGTGTGGAGGCTTTAATTAGCCATGTGCAACCCATTTACAAGCTTATGAGAATTAGAAAAGTCATAGGAAAATAAAATAAATAAACTGAAAAGAATGACAGTGATTTGGCCAATTAGAAAATGTAATTATACTGTGTTTTCCTTCAGATTACAAAGTGCCTACATGAACATTCAATAATCCTTTAAGTCTAAAATGCCTTCACTGATACTCTAAAATAGGACCAGGCGTTACCAGTGAGGTAGAAAATAAATATGAACAACATATAATCCCAACATCTTACTTTACCTATTCACTTCTTATTCTCCCACAGTAGGTTTTTTTTTTTTTCCAAGGTTGCTAACAAACTACCTAAACTGATTTTTCCCACCACCTACTAAGGAACAGGATGATTCCTCAAGTGACCTGATATAGGGGAGGAGGTAAAGCCAGGAGGAACCCAAATAACCCCTCATTGGTGAACAAAATGTTGACTAACCAAGACTGGGCTGAAAAACACTCACCCTATTATTTGTTATTTTTTTGTTGATCACCCCAGTGAATTTATGTGTGAATACTCAGGGCCCAAAGAAATGACTACTTCCGACCCTCTTTGCGGTAAAATACTGGGCATGTTCTATGATTTTCCTCCAAGAGCAAACTATGCCATATGTCTTAAAGTATTGCAAGTGAAAGGGGCAGGGGGACCAAGATAAACATACATTTCCTATTCACTTTTCTAAAGTAATTTAATAAATTCCCTTGGAGAGAAAGTTTGAAAGTTGAAGGTCATCTTTAGGTCATATATCCCAAATCACATGTTTTTATAAACAAATAAGCAAAACAAACTCCATTTTCCTGGAATCGCTTCCAGTAACCAGATAAAAAAAAAAAGTGTCATTGGTTCCTCTAAACTGCAGAACAAAGTCCAGACGCCTGAGTCTTCATTCAGGGTCTTCTAGGGTGTGGTACCCATTGTCATCCAACCCCACTGCTGGGCCAGTTATTTCCTAAGTGGTTTTTAAAGGCAAATGTCATCCAGAAACTGTTGCAGATCCCACTCTTGAGTGCTGTTTACATTTTACTTACACCGTTTTGTTGTTGTTGTTACTTTGTGTGTGTGATTTAGTCATATAACTGGTCATTTATACTACTTCCTATCACTGCAGGAACCACATTTTATTCATTTTGGATACTCTCTTCTGGCACCTTGCCCATGTCTCTCCTGTAGCAAGGAATCAAATGTTGATTGAGCAGAATTAGACTGATTTCATAACTGTCCTGTGTATTATGATCACAAAAACAGGCTTGAATTTAGGATAATAATTCTGATATTGGGATCTGTCAAATTAGTTATTAACTGATACTCCTATAAAAGTCTCCTAAAGCAGATGTGGGCCTAAACTCAGTAAGTGCAGAGATGCTATACAGTGACTTGTGGGGACAGCCTCTTCTCTGTAGGCACAAACTTGAATTACATCTGTCTCCTTAAAGATGAACCCATCAGAAAATAAGATGGGGAGATATAGTTGAGACCAGTCTCTGTGTTACAAGAAGTATTAATACATTTTCATTAACTAGCTATTTGTTGAGATCCTTTGTCAAAGGTAATTGGTTTTCCTTATCAGTGTCAAATCCAGCTTCTCTTTATGGCATATAAGGTCCTCTGTGAGCTTTTTCATTCCCACAAAGATATTTAACCAACTGCTTTTGGAGTTCTGTGGGCATTGAGTCCTTTCACTCTTTTGCGTCACATGTTTCCTCCCCTCTTCTTGGAAAGTTCTTCTTCTGTTGTCCACTTGCTGAACTCCCAACCCTTTTAATCAAGTATCTCTTCCATCAGGTAATGCCAGGTGAGGATAAGTACTGTTGAAGGAAAAGCAGACAGAGAGTGACAAGGGTGCCATTGTGGATGAGGTGTTTGGGGGTGGCCTCACAGAGGAAGTGACACCTTGAACAGGGACCAGAATGTACCCAGGGAGAAGCATCCTCCTCTGAGGGCAAAGCAACAGTATGTACAGAAGCCTGGAGATGGGAATGTTCTTGGCAAGAGGACCACGCAGGAGGCCAACATGGCTGAAGTAAAGTGAACCAGGGCACAAGTAATGAGTAAATGAGGTGGAGAAGGGGGCCAGGGGTCAAGTCATATAGAACCTGGTAGACCGTGGTGGGGATTTTTAATTTTATTGTAAATGTTGAAGCTGTCGAAGAGTTAAGAGTAGGGAAATGACATGATCTGATCTGTGATTCCGAAGAGTCACTTTGACTCTTTGTATAGAACAAAGTGAAGGTCCTGAATGGAAGCAGACAGGCCAATCAAGAGGCTACTGTAGGGCTTCCCTGGTGGCACAGTGGTTGAGAGTCCGCCTGCCGATGCAGGGGACAGGGGTTCGTGCCCCGGTCCGGGAAGATCCCACATGCTGCGGAGCGGCTGGGCCCGTGAGCCATGACCGCTGAGCCTGCGCTCCGCAACGGGAGAGGCCACAGCAGTGAGAGGCCTGCGTACCACCAAAAAAAAAAAAAGAGTCTACTGTAGTAGTCCCGGTCAGAGATGGAGGTGGCTTGTGATAGGGTGGTAGCAGTGGAGGAAATTAGAAGTGACTGGTTTGGGGACATTTTTTGTATATGTGTTGCAGAAGCGAGCACAGGGGGACATTTTTTGAAGGAGAATTGAATATATTTGCTGATGAATGATTATGGGATTGAAAAAAAGAGAGAAATCAGGGAAAGCTTTATAATTTGGTCTCATTTGGTAAATAGTGATGTTTACTGAGAAGGAGGAAGATTGTAGGACGAGCAGTTGTAGGCTGGCAGGGGTGTAGTGGTGAGGCCGAGGCAGAGATCAAGAGTTAAGTTTGGGTAGATTTTAAATTATGCACAACAAGCTAGGGAGACATCTGTGGCATCTCTCTCTAATACTATCCACAAAATGTGTGATGATCTTCCTTTATAAATTGATTATTATGCAGTCTTTGGAGTCAAGTTCTAAAGTGGAACCACCCTAAGGTTGCAAAATCCTCTCTAAATTAGATACCACTTTAGAGATTTGAAAAATCCTTTCCTCTTGACCCTGAGAAAGAAGTTCCCTCACTCACCTTTATTATTAGAGTAGGTTTTGGTTTATTTCACCTAGAGGCACCCAGTGTTTCTTGAATAAATGAATGAGTCGCAAGTCCAAGTTGATAAGGGGGCCTTACTAGGCATAGTTTTTACTATTATGCATGAGGGAGAAAAGAAGATATATCTGTGAAAGCAAATCTCCTAAAATATGTGCTATTCTCCGTTAATATACTTTTCTTTCTTCCACCATTCCTGCTTATTTCTCACATTGTCCCAGAAAGGAGGAGAAATCATACGTCTTCCTCAGGTTGTTGGTTTATATCTATTTGTAGCCCTGTTCTCACTTGCTACTCTGGTTCACAGAGACAGTTATGGAAGTAGGGCAAAGGGGTGAGGTAGATGTCACAGGAAGACAGTCCATTTAAAAACATTTATATGGAGGATTATTTAAGCAAGTTTTCATTGTGTTAGTTACATAGTTAAGAAGACGTGGACAAAATCCAGTTCAAATAATAATAGTTAACTAAACTTAAGAACTAAAATTAAAAATTCATCACCAGTAGGAATCAGCAGTAGTCACACATATTCTTGGGTACCTACTATGGGCAGAGTTGTAGAGGGATATAAAATGTGACCCCTGTCCCCAGAGATTGAAATGCTACATGAAGGGTATATAGCAAGGCTAAGCCTTCCGTATATGATGAGAACAGTAAGAATAATAGGAATTCAGAGGAACACAAGGTTATGTAGAAAGGAGGGTTTTGGACTGGGAACTGGGTCAAGAGGTTAGAATGGGTGGAGAGAGGCAGAAAGAGGGAATCCTAGGGTGTGGACATGGCTTGACTGAAGGTATGGGCACAGGAGTCTGAGCGATGCAACTGGGCAAAAATTTGACTTGATCATTTTCTTTTTTTCTCCCTCCAAATCACATTCATCCAACCTTACTTATTTCTTTGTTATGCAAATTTCCCTTTTTGCAAAACTTATGAAATCTGGACTTTAGTGACTAGTCCTCTGCCTTCAATTTGAGTCATAATTTATCTCTTTGAAAAAAATTCTCAAGTGCTTTGCATATATGATATTTCCTCTATAAAATAATAATTTAAAAATAGTCACAGTGTGCTGCTTGATTTAAAACCCTTCCAGCATATCCAGCACAGAATCCTGCAACTAGTAGATGTTTAATAAATGTAATTAACAAATTCGTGTTGAAATGGTCACATACAGAATTGGAATAAGTGGATTATGACACTTAGTTTCGTATTTTGCGGTTTCACTTAATTGAGCACTATGAGGTATTCATAGTTTTGTAGACTAATAGATTATTACTACAGTTGAAAACTGGATTAATATGAACGTAAAATTTAAAGAACATGTGTGTATTAGTTTCCTAGGGCTGCCATAACGAATTATTTAAAACCGAGTGCCTTAAAATCACAGTAATTTATTCTCTCACAGTGCTGGAGGCTAGAAGTTTGAAATCAAGTGTTGTCAGAGCCATGATCCCTTTGAAGGCTCTAGGGAAGAGCTCTTTCTTGCCTCATCCCACTTCTGGTGGTTGCTGGCAATCCCAGGTGTTTCTTGGCTGGTAACTGTGTTACTCAAATTTCTGCCTCCATCTTCACATGGCTGTCTTTCCTCTATGTGTGTCTGTGGCTTTTTTATAAGAATACTAGTCATTGGAGTTAGGGCCTACTAATCTAGTATTGCTTTATCTTAACTAATTACCATCTAAAGAGATGCTATTTCCAAATGTGGTCACATTCTGAGGTTCTGTGTAGAAATGAATTTTGTGGGGACACCATTCAACCCAGTACACTGCAGATGGTCTCCAGTGATCCTTGCCACCTGGTATTCTCATCCTTTCACTGTCCTCCTCCACACTCAGTCATGGGTGGCCTGTCATCAGTAAAATACTGTGGAGGTGACAATTGTGTGACATCTGATGCTAGGCTGTAAAAGACATTGTGGCTTCCACCTTGCTCTCTCTGGGTGAGATAGTCACCATGAGGTGAGGACACTCGAGCAGCCTATGGAAAGGAAATGATTCCTCCTGTCAACAACTAGCACCAGCTTGCTAGCCACGGGAGCGAGCTACCTTGAAATGGGATCCTTTTGTCCCAGTCAAGCCTTCAGATAACTGTACCTCCAGCTGACATCTTCACTGCAACCTCATAAGTAACCCTAAGACAAAACTTCCCAGCTAAGCCACTCCAGAACACCAGACCCACAGAAACTCTGAGATATTAAATGCTTGAAACAACAAATCATTTTAAGCTGTTAAGTTTGGGGGTAGTTTGTTATACAGCATTAGATAACTAATACATGTTTTGGTTCCTGGAATTTTGGTGCTACCATAACAAAACCTAAAATGTAAGGAATAAAATGGAATAGGGAGGTAGGTGGAAGCTTTGAAGAAACTGTGAGCAGGAGTCTGGTGGCCTTTGAGGAGGCTGCCAATGAGGACATAAAGAAAAGGGAGGAAGACGTTATTGGAAACTGGAGGAAAGGGAACCCTGGTTATGTAGTGTCAGAAAGTTTGGCAACACTATCACCTGTGGTGACATGGATAGTATAAAATGTATCTAGTGAACTGGATAAGGTAGCCAAGGAGTCATTTCCAAGGTAAAGTGTTGAAGGTCCAACTTGGTTTCTTCTTGCTGCTTATGGAAAATGTGATATGAGAGAAAAAAGTTATGTGAAGGAATGTCAAATAGAAATGAGCCAGGACTTTCTGGTTTTAATAATTCTTAGCCTCTCTTGATGACACATGATGCTAAAATTAAGAAATGGCTTCCAGGAAAAAATCGAATCCAGGACACTGTCGGGAAAACATGAGATAAATATGGAGCTAAAATTATGCCCGTGAAATCTTTTGTTACGACCTCAGAAGTACTTAAAGTAGTGCCTCAGAGACCTATTCAGTTGGACAATGGACTTTCTAGAATGTCTAAGGGTGTTGTCCCTCAGCCGTCTCAGCAGAAGCCTAAGGTTAAAAAGACCTTATGTCAAGTCACAGAGATCTGTGGGTGTGGCTTTTGTCTGTGGAATGAACTCCAGTAAAATTCATCAGAGACCCACAAAGTTGTTAAGAGAATCATATTGACCAAACATCACCAGCTTGAATCAAAAGCAACCACAGCCACACAAAATGAAAAAAGGCCTTTGGAACATCAAATTTCTTCAAGCAGGAAGTAGGCTGAGAAAACTTTTCAACTTCAAAAATGGACAACTAAGTATGACTTGGGAAGAAGTGACAATCTGGAGGGCAAAGGGAAAAAAAAGAATTAACTCCAGGCCTTTAATGCTAATCAAAGAACTGCCAACTGTATCCTATTACGGACCAATGAATGTGTATGTTGGGGGGCTGGGGGGCGGGTTACATAAGTTTTCTCTTTAATTGACATGGCTTCAGATTGAGAACTATACTCAAAAGAGCTATACTCAAGGAATCACGTTTGAGGCACTTCATCTACACCTGGATCTGATTTAGACGATGAAATTCTGGACTTTGAGCTGATGCTATAAATGGGGTGAGACTTCTGGGAGCTTTGGAAATGGGTGAGTGCATTTTGCACATGGAAGCAATGAGAACCATTGGGGACCAGAGGTTGGACTGTAGTCACCAGCTTCTAAGATGGCCTCCAATGAGCTGCATCTCCTGGTTTTCATGCCCTTGTCATCACCTCTCGCATTGAATTACTGCTGCCCTTGTGACCAACAGAATACCATGGAAGTAATCGGTGTATGATTTTTGAAGCTGGGTTATAAAACATTGTGGCCTCTGCCTTACTCTCTGAGATTACCTGCTTTGGGGGGAAGCCAGTCACCATGTCATGAGGACACTCAGGCAACTTGTGGAGAAGCTCCCATGGAGAGGAACTGGGACCCCCTGCCAACAGCGAACACCAGCTTGCCAACCATGTAAGTGAGCTGCCCTGGAACCGAACCCTCAGTTCTAGTCAGGCTTCAGATGATGATAGCCTCAGATGACATCTTCATGAGAGGCCCCAAGACCGACTGCCCAGCTAAGCTAATCCCAAATTCCTGACTCATAGAAATGATAAGATAATAAATGTTTATTGTCACTTCAAGCCAATAAGCTTTCAGATAATTTGTTCTGTAGCACTAAATCCCTAATGTATAAGCTTTATTAAAATCTAATGTAAGAAGCATGCTGAATGAATATGCTACAATAAATTTTGTTTCAAGAAATAAATTGATACATCTTATTTTGTTTTGCTACTACTTAATATTAAGATTATTTGCAAGCAGCATATTTCATTGTACTTAATTCTATACATATAGAACTTAAAAATGGAAATTTTATTCAACATAATTTTTAAAAGAAAATCTGAATGTAAGTTCTAGATATTAAGTTGTACTGATTTTTAAATAGTGTGAGTGTTCACATAGGTATTCACTAAGTCAGTGAAGAAATTAAATCAATAAATAAGGAGCTGTAGTAGATATTTTTCACTTGATTCACACACACAAAAAGACAAGAAAATAAGTTGGTCTAAACTGAGACTTTTTAAAAATAAACATATATTTTATTGAATGTCTACTATAGGCTTAATATTCTAAATGTTGTAATAAATGCAAAATAAGACATCGTTTCTTCCTTAAAGGAGTCTTTTTTTCTCAGTAGAAAGCAAAACGATAGCAACTACTAAAACTTTAATAAAAGTTAAAGTAGGCTTTTGTGCTATTGGGTTAAGTACTTTCAAAATTTGGAATTCTAGAAGCAGAGTTGGTTAAGTGTTCATGAGAATGGTTTGGATAGTTAGGTAAATGTCACTTTATTGTTGCTGGACTTTGGAGTCTGCTGAGGGTGGAGATGAGACTATGCAGTCACCAGCTGCTTCTCTGCTCCCAGGGTTGAGGGATTGTGTGAATGGATAAGGAGGCCTTGCCTTTCAGTAAACAGTCCTTGATGTTCCCTTAGAATCATCGCTTTGATGGCTCACAGCCTGTGCACCAGCGGGGGTAACTTTAAGAAGTCAGTATAGTTCACCCATGGGAGCAGCACATTATTCCTCTGTGAAAAATTAGCTTGCTTCTGCTCCTCTTCTGTTGTTTGGGGCTACCCAGGTGTCTCCTGGGAAGAAGAGGGGTACAAAGACAGATGGATTTTAGTCTCTCAGTAATGCAAGTGAACCAAAACTCAATTTGGAACCCATTCTTAAACTCCAACTCCACTACTATAACATGAATTGCTGCTACCTAGATTCATGGTCTTTGTATTTCACAACCTTTCATTTTCTTATAAATCCTTATCATGGGCCAATGATTGATTCATACACTTCGTCACCATTGAAAACATTCACCAGGTGATGTTATGGGACTTTCTAGGCAAGTAAATGGATGGTGATGCTAAGAATCAGATGGTGATTTGCAGCACAGATTCTAGACTCAGACTGCTTGTATAGAAAACCCATTTCTATTCCTTGCAAGCGATGTGATTTTGGAAAGTTAGTATACTGTCTGTGCTTTAGTTTCCTCAGGGAGTGGTTGTTCCTTGTGAGAATTAAATAGCAATAAGTGTAAAGCGTTTAGAATAATGACTATCACATATAATGCGTTCACCAAATAAAATGGCTGTTTGTGTTTGTTGATGTTGTTGTTGATAGAAAAACATACTGCCGTGTATTAATGCTTAGTTTATTCCAAGGGCACTAGTGAACTCCAACGCGCTAAATTCAAATGATTGATTCTCATTTCTTATCCAATTTGACCTATACCTAGCTTTTGATACAACTGGCTACTTCTTTCTTGCAACATTCTCTTTACTTGGCTTCCAGAACCCTATATTCTCCTGGTGTTTTCTTCTTCATTGGCTATTCCATCTCTGCTTCTTTGTTGGTTGTTCCTGATCTCTCTGACCTTTCAGAGCTGGTGTGGTCCAGGGCTCAGTCCTTGGATCTCTTCTTCTCTCTATCTGTACTTTCATCCTTGGTGATCTTGGGTAGTCTTATAGCTTCCAAATCTGTCGACTCCCAAATTTAGATTTCCAATCCAGATGTCTTTTTGAACTTCAGACATCCAGCAGCCTACTTGAAAAATCCACTTTCATAAATCATATACATTGAAAACTTAAAGTATCAAAACTGAACTCCTACTCTTCCTCCAAATCTGCTTTTCTTACATTTTTCCATATTTCAATAAACAGAATTCCATCTTTCTATTTTTTAATTTTTTTTTTATTTTTCGGTATGCGGGCCTCTCACTGTTGTGGCTTCTCCCGTTGCGGAGCACAGGCTCCGGACGCGCAGGCTCAGTGGCCATGGCTCACGGGCCCAGCCGCTCCGCGGCATGTGGGATCTTCCCGGACCGGGGCACGAACCCGTGTCCCCTGCATCGGCAGGCGGACTCCCAACCACTGCGCCACCAGGGAAGCCCCATCTTTCCTATTTTTGAGGCTCAAAACTTCAGAATCATCCTTTTCTCCTTTCTTCTACTCACACCTCACATTTATCTAACAGCAAATCCTATTGACTCGACCTTCAGAATATGTCCCCAATCCAACTGCTTTGCGTTGCCACCTCAGTCCAAGCCATGGTCTTGATAACTGCACTGGCTTCTGACTTGTCTCCATATTTCTGCGGGTGCCCTCCTGTTGTATGTTTTCAACCTAGAAGCTATAAAAATAGACTGCTCAAAACCCTACAATAGCTTCCCTTTCACTCAAAGTCAAATCCTTACAGTGCTCTGCAAGGCCATAGGCAATTTGCACACCAGCCACCTTGCCCCCAATCTCACCTAACTGTAACACATAGCACACTCTTGCCCCAGAGCGACTACAGTTTGTCTCCTCTGCCCAGAATACTCCAACCCTAGATTCCATGGGGGGCAGCCCTTCATGAAGACGTCTCCTTCTCAGTGAGACTTTCCCTAATTACCACAGTTAAAATTGCAGCCCCCCACTGCTGTTCTGGCATCCCTAGTCCCCCTTCTTGCCTAATTTTGTTCCATAGCATTTACCACAGTTTAACCTACTATATTTTACTTGTTTGGCTTTTTCCTCCACCAGTATGTAAGGCACGTGGCAGGGGGGTGGTTGGTATATTGTGTCCACTGCTGTATTCTCAGCATCTATAACAGTGGCTGACATATGCTTGATTCATCGGTAATTTGCTAAAAAGAGTTCAAGAGATCATAGAACTGCCTGATTTTGTTGAAAATATAGGAAATTAGAATTCCATTTTGATTGTAATGCTCAGGTTGCTTAAATGGCCTAAAATAATTCCAGGGGTATTTTATTTCACCTTGGCTTATTTAGTTTCAGTTATTTACCATAGTCTATCAAACGCCTTTTAGCATAACTGTCTTGCATAATTTACCAGTCTCAAGAGAGTTCGTTAGATTGGTAAATGCTAAAAAGATTACCGAATTTTCCTGGAATCAGTTTGTCTCTCACAGCAGGATTATTCTGTCATTAGCCTGGGGATAATTGCTGTCACTCTCAGCCACTTGGTTTCCATTATAAAACATGCAGGGCAAAGGTCATGTCTTACCAACATTGAAAATGTACTCTGTGGTTTTAGGTCAATTGAAATATTATTTCCATGCTGAAAAATAATGACTGAAAAACGTGTCATAAGATGTGAAATGGGTCAAGCCTGCCCCAGGCATCTCTCAGGCATTTGAGTCATTTACAGAGAAGGCTGAGTCCCTGATCATAGATTGTTCTGGTGAATGTCATTTTCATTTCACAGAAACTCCAGGGTAGGAAGAAAAACAGGGAAGTTGTTTGCCTTCTTTCAGGACTATTAGATGTCTTGTACCCATCATTTAAGTAAAGGTCACAATCCATCGGGGGAAAAAAGATTGAAAACTTTTATGAATTGGGTCAACATGGCAGTCATAAGTGCTGACTGAACTTAAGGTATATTTTGAATTCCTTTGAAAGTGTGCAGAAGTTGTTCAATATCAGTAGATTCTATCCAATGTTATGGTGAAAAAAAGATTATATAATTCTAAATTGCAAGAGATCTCATTTTGTCAAAGACACATGTTATTAGTGGAATAAAGGTAGAGTTAGAGAATTTTAACATCTGGTCCTTGAAGCACTTTGACAGGACTGAAGAATTATTATTATTCATTATTATTATTATTATTTGTGAATTATAGCCAAAGGAGGATAGTAGGCAACATGAAGGTACCATGAAGACAGGAGTTATTTCCAAACTCCTCTCATATCATTTATAAGACTTGCAGTCCCATCTCACAAGTAATACTAATAAGGAAATATTGCTTATCTAACTAACACTTAGTGGTAACAGTTACACCTGATTCTTTTTTCTTCCCTTGAAGTAATGCATTCATAATGTGCTATTTTACTACAGAGGATAAAATGTATCCAATTCAGAAACGATATATAGATTGCACAAATGGAAGGTAGTTTTCTCACAAGAAAGAACCCATTACGTATAGTAATATCTAAAGACCTAAATAAGAGCAACATCTGTAGATATCATTTCAGGTTGACAATGTAACACAAAAGTTTCCCCTTTTCACTTCTTTGTGAAGTTTCACTGGGCATGTGTCTAGTTATATTATTGTTTTTCTGTGGGTAATGAGTGAAAAGTTGCTTTGTAAGTAATGAAAAACTGATCATTTCCATGTTACTTCTTAACTTTATGTTTCTAATTTCAGATCTCCTTCCCCTTCCAGAGGAAGTTAGTGATGCCATAGCTTTAAAATGCCTGTTTTAGCTGCAAAACTCAAATGTTCACTTTCTGTTAGAAAATCTAAAGCAGGTGGTATACACTTTCTCAATATTTGGAATTCTTTAAAGGCAGGGAAATTTGAAGTTCAGGTGTGGGTAGGTTAAGCTGAAGTCATAATCCTGGTAACATTTTCCCAAATAAAAAGAAAACCTTTCTTTTGAAATGCAATTGTTTGTGTAGTTGTAGTTCTCAACTGCATCCCTGCCATAATCATTACAGCCTCATTTTCATTAACTTGGCATAAATCCCCAAAATAATGTTTGTTTTGATTCTGATTTGGATTTTCAATAGAAAGTAAAAGATGTGAAATGAAGAGGTAGCAGCTAAACCAGGAATTTAAGCCACTGCACTACTGATCTCAGAAGGAATCTGGTCTGGAAGGAGGAGACCTGAACTTAAAGTGGAAGGGGCTCTTGCTGTTAAACTTTTAGGGGTTATCTTTAGACTTAGAAGCCCCTACTTTTTCCCATTTGTCCCAACTGGGCAAACATTATTTAAAAAGTGATCAAATCAAGCCTGAGAATGAGCCTATGTTTCAGGTTTTTCTATGGTGGTTCTTAATGCTCTTCTGCATGTCTCCCACTGGGCTGTGTACCTGAGCCAAGTATCTGTTCCTCTTTACTAAGTGAGCTTCTAAGAAAGGGCATGGCGTAGTGCCATAAGGAGGTGCTCAACACAGACATGGAATGATAACCACAGGATTATATGCACAGTGAAAATGCTCTGCTTGACCATGTCTTAGTTTGCTCTTGTGTGTCCATGTCTAGAGGACTAGGGACCTTAGTCAGAACCTGTCAGATACGGACCAGGCTCTTCAGGTCAGCATCCCTGGGTGGAAATGGACGTTTGATAATATTTGCTAGAATGAATAGCAGTGAAACAACTGCAATAAGTGGATTCCAAAGCCTTATCATGTCAATTTCATCTCAGAAACATTTGCCTTTTTAATGAGTATTTTTCCATTGCCATTAAACATCCCCATGTGATGTTAATTGTATTGTATATTAATAGCATAGCCAATAAATTCATGTGACATGATGAAATGTTGCATATATGCTTTGATGGAGCCTAAAAAAAGAAAACAGATCTTTTGTGTCCTTTTCTCTTCTGTTGTCATTTGTCAGTAAAACGATAAAGAAGGAATTTTCTCTCCAATTTATTTTATCTTCAAAACTCACCTCTGGTAATATTCCCCTAATAAACACATTATTTAGTGGGGTAAAGACATTATAAATCCTGTAAGGCCTTTATCAAAGGACTATTTATAATTATTTGCCAAAGGCAAGAAAGTAAAGGATCTGAAATTTAGCCATCCGCTCCTGAAAGGCACAACTACAAATCTCTGGTCAGGAATGGGGCATCTGCAGTTTCACCTGCATGTTAATAAAACCAATGAGATCCTTTGTGCCTCTAGAACTTGGCCAACTCTTAGTCCTGTTTCCCAATGAACTGCCCTCAAAGTGGCTTTAAAGAAGTGACACATACTGAATAAAGCCCCAGGAAAATGGGAGAGGGGTCTGTTTGCAGGGTTAGGTCACTGAGCAGCTTCTTGGCAATTTTGACTTTGGCAACGATTCATCCTCAGAAAGGACACCCGCAGACCCTCAGACTTTCTGTGAATGCCTCTCGAGACTCGGTTTCAGGCATTTCCAGGCTCTGGATTATGATGGTCATTGTCTAACTCTGTATCTATTGCCCGACTGTGACTAGGAGCATGGCGATGTATCATCTGTGTCTCTCACAAGCTCAGGGAATAGTTGAAGGTAAGGATCTTGTGCTGAAGCAACACGAGAACTTTGTGCTTTGTCCATGTGACAGCTCATAAATTCCATATTCCCCAAGAGTAACAGCCAGTAGAATTGTGAAAGGTATATTAAATTTAAATTTCAAAAGGAGACCCTCATGTACCCTTCTTTTAATAGGGGGTCTGGAATAGACTGTAGAGGTCCCATGTTTCATTCATCATATAATTCCATCGTTTTTAGTTTAATCATTTGATAGCATCTGATTATATAAAAGATGGTTCAGAAAGTAAATGGTGAAAATATAGCATAAGTTGCAGTATACAGCAGCAGTAGAAAGAGTTAACTAGGTCTACTGGGAGCATCATAAGCTACCAATGAAATCATTTTGAACAAATAAATTGAACATAAGGAAAAGAAATAAAATATCAACTTTACGGCATATTTGCATGTTCCTAAATTAATTTTTATCTCTATATAGTAACGTACCATTTATCTCTAGTTTGCTTGCTAATCTACTACCTAGATTCTAGCCCAGTGGGGGAAAAAAGACAACTTAGAGCAGCCAAAAGTCCATGGACAGAAAACTCAGACAATTAGTGGTAACAAGAAAAAGTACCTGGCACACAGTAAAAATTCCATGAAAGGTAATGACCATCTTTTTATTATTATTATCATTATTGATTGCTTATAGTTCTGTTTCAGATGCATGATCTCATTTACTATTTACCATAACTCAATGGCGTTGGTTTGGTTAGCACGCCCATTAAACTGTTAAAGACAGCTGAGGCACAGGGGGATCCTGTAGCTATTCAAACTCTCATAGCCATTGAATAGTGGAGCTGGGATCTGTCCAAAGTAGACTGGCTCCAGATATATTTTAACCATTTTATTTTATTGCCTCCTTAGGTACTCACTGATTGCAGAAATCTATTATAGTTGCAGTCATAACAAACTTGGCTATCTGGCTTTATAGCTTGCAGAAAATAAGTGTGTCTGGGTCAGAAATGGGAGGTAAGACAGGCTTCCTGACTCTTTCAAGAGATAATACTTAAAAACTTAGCAACTAATAACAAATATTATACTATAGAATTTTATTAAAGTTGTCTTAAAGGTAACAGCACACTAACTCTTTATTTAAAATGATGGTCTGGGGTTATCTTCTGAGTGTTCTACTATATTCAATAAATTACGCTTTAAATGGTTTGAAAGAAAGTAATCCAATCTAGAAATATTGATCCCCAAATTATTTTTTTAAAAAGGTGAGAGAAATATGCTTGGTAATTAGGAGGGAGAAGCTTTGATAATCATTTCTTGATGGTGCTAGATAATTGGGGTCTTACTGTTAGACAAGTAGTCATACTTTTCAGTATGTTTCAAAGATCCAGGATTTAGAAAGTATCCAGCTTAGCTAACTTTCCCTAAAACTTAAACTAATGGTTGAAGAGCCTTTTGCCTGTCAGTAGATTCTTGATCCACTGATATGTTGGATATCAAATCTCATTTGTTATGTCACCGAAGAAAGGTCTTCTCTTTGAACAAGTTGTCTGGCGATAGTCTAAACTGTCATATTTAAGAATACAGATAGTAACATAATTCTACTCCCTACATATAAATATTTTCTAGACAAACATGACAAGACCTGCAACTGTAATGTTAGCAGCCTGAAACCGAAAACTACAGTAATTCTTATTGCTTTTTTTTTACATCTGTTTTCCAATTAGCAAGTAACACTCTAGAAATTAATAATCATGTTTATTGAAACTATTTCAAATCTTGTCTCTTACATTAAACGTAGATTTGAGCCTTATTTCAGCTTCATACATAGGCTGGAACACAATTTAGAAATTTTAAGTTAACTTTGTGCAAGCCGAATAACTCACTTGCGTCAAGGTCATCTTGTGGCCCATGTTGGTGACTTGATTCTCCAGAATTTAACAAGAAAAGCCTGTAGGAATCTTGTTCTGAAACAATTAGCAACATAGCAGTGGACGTGTTGACACCAGAATGTCAATGTATCAGCTTTTTAAAAGACAAAACTCCACAGACTGACTATCTATCTATCTATCCATCACCTATTTTCTATTACTTTTTTAAAAATGATTTATTTATTTATTTTATTTATTTTTGGCTGCATCGGGTCTTAGTTGCAGCACCGGGATCTTCATTGAGGCATGCGGGATCTTTCATTGCGGCACGCTGGCTTCTCTCTAGTTGTGGCCTGCGGGTTTTCTCTTCTCTGGTTGTGACGTGCAGGCTCCAGGGCGCGTGGGCTCTGTAGTTTGCAGCACGTGGGCTCTCTAGTTGAGGCGCGCAAGCTCTCTAGTTGTGGCGCGCAGGCTTAGTTGCCCCAAGTCAGGTGGGATCTTAGTTCCCTGACCAGGGATCGAACCCGCATCCCCTGCATTGTAAGGTGGATTCTTTACCACTGGACCACCAGGGAAGTCCCGATTTTCTATTACTTTTCTTAAGTGATATCTTTATGCAAATAGCACTGTAGTATAATTTCATTATTACTGAAATTTCCTTTGTAGTTCAGTAAAAATAATCACTGCTAAAAATGCATTTCCTCAATTTGTAATTGTTTACCTCATATTTTATATATCGTATATATTCACTGAGGTTTATGTTCCATCTATCTTTCTTACACCTGGCCAAATACCACAAGTTCTACAGAAATGATGAAACTCTGGGACTCCTTCAGCTTCCCGCTTGGAAGGAGAGACCACCCTTCTCTGCAGTCCCACCCTCTGAATCCCCTGATTTCTTTCTAGCTCACTTCACTGGACACCTGCTCACAGGTGCTGAGACACAGTACAGATTTCTAAGTTCAGTTCATCAATTTCCTGTTCTGAAGGGGAAGAAGAAAGGTTTTCTGTCCTCTATCTGCTGTTCCGTTACATCGGCAAACTTACAAGAGGGCAAATCAGACTGAGAATCCAATCAGATACTGTCTGTTCTCTGAACACGAAAAATGAACATCCAACATCCAGATCAGTAAACCTGGTAGAGAGAAGCAAGTCAAGGTGATGCTCTCATCACAAGTATAGCCTGTTCTATTGTCAAAAGACCTTGCAAAACCAGGTTAATCCTCCAAGGCCATGTGAATTTGGTTAGTTGCTAACTCCTGAGAGAAAATTTAATAACATGGATGAGGAAAAGGAGATCATAAAAAGAGAATTGAATATAGGGTGTAGCCAAGATGTCAACTCCATCCCTGGAAAATCTGTGAGGAAAAGAAAGTCAAATATGAAAAAAATATTCTCTGGCTGTTAAGTGGAATAAAGAATAGCCATAATAGGTCTGAATGCCCTCCCCAATCTCCTTCATTTCACTCTTTCTATTATTTGTTAATTATAAAAAAAGAAGAAAATAATTTAGTGCTATTCAAAAAGATATATACAAATGTCAACATAGAACAATGACTGGATTTTGCATCCAGATGGCAATGACTTGATAACAAATAGGTAGTATTTGCTGAGGCTTCATTCATTTGATAAATGCACCATCACTGTTACTGAACAACTTGACATGGTGGAAAAAAATTTTTTAACATCTTTATTGGAGTATAATTGCTTTACAATGGTTAGTTTCCGCTGTAAGACAGAGTGAATCAGCTATACATATACATATGTCCCCATATCTCCTCCCTCTTGCATCTCCCTCCCACCCTCCCTATCCCACCCCTCTAGGTGGTCACAAAGCACCGAGCTGATCTCCCTGTGCTATGCGGCTGCTTCCCACTAGCTATCTGTTTTACATTTGGTAGTATGTATAAGTGACATGGCAAAATTTTTGCTTAATTTTCTTCCTTTCCACTTAATATTTTCTCTACTAAGAAAAGGACATACAGGCTTCCCCCATTTTAAGAATGGATGGTATTCTCAAAGACCATTTGAGAATAATTATTTGGAACTTGGGATATATTTCTCTGTGATACTTGTATACTTTGTAATAGATGTCTGTCACATACATATCAAATTAATACTAATAGCTCATCAAAACTTACATATGATCATTAGCCTTGGTATTAAGAGCTGTATAGACTTATATCTATTAATCTTATTTTAAAATACTGATGCCTGGTCCAAAATCCTAAGGTTTTATTAAGGTCTGTTTTTAACTCAACCTAGTTAATTCTGATGTGAATCCTGGGTGAGAGGGCACCTCTGGTGTATTAGAGTCTATGGTGAAATGCATTAACAGTTCTATTTTGAACATCAAGTCATATGTTTCCCAGCTCCTGGGTCAGGGGTCTCCTGCTTACCAGTTGCTGAGAGCAAGACCCCCTTAAATGAAAACCTCTGTAGTATTTCCTGAAATAAGTGTTTCAGGAGTCACGGATCAGAGGACAGGATTGGAGCACAAAAGAGGCAAAAGAGAAGCTGCGGGTACCAGGGCTTTCTGTCAAGTGTGTATTTCTTAGGACACTTGGAGTCCCAGAATGATCAAGCTGCAGGTGAGCTTCATAGGCCCGTCTAGTGCAAACCCTTCATTTTACAGAAAGGGGAATATCTTGCTCAGGCAGATCCTGGGTCAAATCCTGATCACGTCTTTTCCTGTATTCCCAGAGGCCTGGGAGAGTGGCTTATAGTCTCATTTTCTTCTTACCACACAACTGCATTTTACTCCCTTTTCTTCCTTTGGCTCACTGTGACCATGACCGCATCCCAAAGCCTCTTGTCTCTGAAGTTGGTGTAGAATCCTTCAGAAATAAAGGGGAGCCATGAAAATCGGGGTACATAGCAAAGGTCCTGAGTCCAGAAGTAGAAGCTGACCCCCTAGTATTCATTTAAGTCTTTCCTAATCCTTCTGTTCCTAGTTCAGTCTTCTGACTGATCTCTTGATAAAGATCATAACTAAGACTAATTATGAGGTTTAATTAAGCAAATTTCTCTTATTTCTTTCAATATTTTAAACCTCATATAAAAAAATGACCTATAAGAAAAGGCAAAGAGCTCTTAGTTTGGGGGTAGAAAAGAGATTTTTATATTTGAGGAGAAAACTTGGGCTGTTCTTTACGCATCCCTTCTTTAGAAATGTAGTCTATGGCAAACATTGTCCTCATGGAAATTGAATGAGAGTTCTACTGTAATGGATATTTACCATGGAGTGGCATGAGGCAACAAAATGAGGATGAGGAATTCTTCCCACAGGCAGAGTTGTTGGAACAGTGAAGGTAGAAAGAGTTATTTTTACCTACCTTCTTTCCCCTTAAACTTCAACTTCCTGGCCTTTGGAAGTTGTGCTGTGCCAGTCTGGACCACCCTCGTCCACAATCATAAGCAAAAGGCTCAGCATGAAAAATTTGAACATGGACTTGATACCTGATAATATTAATGGGTTATTTCTAATGTTTTCTTAGATGTGATAATATTGTGGCTATGTTTAAAAGGGAATCCTTACCTTTTAGCAATATGTGCTGATATATTTACAGCATATTCTTGTAATATATTTACAGTATTCTTGGAATATTTTCTATGTAAAAATAATTGAAATGAAATGTAGGATTTGTCTTTCATTTATAATATTAAAAATTAATTGTACAAACAAACAGACTCAGGATGAGATTCTGAGGTATGGGAAAGGGAGAAGGAGGAAATTAAATTGCACTGAGATGAGAGAAAACTTTCTCAGACCACTAGCCCCTGATGGCTATCCATTTATATGAAGGAAATATCTCTTCTGGCATAAATAAAGTTGGGGACTGCATGCTTTTTTTGGTTGAATACAAACGTGCAAGTATCTGTATTCTCTGAAGCAAAAATAATAATCACTGAGTAACTTAGTAACTTTCTATTTTGGGCCAGTGACTTAAGTAACAAACACCAAAAGGGAAAAAAATTTTAATTCCTTTTTGCCAATTTTTTTCATGGCAATGTATCTTTACTTAGGCCATTATTTCAGAAAAAGAAAAGTTCATTTCAAACTACTATATGGAATCTATTTAAAAACTGAGTAAATAAAAATGCATGTTGGTCAATACATTTCAAGCTAACATTGGGAGCTTATCCTCACTCATCTTTTACAAATGCTGCTCTGATGTTTAGATTTTTAAAAAATTATCTTTTGAGCATCAGTGTATTTTCATTTTGAGTCCTTTTAACTAACTGGAGTACACACACCCACAGGCCACGTCATAGACAAGAAGGCATCAGTGCTTAGCTACAGGAGTCACATTCTTGACATAAATGTGTAATAAAATAACATATTATTCAAATATTTTATAACTTGAATGTTTGCCTTTGTTTTTCAAATATCAGAATATTGTAAAAACTGTGAAGATAGAATCAGATAGTAAAAAATATTACAGACCACAAGTCAAAATGTCAGTCCCTCATGCCTTAGTCTTTGTGACTTTGGCTAAGTCACTTACCATCTCTGGACTTAGTTTGTTCTTTTTTTTTTTTTGCGGTACGTGGGCCTCTCACTGTTGTGGCCTCTCCCATTGCGGAGCACAGGCTCCGGACGCACAGGCTCAGTGGCCATGGCTCATGGGCCCAGCCGCTCCGCGGCATGTGGGATCTTCCCGGACCAGGGCACGAACCCGTGTCCCCTGCAACGGCAGGCGGACTCTCAACCACTGCGCCACCAGGGAAGCCCAGTTTGTTCATTTTTAAAAATGTGAAGGTTGGATTAGATGAGCTCCCAAGGATGTTGATCCAGATTTTGAACCATGTTAGTATCTTAATACTTTGAGATAAAGCATCTTTAAAGTTGTCTGATTCTCTACTATCTTGTTTAAAGGAAATTGAATTTCTGGGAATAAGTGTAAATATGCTACAATGTGAAACATGCCCAAGGTTTCTAGTTCTAATTCTAGTGTTTCATTACTGAAATCAATCACTTATCAGCAACTGGTCTACCCAGTTGCAAAACAGAAGTAAAAATATTTGTTATCCCATCTTCACAGAGAATCAGGGAGGATCAATTAAATGAAATAAATTTTAGAGTCCTTGGAAGAAAAGAAAGGTACTTCCTAAATGCAAACTATTTGCATCACTATTATTCTTATTATGCATCAGATATGAGCAATGCAATTTCCCTGTGTATTCCTGTTGGCTTTATCTTCTCAAGGGAATGTATTTGAAAAATAAGTAGAACTATTTCATGGCTAAAGTACTTAAAAAAAAAGACTGTGTTTCTGAAAACCACAATTTTGGAAATACAGAAAGCAAACTAATGCTATCTCAAATTCCCTGAAGAAGAGATTACATTTTCTGGAGAAAACTGACATAATGAAATACTTTATATTCATTAAGTTACTTTCAAACTTTTTATTTCTTCAAGTTTTTACCACTACCGTTAAAAGACTAGTGACTATACCTGTATGCTTTATGGCCAAATAAATTAGAAATTGTCCCTTTTTGTTTAGAATTTTAGAAATAGGGTTTCTTATGTTTAAAGGTTTTGTTTGTTTGTTTTGTTTCATTTTGAAAAACGCTTATAGTAATAGAGACTTTTGTAAAGTGTTATTTGAAAAATATTATTTCAACAGGAAATAACTCCCTATACAAATCTTGAACAATAAAATGGTTCACAGTTTTCCAATGAAGTCAGAAGATTCTGCTTTTAAAGTTTAGTTTAACAATGAGACTTTTTAATAAAGCAATTAAATTAATAAGAGCTGACTGGTGACTTGATTATAGATTTAATAAAGGCTATCCATTTTTATTTTAGTGACTAAGCTTATTTAATCCCAAACATTTTAGAATCAGGGGAATAGGACATGTAGTAACTATTTTCACATACACAAAGTTAATGTAGCACAATGAGGTGATAGTCCCAGGAGTTTAAGCCCAAATCACATCTGTGTTAAATATGCAAATAAGTATTATTGGTCCAGTTTTCAATTCTGCTTTCTCTATATATAGTTACTTCTGGCTGAATTTGTATTTACTCTTCAATACCTACAAATTACTTAATGCACCAAGTTTTATTAAATCAAGAAATGTTATTACATAAAATCCTGTGTACCAAGTTAAGTGTTTATTCAGTAGATGGCTAGCATTAGAGCTTGCATGCATCATAGACCAGGTATACATATTTTGTGCTTAAGGCTGACTGTCAAGAAGTTCTCACCTCCTTTAACTATTTCTGTAAATATTTATTTATAGATATCAACGTTCTTTGATCACATAAAAAGTGGAAGGATTTCTAGGAGTTTATCTGAACATTTAAGTAAGCTAGGGCTCTGACTTTATCTATACAACTCACACTTATTTACTTAAGTGTATGTTGATACCTTTACAAAGGCCTACATGTTGAATTCAGGACTTGGAAATACAAAGTCAGAGCTGGGACCACGAGTCCTGATCTTCTGTTTGTATTCTAGGATGCGCTCTTGCATTATTTTTAAGTCCAGAGTAGACATTGATTGTCTGATTGAATCGCATCTTACCTATTAAAAGTTACAGAATAAAAATCTTGGTCATAGATGAGAGTTCATGTGTGTTTACTGAAACATTTTATAGATTTCCCCAAGAACTGATAAAACTAAATTCAACAGGAAATAAAAATATACCCAAGAGCAGATGAGCACAGGCCAAGCAGTGGTGACTGATCTGCACGTGGGTTAAAAGATGCTAAGACTTTGTTTGATTTTCCTTGGAGACCCTTAGAGTAGACTTCTGAAACTGATTTGGATTATAGATTTTGCTAAAGTAAATAGGGCGCATTAGCCTTTTGTTTCATTGGCTTTTAATTACTGGCTTTTGTATCCCATCTGGAATGTCCGTTTGGATTCTTGGACCTTACTTTAACACGGCACATACTATTGTTTGCTTTGTAGAATAATGCTGAGCCATTTCTGCTATTGTAATATCAAGGTGAAGATAAAATTTTACGTTTCAGACATTTTTGTACTGGGTCATATTTGGTTTTCAGTATTAAGGAGAGATGTTTGCTTCTTAATAATAGTGGTCAGTCGTAAGGAATAGAACCCAATTGTGTTATTTTGAAATGATGACAGAATTGATTCATGGATATCTGGCAACAACAAAAAAAGAAACAATTATGGTGAATAATAAAGGACATCTTTGGTTTTGTGGAAGCTGGTGATATTGGAAGAGATGGAAAAATAAAAACTAATGGTTATTATCTATTTCTGAAAGGAAGTGAATATAATACTGGATAGATATGTAGTTTTAGATAAAGAGAGGTTAAGATTATTCCAGTATTATTTTTCTGTTTCTAGACTTTGCATGTATGTCTTGGTCTGTTTCTAGACTTTGCATCTATGTCTTGGTCTCATCATCATTACACCTGCAACTTTACATTTTCATTGCTTTTAGAACCTCCTTTGGTGTATAAGCAGAAATGAAAAGAGAAGGTGAAAATGTAGGCAACTTTGTTTCTTTCTAGTAGTTCTTGAAAGTTCCATATTTCACTATTTAAAGAGTACCCTGTACAAATTAGTGACTGTGGATTCTAATCACCAAAGCCCCAGGTGAATCTTATGGTCAGGTATGTTTGAGAAATGATATATTATCTCTCTACTTCACCCAACACACTTATTCTCTTGTTATATAGTTATTTGCATGTTGTTAACCTATTTTGAGAGTTTATAAGCTCCTTGAAGTTATACAGAGTATGTCAGTATCTGTATAAGTGCAGATATCTGCACTTTTCAGTATCTGCACTTTTCTGGAAAGAGAATCCACAGCTTTCACCCTATACCAAAAAAAAAAAAAAAAAATGAATACAGTTGACCCTTGAACAACATAGGTTTGAACTGTGCAGATCCACTCATCTGCAGATTTTTTTCAGTAGTAAATACCACATGATCCAGTTGGTTGAATGGGCAGATATGGAACTATGGATACAGAAAAATTGTGGATATGGAGGACCCACTATAAATTAGACATGAATTTTTGACCGTAGGAGGGTCGGTGCCCCAACCCTTGCATTGTTCAAGGGTCAACTGTAAATAATAGTGTTCTCTTAAAAAATCTGTATCTCAAACTAAGGTAGGAACATTAGAAAATACACTTCATACTCTTTGCTAGATTTTAAGCAACCAAACGTCGGGAATTGAATGCCTTACTGATATATATTTCCCTTAACACTTGGGAACTGTCCCTCTCATAAACACTTTTGCACAGATGGATTTTAGAGTTGCATAAATCTGGGCCTAATTCCTTGGACCTGGTACCCCACAGTAGTAAGTAAGCTAGGTACTTGTGTTCCACGGTTACCTCCTTCAGGCAAGAGAAGTTTTATAGGACAAGAGCCATTTACTTAACCAATTTATTTTGTCTCCTTCCCCACTCAAAATTATCAACTCTAAAGAATGTAGAACATAACGGATAGATTCAAATTATTTTCAAATAGTTCCTGAGTAAAAAGAAAGAATGAAAACGTCCCTCCAAGTTACGAGCTAGAGGGGTGAGATACCTCCAGAAGCTAAATCATCTATAGTTTGGCTTTTTTACAAAGGTCTCTTCGGGTGGTGATTTCCATGTTAAAAAACAAAGCTATTTATTCAAAAAGGAAAAGTGTACAGAGTCTCTGTGATGAAGCGACTCCCTAAAGAGTAATCTCAATGAGGAAAAAAAAAGACATGAAGTTCTAAGCAACAACATTTCCTTGGTTGGGGCTTCCCTAGTGGCGCAGTGGTTGAGAGTCCCCCTGCCGATGCAGGGGACACAGGTTCGTGCCCCGGTCTGGGAAGATCCCACATGCCGCGGAGCGGCTGGGCCCGTGAGCCAGGCATCTCACCAACCACTCCATAAAAATCACCCAACTAGGAAGTATTTTAAAAATTCACCTAGAAATAATAGCAAAGTAATTAGCAAAGTTTTGCATTCTGCATCTGTCTTTTTTTTATCAACGTTGCTTTTTTTTTTTTTTTTTTAAAGCTGTGTTAGCCATTACAGAGCTATTGTTCATTCCTATGGGTCTAGGACAACAGGGGCAGGAGTCAAGGCCAAGTTATGAGTCCCCAGTACTTTTGCCATGAATGCATCACACTCCAGACTCATTGGACAGCTACTGATTTCCTTGGATCATTTTAATCCAACCCAAAATTCTTCTATGGCTCTGGAACCTCCTGAGGCTTTCAGAGGGGTTAGAACTATGGTTCTCAACCCTTAACTGTACATCAGAATCACCCAAGGAGCTGTAAAAGTGTATACATACGTGATACTCCTTCCAGAGATTGCTGATCAACTTGATCTATGGTGGGACGCAGATTAAGTGGTTTCTAAAAGATGCTCAGGAAGTTCTGATGTGCAACAAATGGCTGAAGATGACTTGTTTAGACATTTCCAGACTAATTTTACAGAACCCAAATATAAGGATTTTGGGGGGAGGTGCGTCTTCAAGAGCTATAAGTAATAACACCATACTTTAAATATATAAAATGGTGTCAGAGTAGTCTGAGTTTACCCCTTCAATCTGAGATTTCTAAATCCAGCAAGCACATATTATTCAGAAACAATCTCATTAAGAACTTGACTGCCGGAAATTCTTGAACACCTACATATTATCATGGTGGAGCGGGGGTGGGGGGGGTGGGCGTCTGATCCCAGCAGGTGTCCTTTTTAAACACCTGTTGGAGTGAACTCTGTCACTGGCCCTTTAAATGGGATGGAGTTTTAATTTTCCAAAAGCTGTGAGCCAGTTGGAATGCTAGAAATGCACATTTGTTGCTTATGTTCCATTCTAGTAAACCATCTCCTGAAGTGCTATGTTGATCTCTTGATTGTGTAGTTAATGAGAGAAATCTATAGATACCATTCAGAATGCCTAGCAGTCTTGTTTATAGAGGTTAACTAGAGAGAGTTGATTTCCCATCATCAGCTAATAACGAGAAACACTGTTTACCATCTTGTGAGTCTTTCAAGAATTAATGTGTTAAAAACCAGAATTGTCATTGTAAATTGGAGAGTGTTGAAAGCTCACCTAGATAACTGTTTTACATTTTTCCCAAGTGGAGAGTCTGAATTTGTGTTTGATTATAATGAAATAGCTAAAATGTTACACAGCTTAAGGCCAAACATGCCTGTGAATGATTCTATCCAAAAGCTGACATAAACAAACTGTGTCACTATTTCAAGCATGTTCATCATGTCTATCTATAGCATACTACTGAATCAGGTACCGCCTGGCTGAAGGTCATGGGTTACACATAGCTCTTCAAATACTTTATTTCTGAGACAGCTGAATTACTCCCTGACCTGACTTTAGTGAGTGGGAGGGTCATCATCTTTATGCCTTACTGCCCTTTCTAAAAATAGTAGGGGCTTTAATAAGGAGATATTTTAAGCAGCTCATATTCACTTGTCTCATCAGGGGAAGCTTATTTTGGCCACTTGCATGTGTCCAATTTGCATGTGCCTAGAGTTAAACTTTTGGAGGCTAGTCTGTGCTCCTTCACCCCACTCATCTAAGAAACTGGCAAGCATAAAGACTGGAATTACTAGCTGAGAGTCAGTGGGTAAACACAAATGAAGGGAAGACACTTTTTAGGAATGTGAATATGCTTCAGAAATCATCCATTTCAGACAGTTTCACATCAGTCCTCAGCTTTTCGGATCTGTTTTCATAAAACCTGGCCGTGATTTCACTCCAGAGACCTCAATGATCTTGCCGCTTTTAATAAACATTAATAGGAGCCACTGCCAGCCTGTGGATAAGGGAAACTGATGAGAAACCACCATCCAAAATCTGAACAGCAAACACAAAACCAAGCAAAACCAAAAAATCCAAAACAAAACCAAAAAAGAACAACTCAATCTGTGCTCACAAGAAGACGCATAGAAAAACACTGAGATGTAAATTTGATTTGATAACTGGATTTATCAGTCACATGACTGACATGCAGTGGGTACTTTGTATTTTTCTACTCTGAAATACAAGTGCAAATCTATGTTATTCTGCACAACTGGGACCAAAAAATTATGAGTGTGAGAAAACGCAGACTCTAAAAGCAAGATGGAGTTTAAGCAGGTAAACCCTGTTTCACAGTCATGTCATTCCGGTACAGTTGTACGTGGTACTCGTGTTTCCACCTCTAAGAAATTTCCATTTTTTCGCATCAAAAACTCCAGATATGAAGCTGAAGCTGCTTTCTTCGCCAACCTGAAGCTGTCTGATTTCAACATCATTGACACCCTTGGAGTTGGAGGTTTCGGACGAGTAGAACTGGTAGGTGATTGCTCTTTAAATGCTTTTGAGAGTCCTGTCTTCCTTCTTAATTTTTTCTCCTAGATTAAGATTTCTCTTTTCTTCTCTCTCTAATCATTATTGTTCCTAAATTGGTACCAAATACTCTCATTTCAGCACAACAGAGTTTGCAACAAAGTGAAATATGTTATGTAATCAGTAAATGAAAAATAAAATAAACACCAACTTACTTTTTAGAAAACCTCTGCATATTAAATGAAAGGTAAACACATTTACTTAATGAGGAGGAGTCATAAAGCACTTAATACCCGCTGATTTTCTGTGATCTTTATTTACTTCCTTAGTTCTGAGCAGTGCTCACTAACTTAATTATGCACTCTATCTATAATCACAATATCTAAAATGTAAATTTAAATATATATAAAGGGAGATGAGGTATATTTACATGTATTATATATCTATCTATATACATATAATTATTCTCACCACTGCTTTAAAAATTAAGTAAATGGTGTTGTAGTTATTCTGTAGTTATAAGCACCTATTTAGATTATAGTACATATCTATACTCACATATATATAACTGTATTAGAAAATATGGTATGAATATTTTATATAATTTATTTCACACACATGTTTATTTGTGTGTATACACACACAGCTAAGTGAAGATGAAGAAGACGTTTTGGCACAAGTTCATACATTAAACACATGGCATCAATATGGTGTGAACCAAATGAAAGCATGTTCTGTTGTGCCTTTGTTTAAAATATAAATTTAAAAACTGACATATTACAACAAAAATTAGAAAAAAATGTACTCTTGTGACTGAGTTGCTGCATTCCAGATTGTGCGGATAAAAACCATATTTGAGAATGTAGATTAATGTCCACCTCTCCTGAACATGGAGGAGTCCCTGATATCAGACACCAGTACAGTACGTTAGGAACTCCCTGAGACTGTGTACAGTTCAGTAAATAGTTACTGTTGCCATCAGGCAGTAGGAGAAATCCCCTTCCATAAAAGTAGATTGACCTACCACTATTTTTGTATTTGTCCATTTGTGCTGTAGTTGGGATTTCTGACTTTGATGGGCAGAATGATGTTATTTACTTAAATATTAGACAAGAAAGGTTTAGAGCCGTAAAATGTTTCACTGAATTTGTGTGATGCTTCCCTTAACACTGGCTGGAGATACCTTCAGCTAAAGAACTCAGCTTTTTTAAAATATATGATTTACTCATTAAAGCTATAAGACATCTAGGTAATTCTCTTAATTTACAAGACGTGACTAAAATAAGGAGATGGATTTTACAAATTACAAGTGAAAATTAGTCCCATTGCTTTATGGTCACATTCCGAATTTACTCTCCTTTGCCCTTGTCAGAGAGGTGCTTGCTTTTCAGAGTAGATTGGTACAAGTCAAACTTTTTAATCTAGGAATGCTATGTAGCAGTTGCTTTAAATAATAAATATGTAATCTATTCATTCAGCAATTCAATGCCTCATATACCAGAGCACCATACTTGGATAAAATATAGGAAGAATGATATGGAAAACATAATCTCTGTCTTCTTGGATTATATTCTTTCTACACAATTTATTATGTATTTATGTAGTGAGCTCTCTGCTGGGATATACACAGTTTAACAGAAAATAGCCACTGCCTCTAGGGACTCACAGTCCACTAGGAGGGACAATCATGCAAACTAATAAGTAAACCCATAATCAGAGTATGAGAAGCACGTGCCCAGTGCGTGGAGGGGCAAGATTTCTTAGAGGAGGCAGCATTTCTAAGACAGAGGGATCGACATCAAGGCGTTGCCATAAATAACCTCAAGCGTTATGGTCTGCTCTCGTAAAATGAAACTACTGCAGGATAGTTTGTTAATAAACTGATATTAATAATGTTTACTAATAAATTAGTATTACTTTCTTACTAAAATCATCGAGCTTTTCATTTGAACCCAGCTTTACAATCTTCAGATGGCTCTCATATCCAGTATATAATTTTGCCTTTAGAGCTATCATAGGAGGCATAAGCCACATTTCACAGGAGCTAAGTCATGAATAATGTGTATAAGTGACCTAAGACCACACGGTCACTGAAAGAGCTGTTGTTTTTGCCCAGAACTACTGATGTTTAAACTAGACTTTTTCTTTTTTTTATCGTTCTGACTACTAAAAATATTTAGATTCTTATTACCACCAACAGCCACCATTATCAAATCAGACAAGTGTCACTTTATTATCATAGGTACACGTTTGTTTTTTAAGAAAAGTCTTCTAGAATTCAAGAACCTGTCTTAGACATAAATACGGAATAGATGCCATGATTATCTGCTATTCACCTCTTCTTCTGTCGAACCTTCAGAGACTCTTTTTTCTGTCTTCTCTTTTGCGGCTCCTAGTTGAGTGTTAAAATATCTGTGGAGGAAAAAATAAAGATCAGACAGTATCACGTGGTAGCTAAAAGCTAGAGCTCTGGAATCAGACTGTCTGGATTGAGGTCTTACCAGCTGTGTGTGATTAGTCATTTACTTAAACCTCTTGGGCCTCAGTTTCCTCATCTCTAAAAGGAGGATAATAATAGGCTGTGTGCCTCAGGCATTGCAAAGATTAAATGAGTTAAAGTCCCCAAATAGTGCCTCACGTATCATAGGTCAGTAAGTGTTGGCAGTGTTGTTATTATTATTAAAATATTCTAATGATAACTATCATTTTCAGCTCTACCCATAGAAAAGGAAGGGAATGAAATATTTTACTCTTTTTTCTCCCATTGTTAGGCCAAGTGCTGAGAATACAAGCATTTCTCCAATACATGAGTGAGGCTAAGGTGTTCAAATGACCTTCAGTGATAGCTTCTATTAAATTCCCCCAAACCACTAACGCTCCTTACTTTCTGATCTGTCATGAGTAGAGATGGGAAACAGTTTTCAGTCTTCCTCACACTAAACCTTTGTGTACCTGAAGTAGTCTGCTCTTATTTACCCATTTCTCTTCTAAATCGTAAAGCCCCACCTCTTAACCTCTCAACAGGAAATCGTTTTTGGTGCTAAATCATATGCAGTTTCTCCACAATCTTCTTAAACCATGGCACCCTGATTGGGCATAATAAGGGTCTTTCTCCACAATCTTCTTAAACCATGGCACCCTGATTGGGCATAATAAGGGCCTGGCTCTTGCCAAATGGAGGACAAAGGTCTTTTCTCCTGTGCCACAATCCCATGATCGGATTGCCCAGGAGGGGGCAATGTGGTAGCAAGTTGTAAGAATTCTGCCACACTCACAATCACATTTGTGTAACAGGGTCTGTGTGCTGTACATATGGGCTTCCATACCACTCTCCTGGCATTTTTGCCAGCTGCTTGGTCACTGTGTGTCACATGCAAGTGACGTGGAAGGCTATGTAAAGCAACTCAAAAAAATAGGGACTAAGAGATGATTAAGCAAGAAATTAGGTGATACACCTATTGCTCAGTCACAGAGTTTTGTTTCGTCATTATGTAAGGGGAAAGCCTAAGCCAAAGGGAAACCCCACATGAGACGAAAACCCTTCAAGAGCTTCTTACTGCCAGGCCACATGACAGTGAAACAGAATAGCTGTGGGATCGCTGGACAGCACTGCCATTTGTGCCCACTGTGATTTATGCTGCAGAGGATGCCTGGGAAACCCTCCCATCCTAAGGCCTTGTGTCCTCTGTAGCCAAGGTGAATAAGCACTCTGTGCTGGTTGAAAACTCAAAATTGCCTCATTTTAACATAGCCTTTTCTCTAGAAATACCCTACGTGGATTATTATTAAATATGTCATCCTCATTTATATTTATTCTTCAAAAGAATGAAAACTGACACACATTAGTAATTGTGATAGTGTTGATTTCTGAGAAAATAAGTTATTCAGATAGTTAATAAAAATCCAATTTGATAGATGCTAATTGAACATAATAGGTGCAGTCACAATACAGGCATTCCTCAGAGATATTGCGGGTTCAATTCCAGGCCACTGCAATAAAGCAAGTATCACAATAAAGCAAGTAGCAGGAATTTTTTGGTCTCCCAATGTGTATGACAGTTATGTATACACTATACTATAGTCTATAAAGCATGTAAGAGCATTAAGTCTAAAAAAACAATGTACATACCTTAATCAAAAAATACTTTATTAAAAAAATACTTTATTGCTATAAAATGCTATCATCTGAGTCTTCAGTGAGTAGTAACATCAAAGATCACTGATCACAGATTATTATAGCAAATATAATAATAATGAAAAAGTTTGAAATACTGTGAGAATTACTAAAATGTGACACAGAGACACGATGTGAGCAAATGCTGTTGGAAAAATGATATCGACAGACTTCCTTGACACAGGGTCGCCATAAACCTTCAATGTGTTAAAAATGCAGTATCTGCAAAGTGTGATAAAAAAATGAAGCGCAATAAAATGAAGTATGCCTGTATACTGCAACTTCTAAAACATCTAACCACAAGATAGTTTCTAAGCAGAAATCACAGGTAATAAAATTTATCTCTGCTTTGACATATACAAATAAGGTAAAATATGCATGAATTCATCTTGTTACTGTAGAATATATTCTCTTTAGTACATCGATAGCTGGAATACAGTTTAGACTAAATGAACGACAACAAATCGAACAGTCACACTCTTATACATCTTTTGAAATTACAGGAATTTTATACACTAGCCATCTATTGAAATGAATATTTTTCTTTAAAAGTGTTTGAAATTAGTGTTCTATAGTAAAGCAAAATGTTAGCATTTCCTCCTCTAAACCTTCATGTTTTTCTAGAAAGATCAATCCACAGTTGGCCCTCAATATTCACAGGTTCCCCATCCATGAATTCATCCAACCTCAGATTGAAAATATTCGATAAGGTTTCAAAAAGCAAAACTTTAATTTGACAAGCACCAGAAATAATTTACATAGCATTCACACTGTATTTACAACTATTTATATATTACCTATGCTGTATTTATACCTATTTACATAGCATTTTCATTGTATTAGGTATTATAAGCAATCTAAGGATGATTTAAAGTATACAGGAGGGTGTATTTAGGTTATATGCAAATATTATGCCATTTTATATGAGGGACTTGAGCATCTAAGGATTTTGGTATCCACAGGGGAGACTGGAGTCAATCCCTCAAGGATACTAAGGGCCAATTGTAAATCTAGAAGGCACTGGCCATGTCTTTCCATGGCTTAAAACAGTTCATCCAAAACTTATCTTATCACCACTTAACAGTTTGGTCACTCACCTTTTTGTTTTCTGTGACATAAATTTGATTTTTTTTTTAATCCAGTGAATTTATGGTCACGTCACATTCAGTAAAAGTTTATCTATTAAAAAATTTCCTAAATATTTTTTGTGGGACATAGCAAGATCATGTGTGATTTGTGCCCTCAAAGAACATCTTGCCTTCTCCTACGTAAGAAGATAAGATCAATACATATGAAAAATAGCAAGTGAAATCCTTTAGTATTGCATTAAATTCTAAATCATGAAGAAGGGTTTTCAGCATTTCAAAAAGAGAGCATTTGGAGCTGATGATGTAGCGAGGCCCTGAGAAGACACAGAACTTGAGCCAGGGCTTAGAGAATAGGTTGGGATTTAAATGAACAGATGCGAAAAGGCCATTTGGGGGAAAGGCCATTCCAGGAAAAGTTTACAACACAGAAGGCCACGTGTTTTCACAGGACACCAAAGCAAGTGGCCTGACTAGAGGTTGTGTGAGGGAGCAGTGAGAAATACTAGATAACCAACTGATAGGGTATAACTGTACTATATTCTTAAAGGAGATTAGACTTTAAGGCATTGGGCATTGGGGGGCATTAGGTCAAGAGAAGAACGCAAATAAACACAGACTCAGCTCTCAACTTCCACCCATGAAATAAAAGAATACACTATAAGGTGACTAGAAGGGCTCTTTTGAGGTGGCAGTGCTCCCAAAGATAAACATCATAATTTCTCTTCTGAATAAGGTAGTTTACTTTGTGCCAAGATGTATTCCTCGTCCCTGAAAATTTTATGTAAACACTTTCAAAGAGAGATCCCTTCCGTGAAGGGGAAGAACAGTCTCCTTGTGTATGTTAGTAATGTTGAAAATAGCCATGTCCTCTTAAATAAAATGAAATGATTTATCTTGCTTTCTAGAAATAAATATAAAAAAGATGATTCTGAATGTTTCACTGTAGCTTATCAGCTGTATACATTTAATTTATTGCTAATTCATATTCTGTCCTTCATATTAACATCCCCCATTGCGCTGACATATACCATATATTAGGCTAAACACTGGGCTAAGAAATCAGGAGATTTTGTGGGCCAGATGGCTTGGTACTTAGCCCCAGCTTCAGTTAACTGCCTTGCAAATTCACAGTAAGAGTGGGGAGATCATCAATACCCCAAAAGTAACAAGCTAAACCAATGGGAACCACTGTCTGGTCATGGCTGCAATCTCAGATTCCACCTTCATGAACAAAGCAGTTTCAATGTTTAATGCGACTGTTTTTCGTAGATAAGTTAGCATAAGCAAAAAACCAGTAAACACATGTTGAACTGGCTTAACTACGTGTGAAGTACGAAATCTTGTGAAAATTTTGAAGTAGAAAAACAGAGAAAGAAGCTATACTTTTATTAATATCAGAAAGGGTGAAGTTTGAATATAGCATATATTAGGACATTAAGATCTGATTATAAGCCATTTGATTAAAAGTCTTCCAGTAACAGTTTAAAAAAATTATAAAGTTATTTATGTCTAACATCTCAAAAGTGTGATTAGAATGCAAAACCTCTCATAAATTAATCTGTTCACATCTCAGAGAGTTGAATTTTGCCATATACGATTCTCTCTAGATCATTTAAACTCATTTTAAATCTTCACTGTGTCAATAAATGAAAGAAGTTTAAGTGTCAGCTTACGATACTCAACTCCATCTATGTGAAGTTTTAAGTTATAAGTGTGCTTGTAAGTATTAGAATAAGTTGAATTATGTGAAATATTCAACAGTTAAACTATTTCATGTAGTATTTCTTTATATGAGTGAGATTATGCATAGAAATTAAATCTTAAGGGAAAGAAACTATTTGATTATGAAGGAAAACAATTTAAAGTGCATCATAGGTAATAAAATCAATTTTAATATCCCTACAAAATGAAATAGGGTTTATTTAACACAAGTACTGTAGGGAAGAGAAATGGTGTATTTAAATTTCACATTTCAGGAAACAATCTTGAATCAATGTAGGTAGCCTTTTGAGTCAAAATGTAGCAGTGCTAATTCCCTATTAAGGGAAATCACAAGCGCTCTTTCCTTTGCAAATGATTTCTATAAAATAGTCCAAACTTTTGTTCATGTTGTAATTGAAAACAGAAAAGTATGAAGTTCTTTTTCTTATCTGCCTCTGAACTAAAAGTTAAACGTCTTTTTAAAAAATTAAAATGAAAACTATTTTCTCTATGAAAATTGCTTCACATATTTTTAATTGAATTTGAATTTAAAGGTACAGATATTTCCTTATGTTTCTTATCACTAGCTGTAAAACTGAATTTTAGGTCTCAAGGCAAGTTACAGAGAAAATGGCGTTACATTTTGATAAGAAGTTGAGGTGACCCTGGGAAGGAAAACAAGGATGAAAAGCAGAGACTGTCTCCTGATTATCACTTGTGCAAATGGCAAGTGGGATTAAACGAAAAAGAGTAGATAAAATAAATTTTAAAAAGCTACTTTTTCTAGGTTCTTTGTTCTGAAATTGATATACCTCACCATTAATATAGATAACTTAGTGGCTATCTATGAAATAAATTTTACACATAAAGTCTTAACTATAAAATCGTACAACAGGGCCATGCCCCTGTGCTCATGGCTGAATAGTTTCCCAACTCTGACATCGCTATTCAAGTCATGGTCCATCCTTTGCATTCTCTGTGTCATTTGGACATGCATCATGCAGACGGTGACAAGTTCCCTATGTTCCTCCCTGTGTATCCTATGGAACAAACCAGATGCCGTGGTTCCTTTTTAAGTTTTAGACATTGACTAGGGAAAAGAAATCTGTGATATTATTGTGTAATGAAGAGAGACAGGTAAATAATAGAACTGTGGATAACTAGTGAGAAAAGAGGTTTTAACAACAGATTGAAAACAGAAGTTTATAATTAAGATTATGGTTAATGTTTCCTGAACTTTATAGTACTATTACACAGAGAAAAGTAATTCTCACATAAGAATTCTTTTTTTTTGGTTAGGAAATGTTGAGGAGTACAGTCCAATACTACTTTGTAGAATAGAAGCTTTCTGTGCCCTTAAAAGATGTCACTTTCAGTAATGTAGTTAAGTCGGTTCTTCCTGAATACTTGGACACATTAGTATGTCATGTCCAAAAAAGTTATTTGCATTAGAGCAATAACACTGCTTTTTCTTTCTCTTTGAAAAAAAAACTTCCTTAAATTCAGACATTAATTTTTCCTGTTCCTTCTATTTCATTCGGGTGGTTGGAACAACTAATTTAAAACCAGATTTAATTATGAATTGTAACAGGAAAATACTATTTATAAGTATCCATTTTAATTAGCATTCCCACATATCTTGGAAGTCATGGTAATAATGGTAATTCTTACATAGCACTTTTTAATTTTCAAAGCACTTTCACATACACTATCTGATTTGGTCTTACAATATCTGTGACTATAAAATAATGTGGTTTTATTCTCTAAGTGAGGAAAATGAGGCTCCAGATATTATGAACTTGGGTATGATTGTAGTTTGTACATTATTAAAATAATAAAAGACATTACCCAGCAAATATGTATTATTTTGACTAGATAAGTTTTAAGAATTGTGTGATAGTTATGTACATTTTGCTTAAAATGACCCATGATCCCACCTTTTTTTTGGACATGAGGACTTCTTTGAATTTAGGACTTTTAATATATAGCAAATAGAGAAGTCATAAAAAAGAATAAAATTTTTTATAAAAATGTTAATAGTTTACAGAAACTAGAGTAAAAATGAAAAACAGTTTTGATTAATTGGGGAACTTTTATTGAAGGGGTAAAGATAAGCATAGAAAGAAAAACATTTCTGACATTTAGTTCCTTAAAATGTAAATTAAAAATATACCTATCTCACAATCAATAAAGACAAGAACTAAAAAATATAGATACACATATTTTCTGGCTTTTTCTTATTTTAAAATTCCTTAAAAGCTTTTTTGAGGTATAATCTACTTACCACAGAATTGTACAATCACCACCACAATCCAATTTTAGAACATTTCCATCACTTTAATAGAACCCTTGTGGCCCATTTGCAAATGCTCTCCATTCCTACCCTCAGCTCCAGCAACTACTAATTTACTCTCTCTCTAAAGATTAGCCTTTTTTACTGCATGTTTTCTTACACTAAAACTTTGTTTTACACTAAATATTTTTATTTTCTACATGTATAATTGTAAATTTAGTTCAATATGGATCTGAATACAAAGGTGTTTAATACACAGCAACTTCATGCCTTTTTTCTTTTTGAAGTTTATGGTGATTTTATGGCTCCTTTATTACCCTACTTCAGCTTTGTTACTGTACCCAACTGCTACTGAACAGAGCTGTTTAAGTTGTTTCCTGAACATGGAGTTTGAGGCCAGTATCTGATAGGTTGTGAAGCATTGTCTGGCAATAGGGGAGTATTGCAAAATGATGGAGACAGAACAACCTAGTGTTTATACATGTCTAGAGGGTCTAACAGTTGGCTTGCTGGTTTACTTGGTTGTTAAAGTTTTATTATGCGTCTTTTGCCTCTTTTGGTGAATCTGGTTGAGAACTGTAACCAGAGTAGAGAAAAACATACTCCCACAGTTTGGCACAGTTTATCTTATAGAATAGGACCTATACATTTTTCTCAGTCTAGGGTTTTCTTTCTCTTTCTTTCCTTCCCTTCCTTCCTTTATTCCCTCCCTCCCCCGCCACCCCGCCTGCCTTCCTTCCTCCCTCCTTCTTTCCATCTTCACTTATAGAACTTTTCTTTTCACTATAGGCCTTGTCATGAATTCCATAAATTACCTCAATTTGGATTAAATGTGAGCTACTTAAATTTTACAATACAGACCATGGCCATATTGTTCCTGGATTACTTAGAAATCTATTTCCTCCCTGTTTAAAGACAGCCCAAAATAAAGAAATGATTTTATGCCATCCCATGTAACATGGATTGCCTGATTAAATTGTGTGCTGGTTTGTTTAGAGAAAATATTTGCCATTCCTGTTTTGCTGTTGTCCAGCTATTACAATTAGGATGACTCTGCCTAGATTTCCTTATGCCTTGGAGTCTGTTTTAGTGCTCTTCTTGGGAAAGCTACTACTATTTCTATCCAGCGCATGTTCTTTGACAATTAGTAACACAGAAAATACAACAGTTAAGAAGCAGATCCCCTTTACGCGTTGGGCTTGAGAGAACAGAGCAAATAAAACCTCCACATCCCAGGAGAATATGCATGTGCTGTAAACTCAGGGTGATGCTTCCAGAGTGAATCATCATGCTTCCTTATGCCACCTTTGTGTTACTTGGGTAATTCCCCCTTTATCCTTTGGCCCAAGCTATTGCCACAGGTTTGTTGGGCTGTTTCCATAAGGTTAAATATAATGAACGTGCTTTCACAATGCATATTTATTATGTCAAATTTCAGGTTCATAGAATCTTCCAGCTGGAAGGAACCCTTAGATGTAATTTAGTTTGGCCCTTCATTTTCTGAGAGGTGGCCTGAGGCCCAGTAAGATTATATGACTAAACATAAACCTATTAGTGAAAGATCGAGGACTAGAACCCAGGTTTCCTGTGTAAGCTTTTCTTTTCTTTTCTTGAAATATAGTTGATGTACAAATATTATGTTAGTTTCAGGTGTACTACATAGTGATTTGATATTTGCCTACATTATGAAATGATCACTGAAGTTAAGCCTAGTAATCATCTGTCCCCATACAGTTATTACAATATTATTGACCATGTTCCTTATGCTGTATGTTACATCCCTCTGACTTATTTATTTTATAACTGGATGTTTGTACCTCTTCATCCCCTTCACCTATTTTACCACCCCCACTTACTTCCCCTCTGGCAACCATACATTTGTTTTCTGTGTCTATGAGTCTCTTTTCTTTTAGTTTTGTTTGTTTGGTTTGCTTTTAGATTCCACATATAAGTGAGTTCATATTGTATTTCTCTTTCTCTGTCTGACATTTCACTTAGCATACTACTCTCTAGATCCATCCATTTTGTTGCAAATGGCAAGATTTCATTTTTTTATGGCTGAGTAATATTTTATTTTATATAAAACACACACACCACATCTTCTTTATCCATTCGTCTATTGATGGGCACTTAGGTTGCTTCCATATCTTGGCTATTGTACATAATGCTGCTATGAACACTGGGATGTACATATCTTTTGGAATTAGTGTTTTGGGGTTTTTTGAGTAAATACCCAGAAGTGAAATTGCTGGATCATATGGCAGTTCTATTTTTAATTTTTTATAGGAACCTCCATACTCTTTCCACAGCAGCTATATATACCAATTTACAAGCCCACCAACAGTGCATGAGGGTTCCCTTTTCTCCACATCCTCACCAACATTTGTTATTTGTTGTATCTTTGATGATAGCCATTCTGAGAGGTGTGAGGTGGATTTTCATTGTGGTTTTGATTTGCATCTCCTTGATGATTAGTGATGTTGAGCATCTTTTCAAGTGTCTGTTGGCCATCTGTATGTCTTCTTTGGACAAATGTCTATTCAGTTCCTCTGCCTACTTTTTAATTAGATTGTTTGGGGTTTTTTTGATGTTGAGTTATATGGTTTCTTTGTATATTTTGGATATTAACTCCTTATTAATGTGATGTTTGCAAATATTTCTCCCATTCAATAGGCCAACTTTTTGTTTTGTTGATAGTTTCCTTCACTGTGCAACAGATTTTTGGTTTGGTATAGCCAATTTGTTTATTTTTGCTTTTGTTTCCATTCCCTGAGGAGACATATTGAGAAATATATTGTTAACACTGATGTCAAAGAGCCTACTCCCTATATTTTCTTCTAGGAGTTTTATAGTTCCAGGACTCATATTTAAGTCTTTAATCCATTTTGAGTTTATTTTTTGTACATGGTATGAGAAAGTTGTCAGTTTGATTATCTTGCATGTAGCTGTTTACTTTTTTCCAGAACCATTTATTGGAAAGCCTGTCTTTTCCCCAGTGTATATCCTTGCTTCCTTTGTTGTAGATCAATTGACCATATAAGTGTGGGTTCATTTCTGGGCATTCTATTCTGTTCCATTGATCTCTGTGTCTGTTTTTGTGCCAGTACCTACTGTTTTGATTACTGTAGCTTTGCAGTATAGTTTGAAATCAGAGAGCATGATCCCCACCCCACCCCACCCCCACAAATTTATTCTTCTTTCTCAAGATTGCCTTGGTTACTCAGGGTCTTTTTTGTTTCCATACAAATTTTAGTGTTGTTTGTTCTAGTTCTGTGAAAAATGCCTTTTGCTAGGGATTGCATTGAACCTGTAGATTGCCTTGGGTAGTACGGTTATTTTAACAACACTGATTCTTCCAATTCATGAGCATGGAATAGCTTTCTAATTGTTTTTGTCATTTTCAATTTCTTTCATTAATGTCTTCTAGTTTTCAGGGTACAATTATTTACCTATTTGGTTAGATTTATTCCTAGGTATTCTTTCGATGCAGTTATAAATGGGATTGTTTTCCTAATTTATCTTTCTGATAGTTCTGATATCTGAACTATCAGACAGTGTATAGAAATCCAACAGATTCCTGTATATTAATTTTGTATTGTGAAACTTTACCAAATTCATTTATAAGTTTTAATAGTTTTTTGGTGATGTCTTTAGGATTTTCTATATATAATATCATCTCATCTGCAAACAATGACAGTTTTACTGCTTCTTTCCCATTTGGATTCCTTTTATTTCTTTTTCTTGCCTGATTGCTGTAGCTAGGACTTTCAGTACTATGTTTAATAAAAGTGGTGAGAGTGGGCATCCTTGTCTTATTCTTAACCTTAAAGAAAATGCTTTTAGCATCTCACTGTTGGATATGATGTTGGCTGTCACTATGTCATGTATGGCCTTTATTATATTGTGGTATTCTTCCACTATTCCCACTTTGCTGAGTTTTCATTATAAATCAATGTTGAATTTTGTCACAAGATTTTTTTGCGTCTATTGAGATGATATTTTTCAATTTTTTAATGCGGAGTATCATATTGATTGACTTGCAGACATTAACCATCCTTGCATTCTTGGGATCAATCCCATTTGATAATGGTTTATGATCATTTTAATGTATTGCTGAGTTTGGTTTGCTAATATTTTTGTTGAGGGTTTTTGCATCTATATTCACCAGTGATATCTGGCCTGTAATTTTCTTTTATTGTGGTATCTTTTTCTGGTTTTGGTATCAGGGTGATGGTGGCCTGGTAGAATGAGTTCCAAAACATTTTTTTCCTCTTTAATTTTCGGCAGTAGTTTGAAAAATATAGGTATTAAGTCTTATTCAAATGTCTTCTAGAATTCACCTCTAAAGCCGTCTGGTCCTGGACTCATGTTTGTTGGGAGTTATTTTTTATTATAATATTATTATTACTACTACTACTATTATTATTATTGATTCAGTTTCATTACTGGTATTGTTTGATCATATTTTCTATTTCTTCCTGATTCAGTTTGGGGATATTGTATCTTTCTAGGGATTTATCCATTTCTACTAGGTTGTCCATTTTATTACCATATAATTGTTCATAGTAATTTCTTATGATCCTTTGTGTTTCTGTAGTGTTGATTGTAACTTCTCCTCTTTAATTTCTGATTTTATTTTTGGGTTCTCTTTTTAACTTGATAAGTCTTGCTAACAGTTTATGTTTTAAAAGAACCAGCTCTTAGTTTCATTGAGAGTTTTTTTTTTTGTCTCTATTTTATTTATTTCTGCTCTCATATGTATTTTTTTTTCCTTCTACTAACTTTTGGATTTGTTTGTTTTTCTAGTTCCTTTCAGTATAAGGTTACATGTTTTTATTTGATATTTTTCTTGTTTCCTGAGGTAGGCTTGTATGACTTTAAACTTTACCCTAGAAGTGCTTTTATGCATCCCATAGATTTTGGATTGTTGTTTTTCCATTCTTATTTGTTTCCAGGTATTTTTTTGATTTCCTTTTTAATTTCTTTAGGGACCCAATGGTTGTTTAGTAGCATGTTTTTTTAGACTCCACATGTTTGTGTTTCTTGCAGTTATTTTCTTTCAGATAACTTATAGTTTCACACCATTGTGGTTAGAAAAGATGCTTGATATGATTTCAGTCTTCTTAAATTTATTGAGACTTGTTTGGAGGCCTAGCATGTAATCTGTCCTGGATATTTGTTCCATGTGCACTTGAAAAGAACATGTATTTTGCTGTTTTTGGAAGAAATGTTGTATATATTAAGTCCATATGATTTAATATGTCATTTAAGGCCAGTGTTTCCTTACTGATTTTCTGTCTGATCTGTCCATTGATATATTGGGTGTTAAATTTCCCTTCTGTTATTGTATTACTGTCAATTTCTCCCTTTATAGCTGTTAATATTTGCTTAATGTATTTAGGTGCTCCTAAGTTGGGTGTACATATATTTGCAGTTGTTGTATCTTCTTTTTGGCTTGATCCCTTGATCATTACATAATGCCCTTCTTTGTCTCTTGTTATAGTCTTTGTTTTAAAGTATATTTTGTCTGATATTAAGTATTGCTACCCTGGCTTTCTTTTCATTTGCATTTGTATGGAATATCTTTTTCAATCCACTCCCTTTCATTCTGTGTGTGTCTTTAGATCTGAAGTGAGTCTTTTGTAGGCAGCATATAAATGGATCTTGGTTTTGTATCCATTCAGCTATTCTATGCCTTTTGATTGGAGCATTTAGTCCATTTATATGTAATGTAATTATTGATAGGTATGTACTTACTGTCATTTTGTTAATTGTTTTCTGGTTCTTTTTGTAGTTCTTTTTTGTTCCTCTCTTCTTCTTTTGCTCTTTTTCCTTGTGATTTGATGAGAATCTTTACTGTTATGTTTGGATTTTTTTTCTCTCTTTTTGTGTGTTTATCTATTACAGGTTTTTGCTTTGTGGCTCCCATGAGGTTCATATATAACAACATATATATTATTATAGTAATATTTTACATTGATGAGCTCAAGGTCAAACACATTCTAACAACTCTACATTTTTACTTCCCCTCTCCTGTTTAATTTTTTTGACATCATGTTTTGTATCTTTTTTGTGTGTATCCCTTAACTACTTACTGTGAATATAGATAATTTTACTACTTTTGTCTTTTAACCTTCCTGCTAACTTTGTAAGTAGTTGATCTATTGCCTTTACCAGTGAGATTTTTTCTTTTTATAATTGTTATATTTCTAATTATGGCCTTTACTGCCTAGAGAAGTTCCTTTAACATTTCTTGTAAAGCTGGTTTTTGTGGTGCTGAACTCTTAGGTTTTGCTTGTCTGTAAAACTCTTTACCTCTTTCAAATCTGAATGATAACCTTGCTGGGTAGAGTATTCCTGGTTGTAGGTTTTTTTCGTTTCATCACTTTAAATATATTGTGCCACTCCCTTTTAGACTGCAAAGTTTCTGCTCAAAAGTCAGCTGATACCTTATGGGATTTCTCTTGTACATAACTATTTTCTTTTTTCTTGATGCTTTTAAGATTCTCTCTTTATCTTTAGTTTTTGCTATTTTAACTATAATGTGTCTTGGTGTGGACCTCTTTGGGTGGATCTTGTTTGGGACTCTGTGCTTTCTGAACCTGGATGTGTTTCCTTCCCTAAGTTGGGGATATTTTTGACTATTATCTCTTCAAGTAAGTCCTCTGTCCCTTTCTCTCTTCTGCTTTTGGGACTCCTATGATGTGAATGTTAGTACACTCAATGTTGTCTCAGAGGCCTCAAACTATCCTTATTTTTTTTTAATCCTTTTTTTCATTTTTCTGTTCAGCTTGGGTGATTTCCATTACTCTGTCTTTTAGATCACTTATCCATTCCTCTGTATCATCTAATCTACTTTTGATTCTTTCTAGTGTATTTTTCATTCCACTTAACGTGTTCTTCAGCTGTTTTGTTCTCTTTATATCTTCTAACTCTTTGTTGAAATTCTCTGTTTAGCCATTCTTCTCCCAAGCTCAGTGGGCATTTTTATGAACATTATCTTGAACTCTTTACTGGGTAGAGTGCTTATCTGCACTCCATTTAGTTCTTTTTCTCAGGTTTTGTCTTGTTCCTTTGGTCAGAACATATCCCTCTTTCTCCTTATTTTGCCTAAGTCTCTGGTTTTATTTCTGTGTATTAGGTATGTTGATTATATTTTCTGATCTTGAAGAAGTGTCCTTATGTGGGAGATAGCCTATGTGTCCCAGCAGTACACTCCCCTCTGGTTAGCAGAGCTGTATGCTCTAGGGGAGGCCCCTCTGTGGGCCACTTGCACACTTCTGTTGTTGTAGGGCTGACTACTGTGGGTGCGCTGGTAAGCAGGCTTGCCCCACCCAGGCCAGTTGGCTCCAAGGCTGTACGTCATGCAGTGGCTGCAGGCCCCACTGGAGGGTAGGCTTCCTGCATAGCTGGTGCTAGTCCCACTGGTAGTGGGGCTGAGTCCCCACACAGCAGTATGCATGACCTGGGCCAGAGAGGCAGGGTGCATCTTGGGGCAGGTGCCAGCCTGGGTCTGGTGCCGAGTACCCAGCACTATCAGGATAGACAGAGGATTCCAAAGTTGCACTTGCCAGCGCCTGTGTCCACATGGTAGAATGAGCCCCCTAAAATGGCTGCTGCCAGTGTCTTCATCACCAAGGGTGCTCCTACTTGCCCCCTGCCTCTCCAGAGGCTCCCTAAGATTAGTAAGTGGGTCTGATCCAGGGTCCTTTCAAACTACCGGGACTTGGAGTGTGTGAGATTTTGTGCACGCCCTTTAAGAGTGAAGTCTCTGTTTCCTAAAGCCCTCCTGCTCTCCCAAACACAAACCTCACTGGTTTTCAAAGCCAGACGTTATAGGGGCTCATATTGCAGGTGTAGGACTCACAGGCCAGGGAGTCCAATATGGGACCTGGACCCCTCGCTCCTTGGAGAGGACTTCTATGATTGTGATATTCCTCCTATTTGTGAGTTGCTGACCCAAGGGTGTGGGTCCTGACAATACTGTGTTTTTGTCCCCCCCTCCTGTCTCATGGTAGTTCCTTCTTTATGTTTTTAGTTGTAGAAAATCTTTTCTGCTAGCCTTCAGGTCGTTCTCATAGATGGTACCTCTGTAAGTAGTTATAATTTTGGTGTGTCTGTTAGAGGATGTGAGTTCAGGGTCTTCCTACTCTGCCATCTTGGCCACCTCCTCCTGTATAAGCTTTTCTAAGCTCACTTCATCATCTTTGTTCTATAGTATTAGCTTACCTAAGTGACTCATCCTTTCTCGTTGTGCATGGAAATGTAATTTGAACTAGTTTACAAAGGAATTTTGCATAATAATAGGCCAAGTGATATTGACAGTTCAAACCTTATATTTAATAAAACATTTTAATTACAGTATAGTTCAGAAATTCATTTTCTTCCAAAATAATGAAAAGATATCTGCAGTGCAAAATAAACTATGAACTGTTAATAACAAGTTAAATAGATGAATGGACAAACAGATTCTAAGGACCAGCTCCCAGTCATTGTCACTGAGCTAGTTTTAACCTTGCTCTGATCATAACCCTCCTTCCTCGCAAGAGCGAAGAATTAGGTCCAACAGGAGACAAGCCTTTATAAAGCAAGTACCTGCCCCAGATAAAAGAAAGCATGTATTTAAATACAGCCAGCAATTGTGTCTTCAAAGCTCTTTATAATGCTGGTGGCATTGCCTCTCACCTTCAGGTCAGTATTATTTGGGCACCAGCTAGAACCTGATAGTTAAGAACGTGTCAAAATCTTTGTCAAAAATTCCCACATTAAGATTCACTTTGCTCAAGGATACATTCCTTCAAATGGCAACACAGTGATTCACACTGAAGTACTGTAAATGAAACTTTTTCCAATTTTAATTTCTGATATAGCACATAGCATTACTTGTAAAACATAGAATATATTGAGTATTAGCATTTTCTCATTCATGTCTCCTTTCTAGAAACCTTGAGAGTGAAACCAGTATGGTACAAGGGCCAGCAATCTTTTAGATGTAGCTTCTCAAACCTCTACTATTCCCTTGGTAAAACTGAAGTGGATGGGGTGGGAATAGGAATGGGTACAAAGTGGCATTCATCCTGTGGTGGATCATATTTTGAGAAAATTGCTTTGGCCTGAAGAGACCATTAAACTAAGAAGCACAAAAGAATAAAGGCAACTAACTGAATGTGTTCTCTGTTCCAGACACTGTGTTTGATATATAGGCCCTTTTATTTCATGTTCACAGGTAACCTAAGAGAATTATCCACATATTACAGATGAGGAAACAAAGAGTTTCAGAAATTTGTCCAAGATCACAATCAAAAAAAAAAAAAGGTTGAGATTTAAACAAAGGTAGTCAAATTTCAAAGCTCACCTTCTCAACCAGTGCATTAGCCTGTACATCTAGATGGGGTTAGGATAGTCTGCAAAGACAAACCTGGGAATCATGCCTAACCACCCAGGCTGGGAAGGATTCCTGAGCAAGAAGAAGAAATGTATTCCTTTCCCCTTCTTTTGCCTTCCTCTGTTCACACTCAGCATCTATGTCATATCTCTAGCTGGCCTGCTACAAAATCATCATCATCTCAAACTGGCACAAGTGGACTTGGTATAATTAATTTGACCAACAGGACAAATAAAAAGCACACTAAATTTCACCGTAAAATTTTTCATGTATTAGTTTTGTGAAAACACTTTCATAATAAAGCATAATAGCTTAGGCTCTTGAAATACAAATTGCTGTAACTTACACTGAGAGTTTATATTGAAAGAAAAAATTATGGCACGTACTTTAAGGAGATGAATAGTGTGGCTCAGCCCGAACTTGAATAGGTTGCTATCCTATACAGAACTTCTCAAGGTCTTTGCATACATGGAATTCTAATAGAGTGGTTTCCACTGAACCAGATCCTTTGAGAGAGTCAGACAATAATAAATAGCTATTCTGATTTAAAAGAGACTTAAAATTTTTTTTTCCATGACCAGAGTCATTATTTTTACTTACCATAAAAGTGAGATATGCTAATTGTATAAAAATTGGGCGATTCAAAAAAGTTAAAAAGAGCTAAATCAACTAAAAATCTCCCTAAGAGAAAACCATTGTTAACATATCAGTGAACACATTTCTTTTTGTCTCTTCATAAATTTATTTTGTATTTAGATGTAGATGGATAACTGTCCCCAAGACCCAGATGAGATTATCCTAGAGATGATGTTACTAATATAGTAGGCTTTTGGGGAATAATATCACATTTTAGTCATTCAAGGAAAAGCAAGGTTAAGAAAACATCTTGTAAATATAACGACTGAAAATTCAGAGCTGTATCACATAGTTATTTGTCATGTATACTTCCTGTGAAGCATCAGCATTTAGAAATCTTTTCTTCCTTTTTTATGAATAATGGCAGTTTTGGAAAGAAGAAAAAGAGCAAATGCTACATACTCGTCATTTATAGCTTCCCTTGTTTTTATCCTGCTAACCTCAGAGATACACAGTACGGAGCTGAGATACCAGCTCTCTTTGTGGCTTTGCCAGTGATAAGTCATCATGGCTTATTTCATCCTTTCTTTGATTCCTTTAGTCAACAAACATTTAATGAGCATTTATCCTTTGTCAGGCACAGTGGACAAAAAAATCCCCAGTCTTGGGTTGCTTACAGACTGGTGAAAAGAGACGGATACTAAACAAGTAATCAGAATAAACATTTGGTGCATTCGCTTGTGATAAGAGCTATAGAGAACACTGAAAAAGGGAAGGGAGAAGTAGGTGATTACTCTTTTATGCAGACTGGTGTGAGGAGAGACTTTCTGATTAGGAAACATTTGAGCAGAGAATTTAGGGAACTGAGAGGGCAAGCCCTGAGGATAACTGTGAGACAATATTCAGGCAGAAGAACAGCATGTGCAAATGGCCTGAAGCAAGAGCTTGCTGTTATGCTCAAGGAGCAGCAAGATGGCCAGTGTGACCTGAGCACAGTGAGCAAGGAGGAAGTGAGGCTTACAGGGAATGGGGGTTCAGATAATGTAGGGCCTTGTCGGACTGTGTGACAGCTTTGTCTTTACCATGAGTGAGACGGGAAGCCACTGCAGTGTTTTGAACAGAGAAGTGACATGATCTGGCCTTGTTTTCAAGACAACATTTGATCTACCCAAGGTACACGTAGAGAGACCATCACTGAATGCCCATGCGGTGGCACTTTCTCATTTAAGGTCCCAATAACTCCATACGGTAGGTGGCGTTATCCTCAGCAAGAACTGGGCCTCAGAGCAGTTACTCAACTGCCTAAGAGGACTGAGAGAGGCCTTAAGTGGAGTCAGGATTTAAGTCCAGACCTGTTACCCTAAAGCCAGGGTTCTTTCCTCCTAACCTGTGCACCAGTTAAAATGTGTGTTACCATCTCTAAAGAGCATAATTTGTACATTAGGTGTGTGATCTACTCTTCAGTCATTTACCTGGGTCAGACTCTAAAGAGGGAATACGATCTGATTTCTTCTCCTCTGAGTGTTAGTACTCTGACACAGCTCATTTTTCATGTCATCTTTCTTATCCAGATTTCTTTTAGAAGTGGGTTTTCACATTTTTGTATTTTACTATGAACTATAGCTGAATTCATTTGTATCACACTCATCTGTCATCTCAAAGAGTTTCACAAATGGAGTAGAGGGCCTTTAGCTGGTTAAGGCATTTTCAAATATCCATTTTCCCCTCTAACCTGTCATATAGATTCTCAGATGCTGGCAGCAAACTGAGGCCTATTTATTTGAAGTGTCCTCGTGTTTTCTTCCAAAGAGCTTGCCACATTAATGTTCTCTCAATGGAATTCAGTCTGTCCATGTGTACATGAGCAATACACTTAAGACCTTCACTATCCCTGCAGCTAAAGTAAACAGTTCACAACTAAAGAGGGGACAGCCACACTTCAGCTGAAAAGCAGGAACAGCTTATCATGTTATTTCTCCAAGGCTTTCATTAGTTCAGAAAAACATGGGCTGTTTGGTATTATCTTGAGAATTCTGTGGTTTGAGAACACTCAATGGTAACGCTTTTATATTGCCATTAAGTGATTAGCTCAGTTATCTCTCTTCTTTTCCTTGCAAGTCACCTTGTTGAAATATTGTGTAAAACAGTGAACACAGACCAGCAGCCTGTCTGAGGAACGTCATCTGGAGGACCCAAGCTCTCTCCAGAGCCACCGAGAGCCATGTGGGGCTGTAACAGAGGCTTGGAAGCATTGGGGACATCAAGGTTCAGCTTAGGTCTCCCAGTTAGTATAACTAAGGAGTAAGGTTTAAGGTCAGACAAGATTAAAGCCATCATGCCTATTTGAGAGGAAAAGAAAAGTAGTTTCCAAAGTCTTTAGAAAGAAATCTTGTTACTATTTTTTTTTTTAATGGAAGGGAAAGACTGTGAGATAAAAAGAAGAAATAACAGTACACAAATTTTCAGTCTCAGCAGAGACAAGGGTCTATCACCGAATTAAATAACTCTAGAAATGTTTGTGGACGAGGACTAAAAAGAGGAAAAGCATATAGGACCGTATGGTCCTACTTTTTCCACACTCGAAGTAAAACTGGAGAAGGAATTCGTTTTTATTTTTACTTTTCTGACTGAAGGAGAAAAACTGTAAAGTATACTCAAACACATTATCTGAAATGAAATGAAATAATACAATGAGAATCAAATACACTTTCCCTCTTCTAATCCCAGTGGGCACAAAACTAATTGGCAATCCAGTTAGTGAAGATGCATCAGTTCCAGTGGAATGAGATTGGGCAACAGCTGTGAGCCCTGGATTTCAAACCCAGCTCCAGCAAGGCTTTACTGTGATACAGGTGGTGTTTGGGGTGTCATTTCAGTGCTCCATGCACCTGTTAATTTGGGGCTAAGAATGCATTCTGTTATATTAACTCTGTGGGTTTTTTTTTTCCTCACTTACTCCCTTCTGGCTTTCTTTAAGGTCCAACTGAAAAGTGAAGAATCCAAAACCTTTGCAATGAAAATTCTCAAGAAACGCCACATCGTGGATACGAGACAGCAGGAGCACATCCGCTCGGAGAAGCAGATCATGCAGGGGGCTCATTCCGATTTCATAGTGAGGTAAAGACCCTGTCCCAGGGCTCAAGTCCCCAACTCCAAGTGGAAAAGCAACCACATTTGCACTCACTGTTACATATCTGATTCACACAAAGAAACATAATTTTTAATCTGATTTTAAAAAAGTTTTTACTAAATAAAAAAACACTAGGGCTTCCCTGGTGGCTCAGTGGTTGAGAGTCCGCCTGCCGATGCAGAGGACACGGGTTCGTGCCCCGGTCCGGGAGGATCCCACATGCCGCGGAGCGGCTGGGCCCGTGAACCATGGCCGCTGAGCCTGCGCGTCCGGAGCCTGTGCTCCGCAACGGGAGGGGCCCCAACAGTGAGAGGCCCGAGTACCGGAAAAAAAAAAAAAAAAAAACACTAAAATTTTGATTCTTTTTTTTTTTTTTTTTTAATGAGAATCAGATTCTGTGAAAAGAACATGTTTTTCCCAAAGGAGATATCAGAGTTCTTAATGTTCCATTTTTATCCTGTTATTCCAAGAACTCTGCATAGACCTCTGGTGCATGAAAGACAAAATACCAAAAATCAAACTATTTTACCTTGAATATTCTTTATTTGCATATTTTCTGAAGTTGTTAAAAAATGAAGTGACTATCCCATCTCGGTATTTTGAGAGCACTGATAAGACAATGGTTTTTTTTTTAATACGCAGAAGCTTTTCTAGTTAATTTGCCAGCGGCACTTGACGAAAACAGGGTATCACATGAATTTAAGTGAACAGTGCATAAATGTCATACACATCTATATTTTAAAGTGTCACCTACTGAATATCCATGCACACTGCATGTTTATGACCACTAAATATCGCTCAAGAGGCCACACTTGAAACGTTAGCCAAATTGGAATTAGAGGAACCCCAGGAAGCCCTCTTGGTTCATAATCATTTGGATTAATCCATTTCAAAGGAGAGACTACCCCCTACAGTGTGAAAATCTTAGTCATGAGCCATCGCTTCCTTTTTCCTCTTTGTGAATTTAGATCTTTCTCATTCTTTTAATAAGATTTCAAGCTTGGTAAATCAACAGCAAGACTGTAATCCGGGCACCGAAAACATTTACATGCTTTTAAAAGACAGTAACGTTTATAATCTTTGTTTTCTTGTTTGCAAATCACAGATTATACAGAACATTTAAGGACAGCAAATATTTGTATATGTTGATGGAAGCTTGCCTAGGTGGAGAGCTCTGGACCATTCTCAGGGATCGGTAAGAGTTTTACGAAATTTCTATCATGTCTTTGAAAATGTAGTTGACTGTGATGGTTTGTAAGAAGAGTCAATTTTTATAAAGTATAGAAGTCATATTTACATATGCTTGTATTTCAAAATGTAAGTATGTGTCACAACCCACTATCTACATGTGATTGACTGTAAATAGGAAACTCACTCTGTTTCAGATTTGTAACCAATGATATAGGATTAGTCCACCATAAAAATGGTACCTGTCAAGGTACATGCAGAGGCTTTAGTTTAACTTGAATATCACAATCAGACAACTATACACCTAGAATTCACTTCATTGCTGTTAACAATGAAGAGAATTAAAGTTATTTTATAGTCGCAATCTAGATTAACTGTCAGTTGGATTGTTCCACTCATTCTCCAGACGGGCTATCTTTCCTAACACTGGGAATTTTTTCCAAAGTAACTTTTCCCTCTACCTTTACATTGCTCTTTGGTTTCAAAATTAACAGAAGTTTCCAACCATCCCTTTCAGGACTTACCTGGTCTTGGGAAGAAAAAGAACCCACTTAACACTCCTCTTTGCCCTTTCAGGGCAAGTAAAGTTGGTCTCTTTAGCGCTTATTTGGTTTTTTTTTTTATTATTCAAAATTAATTTTCTGTTTCCTATTTATGTATAGCAAACTATCATTTAAAAAAAGTATTCTACCAACCCTAAATGTTTACTTAAAGAAAAACTACAATTTTCTGTGAATGACCTAATAACATTCAAAAGGCATATTTGTTCCTTTGAATATTCACCTTTAGACATCTTTTTCTTTTCTTATTTGTTACAATCTCACCCCACAGGCTCTCCTTCATCAGGTAACATCTTTCAGACTCAGCTATAGACAGCCCTAATGTCCCCAGAAAGCCATGTTATTTTTTGACAGTATATTATTTTGTAGATATCCCAGAATAGAACTAGTTCTTTATAAACTATTGCTTTGAAGTCTCATTCCTAATTGTATCCTTATGGTACCTTCATATCTTTGTACCCGCTGCCCTTTCAGGTCTTTTATTCCCACTGCCTTACTTGTATATGACAAATGGGTTTCTTTTTACCTTATTGTGTCCTATTACGTTAATGGTTTTTTTCTTAAATTCAAGGTAAATATGCCTATTAGGGAATGTATCATTTTGGCACTAGGGAACAGGGTTAACATCCGTACTGAGCCATTATATCATACTGTATTACTATATTACTGTTAATTAATTTTTGGGTACAGATTATACGCCAGGCATTGTGGTAGAGGCCCGGGATAAAATGATAAATAAAACAGTTGTGGTCCCATGCCTCATACAGGATGTAGCAGAAAGTTAATATTCTGATTTGTGAGTTAATATCTGGTTTATCCTAATGTGCTTCTACTATATTATTTTTGATCTGACCTTCCAATACACTGATTTATTTGAAATCTCTTCCCTACTTTGTTCTAATTAGAAGAGGAGATTTACTGGTAGAAGTAAACATTAAAGCAATAATAAGCCACTTAGGGAAAGGAACAGCAATTTTAAACTTCTATTAACTTCTTTAACAAGACACCAACAACAATAAAATTTTTTAAATAGCTTTAAAAATAATAAAAGTTAACCTAAAGTCCACTCAAACATGCATAGACATCAATATTCAACTTATTTTTTGCAAGGAAACTGTTTCATATTTCTCCTTAGTTAACTTGATTTTGCATTTTTGGGGGTACATAAATGCTAGCCAAGGCTTACAAGTGAGATGTATTTGGATTTGTCGGGGTAGCAAAGGAATGCTATCAAGAAGCAGCTTGTCTTGGGAGGAGTGGATGGAGGGAGAAGATCAGTGATGGTCCTTTTTCTACCTCCACCAGACTGCTTACTGACCCTTTCTTTTGTCTTCCCTTTTATCTTCCTTGGATTTGGGGTACACAGTTGCTGAGTCCCCCCAGTGTACTAAATATTCATTAAGGAGGCATGATCCAGAGAAATAGCAGCTACCTGATCCTTCCTAAAGATTCAGAGGGGCTGAAGCCTCGACATGGAAAGCAATGAAGCTGTCGTATATAAAATCATCTCGGACTCATTGTCCCCTGCCAGCTTTCTTTTTTAGATATTCAATATGTATGTAGCCTTACTGCTTTTATTCCAAGAGACTTTTTTTTTTCCTACGTAAGAAATTGCTAAAGGGAAAGCATAGTTTTGGATATCCAGGCTCCAATTAATACTGTCACAGACTAGCTTCCTCATTGCTTGTTTAAACCGGGGCTGAGAAATCCTAAAGATTAACTGTTAGAACCAAAAAAATGCCAAGAGAAAAAGGAAATTAATTATGCTATTTGTCACAGTGTATATAAAAGTATCCTCAGTCAAAATAAACCTTTTTGTTCAGTTCCTTTAGTTTTCCTCTCGGGTCCCAGTAAGTAGTAGTAAGGGAGAAGCTATTCTGAGAGCATAAAGGAAATGTATTGGTGGGAAGGTTAATCTGAAGAAAGGCTTGTGTGACCTCTGAGCCTCAGGGATTTAGCGCAGGAAGTCTCCTATAGCAATGACATCCTCCTTCCTTCACCTAGCAGCTGAGCTGACCATTTCCTGCCTCTCACTCTCTTTCTTCTCATCAGCATAGAAAAAGAACACAGAGCAGTTTTTTATTTGTTGTCAGGAAGAAGGAATTAAAATGATACCATATATACAAACAGATTTTGAGGACTATTAAATTTTTTTTTAATCTTGGAAATAGGAACTACAGCACTGAAATGTTAATTGTTGCAATTTCCCTGGTTTGTCCTTTAATTAGCTATCATGTTTTATCTTATAGTTTGTGACTTTTTTCCACAAATTCTGTTCCATTATTTGGAATATACAAACTATATTTTATTCACTTCTTCTCTACAACAGTTACAGAATTGTCAACCACAACTTTCTTAAAAATGTAAGTGGTTGAGATATATATATATATATATAGAGAGAGAGAGAGGTTATTAGTATATATTACAGTTATTAGTATATATTACATTAATATTAGTATTTAATACATATTCTAATATCATTTACTTAATTTGAATTTTTTAAAGTGTACGTTAATTTTTCCTACAGAACGTATTAAACAATTACATAAGAAACCATAACTATCACATCTCACTTCTGGTCTCGAGTCTTCCTGGATGTGTTTTATAAGCCAGCAAGTGACTTTCTATATACACTCTCCTTAATTCCAGCTATTTTATGGGAGGTGATTACTTAAATTCCATCTTAGATGACCCATTAGGTGGAATCTGTGTCATTTCTTAATTTGGTTGAAAGTCCTTTAAGGAAATGAGTCCGTTTTCATAATAATTTAGCCTTCCTACTTTGGCAATAAACCTGTAGCATGCTTCAGGTTTATATACTCACTAATGATTGTGGTCACTAGTCAATGAAAAGAGGGAACTTGTCTTTCAGTGAGAGATGCTTTGTCTTTGTTACATTCTGCCATTTCAGGACTTGGTTATGGCAAGTTGATTAAACACTGTGATTACATTTTAATTTGAGTCTATCAATAAGTATACATAACCCTCAAATCCCCTGAAGCAAATTGTTGTTATCTACTGCCATCTAGCTAAGATAAAACACCTACTCCCTCCTGAAGAGGATATAAGGACCTATCCCTTACCTGTTAATTGAAATGACACAACTGTCAAGGCATAATATATTATTTCAAAGAGCTATATAGGGGAATGATTTCTTTCTTCAAGCAACTTTAACTGTTGATAAAACAAGCTTTTGTTTTAAATCAAATTTACATTGTCATTTCCGATTCTAATAGTAATTTTTCATTGTGAATCACCCTAATGCTGTGGTTTTTGACTGCTTTCCAAAAGGGTATTTTAAAATTCACAAATTACCTACATCAAATATTTAGTGATGAAACTGTGTTGCCGGTAAACATTTTGTGTGCATATATTGTGTTGATTTGTCACATAACACAGAAACAGATTTGAGACAAATTTTTTATTTAATTTTTAAAATCAGTTACAAATATATTTATATATGGGAGATACTCAATACAGATCTGTTGAAGGGCTAGAAACCAGCTTTCTAGAGCTCTCCAAATTCCAAAATGGCTCAGAAACAAGCTGTCAAGAACTGAAGACCCAGTGATGGATGTTTATGGTCAGTTCCCTTCATGATGAAAAAAGGAAGGTTTTGACTGGTAAGCAATATAAGGATAATTTTCACCTGTACACTTGGGAGAAGCATGGAGAAAGTGAAAAGAACAGAGATTAGCAGAAAACGCTTCAGAGCTGACTCATGGCAATTAGCCTTTGCAGTGAGAAGCAGCAAATGTTGGGTTGGCCCAAAAGTTCGTTCAGGTAACATCTTAGGGAAAAACCCGAACGGACATTTTGGCCAATCCAATATTTCAGTAGTAGTGATAGAGTTGCAAACTCCCATCCCCAAGAGACTGTCCTACATCAGTCACTTTTCCTAGATTAAGACACTGGAGGCGCTAAAGAAGAGGTTTTGGTGCTCAATAGTAATGGCTACTACTTACTGAGTACCAGATGTGTGCCAGGCATTTATTCTAATACACGCCTCAAGTTCTTTGTATCCTCACAACAACCCAAAGAGAGAGTTTCTGTTATTAGTCTCATTTTGCACATGACAACACTAAGACCTGGAGAGGTACAGTCAGTTACTTAAGATTAAACAGTAAGTGGAGGCCAGATTTGAGCCCAGGACTTTGCTTCATTCAGAGCGCACATTCGTAACCTACGGCCTCCTCTGATGAATTGGAGTTTGCATTAGGATGTTTTTCGTCTTTCTGCTAATGATCAGCTTGTTCAGAATATAAATATGAATACCATTCAGAGATGCCATGAGAAATTGATCTCTCATTAAGTGTGTACTCTCTTTACAGAAACAATGCATTTGTCCATTTGGTTCCATTTTATTAACAACTGAATATTAAGGGAAACAGATCTGTTGCCCAGCATCGCAACTGCAGAAATAACTCTTCTTCTAACAGGAAGCAAGAATTGTAGGCTTTTGAAAAGGCCCACCCATATTGCAATTAGACAGTCCTGCTACAAGGAAGTAATCAATTTTCGTATTAAAACAAGGCATGTAGTGTGAAAAAAGACAAAGCTCTATTCTATGTACTGTTTTGTTTAGATTGTTTTGCTTTGCTGTGCTCTCCATTGAGAAGGGATTGAAGTCATGTACAGCACTCAGTATAAAGTTGCTCATTAATTATCTACACATGGATGCTTACTATTTCAGGCAAATGATCTCTCAAAGAAATATGCTGCTCTTGATAGACAAACATACTTAATTAAGGACAAAGATGAAAGGACCTTTAAGGTACTATTCTAATCCCTTTCCCAATACACAGGATTATATAGTGTTGGTTCTGCAAAGACAGCTCCAAGTCAGCAAACAATTGCAGCATAATGTATACCATTCATTTCCTAATATAGATGCAATTCTTCTCAAACCTTTTCTTGTCCTTATAGATTCACCATTGTTCCATCCAGATATTGTTGAAGAGAGATACTAGAAACCTAGTGATTACAGTTAAGAGTCTAGTATCTAGAGGAGTAGATATCATCATGCCCTGAATTGTATTTCAAAAGAAGGATATTCCCTTTGGGAAGAGCTAATTATTTCAGTGACAACTCAGGGGACATTAGTAGTTAAAATGCAGACTATACCTTTCTGGAAGGCACTGCCTATTTCTAAAACATGACCTGAAAGATGGCTGCTTTAGCCTTAGATTCACTGATAAATTTTGCAAGATAGCAGCTGTATCGTACTTTTCGGTTTGTTAGAATTTATTTCTCAATATTGAAAAAGAAGCAAATGTGAGCAAGATGCAAACTGGTATCAGTGACTCTCGTGAAAGCAAGCTCTGGGCCTCCGCTTTGCTGCATGTTCCCCAAAACCACCTGAGTGCTTGCTGTCCTGTTACATCTCAGCCAACTCAAGAGCTGATGTTCACACTAATGTTCTTGAATTTTCATGAAATTATTTAATTGCATTTACTACTACTTGGGAAAGAAGAGGGGAAAAAAAAGTAGTTTATCTTTCTAAGGGATTCCATAGGGAAAAAAAAACAGGTAAAGTATAAAGGTTCTTCCCTAGAACCAAGGAGTCAACCTTAGATGCCAAGGTTTTTTTCCTTTACTGTTATTTCATTAAATAAACACACACTCACGCACACATACACGTACAGAGAGACAAAGAGCTTTCTTGCTAAACATCATAATCAAGTTTAATAAACATTCCCTTCCAATTACCTTTTTCCTTCTTATCTTTTAGCTCCATCTTTTCCTTCTAATAAGAAGGCAGTAGCATAGGAAATAGATATTATTTGTCTTGCTGACAGAAGCTTCAGACAGAATACTTAGATTGCGATCTGTTATCAGTAGCGTTGTAACTCATTTCCAAAGTGGTTCTTTGAAAACATTAACTTTTATTCACACTCATGAGCCACATCTCTATTATTTAGAAAGATTTTAAAAACTAAGAATAAATATGACTAAACTCATAAACCGTTCTTTAAAAAACACCCCTTGGTAGACGAGGTCTAAAATAGGATTTGCCTCTCTTCTGCCCACCTCTGTAACTTTGCCTTTTAACATTGGAGTGGGCTGTTGTGAGGAATCCACGAAGTACATGAAACGTGGTATGTGCTTGACCTCCTCTTCAGTATATTCAGGAAGTTAGATTTAACCATCCTACTCATAAGGGCAAAGAATTCCTTGACTTAACCCTCAGATGCTTTTTAAAACCGAGTATCCAAAGGTAGCCCTATGACATTTGGCCAGTAGGACACTGGTCTCTGGGGTCACATTCTGACGTAGGAATATAGTGATGTGAGAAACTGACCCTTATTAGACAAACTAATTTCTTTCCTACTTTTTATTCCATTTTCTGTGTCTCAGAGGTTCATTTGAAGATTCTACAACCAGATTTTACACAGCATGTGTGGTAGAAGCTTTTGCCTATCTGCATTCCAAAGGAATCATTTACAGGGACCTCAAGCCAGAAAATCTCATCCTAGACCACCGAGGTTACGCCAAATTGGTCAGTGTGTTTCACACATGGTTTCTGCCCTGCACTTTAAAATACTGGCTAATGAACAGGCTGTAGCGTTACTGTTTTCAACTAACTATTCTTTCAAGTTATGTAAAGGTTATGAGAAATTAAATTGGCTAGGTTTTAATTAATAATGTGCTGGCAAAACATGCTTAAATAGGCTCACGCTTGCTTGCATGTGTTCGTAGACCCAGAAAAGCTTCGTAGAAGTCCTATGTCTAGCTGGGTTTCTGCCATCCAAAGGGAATAGGTCATATGTGGAGAACCATGAATCATTATCTTAAAGAATACTGTAATGCTAATGGAAAAAAAGGGCTTGCTGGCAATGTTATCCAGGCCATGTTAGTAATAATATTAGTAATAATAAAATTGGCCAAGAGCTCTAAAGATCTACAGTAGAAGGGAAGTTCTCTTATTTTAAAATGTGTAACTTTTGTAGACTTTGGATCTTTCAGTGCCTGATTCTGTTTTTTAAATTTTTGGAATTTTTATTCAACCTATGATTTTCAAAGTAATCACATCAATGATAGTTAATTATTTGTATTCTCAACCAGTTGTTTTAGAAAAAAATGCTTTTCTGCATTTGAGGCTCCTGCTTCAAAAGTTTTCTAGAAACATGAAGAATACGTTTCGATTTTATCTCTTTGTTTTCCAAGGACAGAGTTATTGGTCCCATAGCTTTGTAACTCAGCTCCTTCAACAATAAAAATGGCTTCTCAATTAACACTAAGTGAATTGTCAACTTCATTAAGTCCAGGAGATATCTGGAAAATATGCCTGAGTAAAGGAGAAATTATTTGTTTATACCCCAACCTCCACTGGCATAAAAGAAGGAAAAATGGAAAGTATTTCCATAAAGAAAAGTTTGCCTTTATTTTCGGTGACGTGAATTTTATCCTATGTTAAAGTTTCAACTTTTCCTTTTGAAACTGAGCTTGAGCAGGGAGGCTTTGTTTGTTCGAAATATACAGAGGACTTCTTTTAGAAGACAGGACTACAATAGTTCAAATCTGTTTTTATTTTATTATCATCATCAGCATACGTCAACAAAGTAGCTTTTTGCTTTTAAGCTTAATCAAAAGTGGCTTGGAATATCTTGTTTTTTCTCTCTTTGTAAGGTTGATTTTGGCTTCGCAAAGAAAATAGGATTTGGAAAGAAAACATGGACTTTTTGTGGGACTCCAGAGTATGTAGCCCCAGAGATCATCCTGAACAAAGGCCATGACATTTCAGCCGACTATTGGTCACTGGGAATCCTAATGTATGAACTTCTGACTGGCAGGTATGGACATTGATAGAGAACTGCTGATAAAAATAGACCAGCAAACAGCTACACACTCCTGTCTTTGTCACTCTGGCGAGACCATCTTAAAGTACTTTCACCAGATCTTGTTACCATACTTTTTAATTAGTTATGCAGATAATCAGGAATTCATAAAGTAAAAACTAAAATGGGTCAGATGAGGGGAACAAACTCAACATCAACTCTCATTATTTATACATATGTGAATGTGGAATCATCTAGTGTCTTTCTGTGAGATCTCTGAGCCTAGTCATTTAGCCAGCAAGGAAGATGAAAGTCATATAAAAATATAGAGTCAACTATTTGTAGAAATAAGAGAAACTGTTAGCAATTGTTATATCTAAATGAGATGTAAATGCTTTGCAGATCTGTTGTGTAATAATATTGTAGTCTTCAACAACTTAAAAAAGGTACTGTGGATACGACCAGGTATAAAACGGACTATAAACTCAAGGAAAAGAGGAACAAATATGCCACCAAGCCCTGTGCTCAGGACAATAATTAAGAAGGTCATTATGAACTGAAGAGTTCAGAAGAAGGTTAAGTTTGTCCAGGGAGGCTTTTGAAGAGCGTAGGACTAGCTGGGCCTTGCAGGAGGAATACAGAGAGCAAAGTTCACTCCAGGCAGAAAGGCATGGCTTAAATAGAGGGGGAGTAGTGGGCAAAGACATGAAAAAGGTTCATGTTAAGAAAAGATGGGAGATCCAAAAAGAGTCATCTTTCAAGAATCATGATTGCTGTACCTCAGTGTTTGGACTCCATCCAGAGAGGGACTCATGGAGGATTTTCTGATAAAGGAGTGACATGTGTTGTGGTGTTCAAGGAAAACAAGCTGGCAGTAATGGGTAGAGCAAATTGGAAGAGGGATGGGGAGGCTAGTTTGAAGATAATTCCCATAATTCAGATCTAAGAAGAAGCATGCAGTGGAATGTGAAAGAATTACTTAAGAGAACTTAGTAGCTACAGTGAAAATGAGAGGAAGATGGGACTTTCAGTCTCATGGTTATTTGTGCGGATTCAGTGAATCTATTAAGCAATGAGAAAGTCTAGAACATAGGAAGCACTCCATTGATGCTAACACCTACTACTAGTACTACCATTGCCAGGAACAGTTATGTGGTGGTTTTTATTTCACTTGTAGACATTTTGAATTTATTTATTTATTTATGGCTGCGTTGAGTCTTCGTTGCTGCACACGGGCTTTCTCTAGTTGCAGAGAGTGGGGGCTCTTTGTTGTGGTGCACAGGCTTCTCATTACGGTGGCCTCTTCTGTTGCGGAGCACGGGCTCTAGGCTCATGGGCTTCAGTAGTTGTGGCCCACGGGCTTAGCTACTCCACAGCACGTGGGATCTTCCCAGACCAGGGCTCGAACCTGTGTCCCCTGCACTGGCAGGCAGACTCTCAACCACTGTGCCACCAGGGAAGCCCACTTGTGGACATTTTATACCATTACTCTTGAAACATCTTATGTTGACTTCAAATTAATAAACCTCGTTGGTGTTTTCTGTTAATTTTAGATGAAAGATACATAGGCAAAGGCAGTTAAATACCACAGGAGAAATGATTCAGAGAAACATGGGAAGAGTTCAACTTGTTATCTAAAATTTCTTTGCAGCTGTTGAAAGCATGATCTCTTTAAAAAAGTAACTTCAACAAATGTCTGTAAGTGTTCACAGATGAAAATTAGTAAACTTGCAGACCTCAAGAACAGTACAAAGCTGAAAATCATATTATAAGCAACAGAAAAACAGAATAGCAATTAAAAACCCAGCCAGGAAGGTAGTAGATAGACCTCAGGAAAAAAGGATATAGAAATTATTACAGAAAGAAGATACAGAAGTCCAAGGAAATAGGAAAAACAACTATGTATATGAAGAGACGATTACAAGTGGGATAGAAAACATACTCAATTACATGATAGAAAATTCATGACATAGACCAGTCACAGATGGTCTCAGTGGATCATTTTGATCAACAGTAACCATGGGGAAACAGAGTCATAACACCACCATGTGTCCTAGTGCAATTTCCTAGCTTCAATGATAAGGAATAATTATATAGTCTCTAAGCTACAAAAGCATGTCATATATGATGATGGGAGTGAGGAGGATTAGAATTCAAGTTGTTGGCCTCAACCTCCTCTATAGCACCTTTAATGCCAAAAGATAGAATATTAAGAACTATGTAGTTCTGAGAGAGACAGAGTACAACTCAACTAATTTATACAAAATTAAGTTATTCTTAAATTATTCTTAAAATATAAAGACAACATATAAAGTGTGTACCCCAGGGCTTCCCTGGTGGCACAGTGGTTGGGAGTCCGCCTGCCGATGCAAGGGACACGGGTTCGTGCCCCGGTCCGGGAAGATCCCACATGCCGCGGAGCCTGGGCGTCCGGAGCCTGTGCTCCGCAGCAGGAGAGGCCACAACAGTGAGAGGCCTGCATACCGCATATTAAAAAAAAGCACTTAAAGTGTCAACCCCAGGGCTTTCTTAGAAACACTACTGTATGACCAAGTCAACTAAGAGATGAATGAAAATAAATTTGGTTATTGAGCAGAATGGAAATGTTATAGTCTTTGGCAATTTTAAAAGTTAAGCTGGGAGAGAGAAGGTAGGAATGACTATAGGAATACTTATTGCTCATAATTCACAACTAGGATTACAATTGAATTATGTCGTTATAAAAAAGAAAACTCCGAAGTGTTTAAAATATTTTTTCTTTAAAATTTATTGGAGTATAGTTGATTTACAGTGTTGTGTGTCAGTTTCAGGTGTACAGCAAAGTGATTCAGTTATACATATAGCTATTCTTTAGATTCTTTTCCCATATAGGTTATTACAGAATATTGAGTAGAGTTCCCTCTGCTATACAGTAGGTCCTTGTTGGTTACCTATCTTATGTAGAGTAGCATGTGTGTATTCATCCCTCCCTGCTACGTTTCCCCTTTGGTAACCATAAGTTTGTTTTTGATATCTGTAACTGTTTGTTTTGTAAATAAGTTCATTTGCTTTTTTTAAATTAGATTCCACATATGAGTGATATATGATATTTGTCTTTCTCTGGCTAACTTCACTCAGTGTGATAATCTCTAGGGCCATCCATGGTGCTGCAGATGGCATTATTTCATTCTTTTATTATGGCTGAGTAATATTCTACTGTATATATGTACCACCCCTTCTTTATCCACTCCTTCACTGATGAACAATAAGGTTGCTTCCACGTCTTGCCTATTGTAAACAGTGCTGCTGTGAACATTGTATCATGTTTTTCTCCAGATGTGTATGCCGAGGAGTAGGATTGCTGGGTCATATGGTAGCTCTATTTTTAGTTTTTTAAGGAACCTCCATAGTGGCTGTACCAATTTACATTCCCACCAACAGTGCAGGGAGGGTTCCTTTTTCTCCCCACCCTCTCCAGCACTTATTATCTGTAGACTTTTTCATGATGGCTATTCTGACCAGGGGAGGTGATACCTCACTGTAGTTTTGATTTGCATTTCTCTGATAATAATTAGCGATGTTGAGCATCTTTTCATGTGCTTTTTGGCCACCTGTATGTCTTTTTTGGAGAAATGTCTATGTAGGTCTTCCACCCACTTTTTGATGGGGTTTTTTGATAGAGAGTAATCCCTTGTTGGTTGCTTCATTTGGAAATATTCTGTGGGTTGTCTTTTCGTTTTGTTTATGGTTTCCCTTTGCAAAAGCTTTTAATTAGGTCCCATTTCTTTGTGTTTTTAATTTCTAGGAGGTGGATCCAAAAAGATTGCTGTGATTTATGTCCAAAAGAGTGTTCTTCCTATGTTTTCCTCTAGGAGTTTTATAGTATCAGCCTTATATTTAGGTCTTTGATCCATTTTGAGTTTTTGTGTTTGTTAGGGAGTGTTCTAATTTCGTTCTTTTACATGTAGCTGTCCAGTTTTCCCAGCACCACTTATTGAAGAGACTGTCTTTTCTCGCCTCCTTTGTTGTAGATTAATTGACCAGAGGTGCATGGGTATACTTCTGGGCAAAAACATTTTTTAATGTTGTTGGTGAAGAAGCACATATTGAAATTAACTTCAAGTAAAATTAAATTGAATACTTTGTATTTCCACATATTGCCTGAATATCTTGGCCAGAACACGCATGGCTTGCAAAAACCACAAAAGTCACCTTTAATAAAATTATGTTAGAAAGAACAAAAATCAATGCAAAAATATAAATTAGAACCAACATTAAGTTGATAACAAGAAAAACCAAGATGTGGTGGTTCTTCATGTTTAAAGTGAAAATAAAAACTGGCAAATTAACTTGAGAGTAGAGAGAATATTCAATCATAGCATTATGTAAAGAGAAAATTCTTAGAATACTAAATAGAATTGGATGGTAATACATTATAAAGAGTGGTTTAACGTGACAGTTAATGACAAATAGAAAGTACTTGTTACAGAAAATAGGGACAAAACCTTAATGCACACAGCCCTTTTTAAGCAATTCATTGTTTTCAACTTTCTCAATAGAAGGAAATATTTGAACTGCTAATTTTATGGATAGACAAAAAATAATCCAGAAAACGTCTTCCCCCAAGAAACATGAACGAGCCCTATATAAGGAGATTAATTAATTCCAAAGAAATCAGCTGTCAAGGCACATCATAACCTCCCTTCTGAACTGTGGGAAAGTTGATGGAAGGAGCTGACTTTAGTCACATCTGTATTCCCTGAGCCTGGCACAAAGCCACAGTCCAAGGATGGATAGGTAAATAACCCAACAGATCTGGCTTATGAGGGACTGGGTATCACATCCTTTCTAACAAAGAGGATGTCTTGCATTAGGTTATCTGAGGATGGATAAAGAGGGAGAAAAGGATAGGAAGAGCACTGTTCTGTAGAAGCATTAGTTCAACAAATATTTACTGACCACTTACTATGTGTTAGGCATTCCACCAGACTCTGGGAATACCAGCAGGGACTGGAAGGGAAGACAGACATAAAACAAATACTCATCAAAATGAAGTAGTTACCAAGTATAGTAAGTGGCATACAGGGTTCTATAAGAGTGTAACAGGGGAATCTAACTTAGACTAAAGTTTAAATTCCAGCATTAGATTGATTAGATTATTACATTAGGTTTGTTGGTTGATAATGTTTATATGATTCGTTACATTTGGGTGATCAGAGCAGGCCTTTTTGAGATAAGTGAGGCATTAGCCAGGAGGCCTGGGAAGTACCTAACAGTGCCCTGAGGTGGGAGAGTGCTGGGTACTTCAGAGGAGCAGAGAAAGGCTGGTCTACCTGGATCCCAGGGAGTGAGCACGGTAATGGCAGGAGATGGGGTCATACCAGTGATGTTCTTGTAGCCCATTCTAATGATGTTGGACTTCATCCCAAGTGTAATCAGTGAGCTGATAAGTCACCTGCACTGAAAAGAAATGAGGGGCACAGTGGACACACTTGACCCATTTATGGGTTTTGCTAAACAATTTGCTTGGAAACATTTCCACACTGTTTTGCCATTAATCAAGTTTCATTTCACTATTAATATATGTCCCCAAATAAGAACTGTCATTTGTGGAGTTATAACAATAAGTGTTCTTATTTAGAAAACCAAGTACTATCTCTTTTCATGTCTCTCATTCTTGCAGCCCACCTTTCTCAGGCCCAGATCCTATGAAAACCTATAACATCATATTGAGGGGGATTGACATGATAGAATTTCCAAAGAAGATTGCCAAAAATGCTGCTAATTTAATTAAAAAACTATGCAGGTAAGCATTTCAACCACATTATTTTTTAAAGGATCATAATATGGAAACAATTAGATTCCTTAACAATTATTTTATTTTTAGGGATAATCCATCAGAAAGATTAGGGAATTTGAAAAATGGAGTGAAAGACATTCAAAAGCACAAGTAAGTGTTCTTTCCTTATAACTTTAGGTTTGAGAGTTCAGAAAGTATTTTCCCAGGCTGATGTTTTTAAGGTAGTGGTTGTATATAACTGATGCAATTAATTAGTCTATGGGAATATCCAAGGAGACATGTAGACTAGTTAGCCTTGTTATTTAAGACCTTTCGAGTTGCGTCTCTGGGACTTTATTTAGACACATCTGACCCTCTGACATTCTAAACAACAGATTCACTGACTTTAGTTTTTCCTGACTCAAACTAACTAGCACTTTTCCTCTTGAGCATGAAGAAGAAATACATATTTTTAATCCTGGAATTCTCTTCTCTACCAGAATATTAAAAACAAAAGTACTCCACCATCTATCATGCCTCATTTCCTTGACTCAACCTAAAATATACTTTTCCAACCATTTCCTAGTTAAGAGTACAGTCTTTTTTCTCTGTCATAGCATCTATTTTCTTTTTCCAAGCAATAGTAGCATCTTGAATATCAGACCTTATCCATGTTGACTGGATGTATCTGAAGCTAAACTAAGACCATATTGGTTTTTCCCTATTAGTCTGTTTCTGTAACATGCACAGGAGATTCACATATCTACCAAGAGGAATGTGTTTACCCTATGAATGTCTAAAAGGCCTGCCAGGAATTTGGTGTAAGCATTTGTGAATGATGAAACCTTTCAAAGACAACAACAACAACAAACCTTCTGTGATATTTGGCCCCCATTTCTACAGAAAAGCCATACGCAAAATACCTTTATTCTACCAAAAAGAAAAAAGAAAGAAAATGGGATACTTAGAGACCAAGACAGTGATGTGAACAGGTTAATTAACTGAGGCTGCCCACTGAATCAGTGACAAAGATGGAAAGATAATTTTCTGTCCTGACAATTCATGCCCTGATTCTACCTTCTTAAAATAAATCTCCTGTAGGGCCCAGCATATTATGACATTTATTAAGTTATAATGATTGTGTAGGAACAAGGTCCGAGAGACATTATGACTGAAATTACTAGAATAAAAAGGAGTTGCTTTCTAATTGGTGTCTAAAATTTTCACAATTAGATTTTTTTAAAAATATGCATTCCATTTAATAAGCTAATATTTAAAAACATGCAGTTAAATTGAAAATGTTTGCCTGTTTTCCATCAGTCATGGACATCATATATAGGTTGCAATGCGAAGACTTCAGCTGAGGTAAAATGTGTTTAACTGTCTACTTCTTTTCCTTTCTTAGATGGTTTGAGGGCTTTAATTGGGAAGGCTTAAGAAAAGGCACCTTGACACCTCCTATAATACCAAGTGTAAGTAGACTTTCCAGCTTGTACTAGTGTGACACACGTGAAGGTGTTTGTCAGTCATCAAAGGTCTGCTATTTTTACATTTTTATCCTATGATCAGATTAGAAACTATAGGAGAAATACCAGATTAAAATAGTGACATCTTCTAAAATCCAAGCTTAAAAACGGTGTTAAATATTGACAGAAGAGTATCATGAATCTTTTTTTCCTCGTAATATAAAACCTTTATACATCTTTGCCCAAGAATATATTCACCTTATTTAGTCATATTCATGAATTACCACCAAAACTATGTACACTGTTTTAAATTTCTGCACATACATCTTCTCTCTATACAAGATGCCATAAGTTCTTAACAATTTAGTGTGTACTTGAGTATACTTGGTGTGAGTTAGGATTATCTGCTATTGTTACCTTCTGTTTATGATTTCAGTTCACTCTCCACCATGGTCTGTCTCCAAGAGTCCAACCCAAATGGACCACAACAAAACATTCACGGCCCTTTGGTTTCCTGTTGGGTGTGGTCAACAGTCCAGCAATCAGTTTCAACAGCTTTCAATTCCTGGCCTATATTGTCTCACTTACGCCCCACATAGCTCCTCTTCCCCTGCCCACATAGTACTCTGAAGCACTCCTAAGCACAATGGTGTTCTTTTAAATTCTCTTTTCTTAACACATTAGGTGTTTTGTTAAACTGCTAATCCACTAAGTCAACTAAGTGTTTACACGCTATTAACCTGAAATAGATTTCAATTGACTGCATTTATAGATACAATACTATATCTAGCTAATAAAATGTGATGTGTCTCAACTAAGGAGGAGAGGGCTGCTTTGCAGTCCTGAACCTTTCATTTATATACTTCCTTTTTCTGGGACTAATTTAAGATCACTTCTTCTACAGAAATATTTTTCCTACTTCTAAGATTTATTTCTACGCTAATATTTATGTTTATTCACAAAGCAAATTACAGATGCTAACTGCATTCATAAAGTTTTACTTTTAGAACAAGAACAGTATAAGAAACTTGAAGAGGTAAATATTAAGTCTAAATTATCCTAACTTATATTTACCAGGGGTCTCCTTTTATGCAATCAGTAGTGTTAAATTATATGGGGGAAATGCATATATATATATATATATATATATATATATATAAAAAATAGAATATGAGGTCCTAAATATTATAGAATATAAGGGAAATTAAAGTGTTTCTTTACTGCTTTTACTCATGCTCTGCAGATTGGACTTTGCCCAGTAAACTTGTAAGAGTTTTTGCTTAAGGTTAGAAAGGGCTTTTTATCATACTTAGAATAAATACACGGAAATCCTTAAGATGACTTCTGCCTATTTCTCATTTCACTCCCCTCCTCTTTTATACAGTAGCCAAATTGACCTCTTTTAGATACTTCATAGCATGGAGCTCTCTCTTTCTCACCTCAGGACCTTTGCATGTGCTATATACCCTCTTTATGGAAACCATTAATTCTTAGGTTTAATACTTTTTCCACAATCACTCTTTTTTACTCATGACACCTTGTACTTTTTCTTCATAGCACTAACCAAAGTTTATAATTATCTACAGCTATAATTATTTGTTTGAATCACACAATTTATTCTTTCCTAGAGTGTAAACTCCATGAGGGCAAGAGCCATGTCTATTTTTATTCACCACTATAACCCCCAATACAAAGGACAAACCTGCTCATGGTAGACATTCCAAAAATAGCCACTGAATACAGACTGAATAAAGAATGTTTTAAAAATCTAGCTTGGAAGGCCCCTAAAAAAAAAAATCAGAAAATTTTACCGTTCGTTCTCTTGTTCGCAGGTCGCATCACCCACAGACACAAGCAATTTTGACAGTTTCCCTGAGGACAATGACGAACCACCACCTGACGACAACTCAGGATGGGACGTAGACTTCTAATGTATTTCTCTTACCTGCTTCTGCCTTGCTGAAGACAGCTTTTTCTGAGACACAGCTGCCAGCAAACCTGAAAGAAAGAGAGAAGATTAGTGCTCGGGGTCACCATGATGCCTTTGATCGATGCTGCTCCAGTAACTACAGTGGCATTAGGACTTATTGCTTAGATGACAATAGTGCTCTTTACATGTTTTCTGTTTGAACCTAAAAATAGCAGTTGACATGGTGGTCCTGAAGCAAAGCCTTTCACCAGTAAAGAAATGTTTTCTATTGTTGCAATGACCTTGCTTTGCTCTGATTATAATTTGAAAGACTGTAAGAAACACTTCAAAGAGAGTCAGTACCTTGCTAGAATTATCAAGAAGATCAAAAAATAATATATTGGGTACGACAGATTAGATTACTGTGGTACAAAAACTGGACTCTTCCCTTTCTTCAAGTGAGGGTTGTAGACTCTGTTACTGCAAGCTGGTGTAAATACCGTATACAAGAGGACCACACATCTGCTGGTCACAGAGTTCATGTCAAACCAGTGCTAGAAGTTTCATGATTTTCTTTCCCAGCAGTGCTGATGACGAGACTGAATGTTACCTTTCCTTTCTGACAGATTTTAAAAACTGATATGATCAAAGCACAACTGCTATGGAGTCTGCAGAGAAGTCTCATAGCAGGTATATATGTGTTTTCACAGAGGACTGAAGAACACAACATGCATGATATTTGTTTCTTTTTCATAAATTGGCATGACAGAGTGGGACAAAAGCAATTCACAAACCATTTCATATTTTTTTAAATAGCGTGCTTAAAGATGGTCCTGGAAATAAATGACTAGCAGCCAACTGGTTTTTATTTATCTCACACACCCTCAAACTGAGGCTTAAAATATTCCCTTTTATAAAAATAAACCCTTAGGGTAGGGTAGGGTGGGGTGGGTTGGAGAGGGATGAAGATCCACCCAAAAAAAAAAAAAAAAACTATATATAGGTGCTATGTATATCTTTCATCTGTAAATGTCAGTGTCTAAACAGACAACACAAATTCTAATCATTACATGTGTAGCCAGAGAATCAAGCATTTTCACTAAATTTATCAAACCAAACTTCTGTCAGATTTCACTCATACGACATAGTCTAGGGTTGAGGGAGACACAGCACAGTCTAGGGTTGAGGGAGAAAGGTGACAAAAAATATATTTGAACTAGCTTCTTGTCTTAGGCCTGAACCAAGAAAAGAAAAGAAAGCAAGCACAAAATCATTAAGATTCACCCGATGAGAACCCTTACCTATGTGAGGTCAGGGAACAAGACAAGAACCTGGGCAGGTGTGATGACCTTTTTGTCAATGGGCAAGGAGTCTATTAGCATGTGAAAGGAGGAAAGGAGTAGAAACAGGAACCCGATTTCTTAAAAGTAAATTGGAGCTAAGTAGAACAGAAATACTACAATTCTGAAATATCAGACTAGCTAGGAAAGACCAGATTTGAAATATCGAATTGATTTGCTTTTTCACATGGGGAAAAGTTGGCAGGCCGGTTGACAATTACTAGCTGTCAAAAGTAGCACAGCCATTTGGAGCTTTTCCTGGACAAGTAGCATTGTACCTCCTTAGACAAATGTATAATTTTATGAGCTGTCATCCTGATTTGGAACTGTATATGAACATGGCATATTAAACAGAGGTTTGATCTTTTCCCGTAGAGAGTGTTTAAAAAGTCAATCAAATATAGACAGTTCTGCAAAACATATGTCCACCGAGATTATATAGTATCCAAGAAGGCATATATTATGATTTTTGTTTGAATTTTTCATACCAAGACTACTTTAGAATATGATATGTTATCAAAATATAAAAATCTAAGAAACATTTGGAAAATAAGAGTATTAAGGGCATATTATATATAATTAGAATAAATTTAAATGAAATTTTGATCCTAAGATATTATTATTATTCCTGTATTATCGGATTTTTCCCTCCCTGTTTCTCAAAATTGAACTATTCCTCAAAATACTCAACTTCTTCTACAGATATTAGAAGATAAAATTAAACATATCAAGTTAAAATCCAGCTATGAATGCTACTTCAGAAGTTTAATATTGCTTTTAATTGGGCTTTTAAAAATATAATTTCAATGTTATTAGTCAACGTTCAGTGATTTTTTTTTTAAAGACAGTGGTGTAGGCGTGCTAAAGGTTTGCTAGAATATTAAATTCACCTAGTCATTTTAAGTAAGAGAATCTTCTCCTGCAACTTTTTAAATATTCCAATAGCCCCAGAGATTAGCACTTACTGTGGATTTGGAACTATGGTTCAAGTCTAAGACAACCAATATGTACAAGTTCTATAGAAAATGAAGAAGCAGCATTCAGCATAATGTAACTGTAGGTCATTTCTCCCACTTGTTAATGCATCTTTGTTCATTTCACCTGTGGCATTACATTAGGATGTCTAAAGCAATCACCAATAAAGGTGAACTACATCTTTCAAGAATTACTAAGAGAAAACATTCATCTAATTTTCAACATTGAATTTTAAGGATTTAAATCTGTCTTAATGAAGACACTAGGGCTAAAATTCATGGTCAGCTTCATAAAAAGCACATCTCACTTTATTTCTGAATTTTTCATGCCCCCTCTATTTTCTTCCACTAAAGAACATCCAGATAAGTTAGAATAGCGCCAACTTGTTTGATTTGTTAACTGACTTTCTTGTTAATACTTCAAGTATGGGAAATAAGGGCTTTCTGTGTGTCTTGACTCACAGGAAAACTGAAAACTGCCAAGGAAAGGAGCAATGTAACACCTGAGATAGATTGAATACATTAGGGAAAGTGATTTCTGGAAATTTGCTAGGAATGATATTTGTTTGTCCCTTCTTTGTAATTACTATAGGAATCAGATCTATGTGGCATTTAAAACAAATTTATTTTGATTATATTCTTTACAAATCATAACTTTTACTTAAAATTATGGGATATGCATGTGAATCACACATGTATAATATATAAATTCAACTACTGAATTTTTCTTGTCTCATTTCTAAAAGACTGAACTGATGGTGAACTTAAATTTAAAGAAGTCAGCTACTGCACCGAAAATAAGGATATTAGAGCTGATTTCATACAGTAGAGGTGATTTGTGCATTATCCATTACAATGTTTTCTTTCACAGTAGGACCACAGACAAATATTTATGTAAATAGGTATTTCTGTGTGATATTTTGTGGTACATGTAACTTTTTTTAGTGTTTCACAGCATTATTATTTCATTTAATTTGTACTGAATAATGTTTTTAGGTCCAAGTAGACTTGAATTAATGTCATAATTGTCAGTATTATTGAAAATTATGTCAACTGTACTGTTTATCCATCTGTCCCATAGTTTAGAACATGACCTGGCTATCTGGCATTGTTGCAAGTGCCTTAAATTCATGGCATCCTATTAAAAAAACAAATTTGGTGTTATGCTGCATGACAAAGACAAACACACCTCAAAATGTTGTCCTTTCTTAGCTTGCTGCGTTTTACAGTTCTTTCTGCTAACAATTTATAAGCCTTTATTACATAATATTGATGAATTACAGAAATGATGAAGTTGTTCTCTTATTTCTGTTAAATGTACCAGAGCTGTGTATCTGTTAATGAGATACAGCGTCATTTCTGTGAAATGTATAAATGTATGTGCAGGTCAAATTAATATATGACATACTATCAGTCTGTATACAGGTATTCCTGTTTTGCTAAGCTGTGCAGATTCAGTTAAAAAAAATAAGTGCAGTCAAGTTCTAAAATATCTCATTTTTTAGACTCCATTAACAACAGTACAACTCAAAAGAAAAATTGGAAAATGACTGCTAGCCAAGCCTCGTCACGAAACCAATGATGAAAAAGTACCTTGGTGCACCAGTCAACAAAACAGGATGCTTCCTCTGAGTTCTTGTATATGCAAATCACTTATAAGGCAAGTTTTCAACAGACCTAGAAAGCTAAACATTGAAGGTGTGTTGTTAGCCCTCCTCTTATCTGCCCCTGCATCAACGGACAGAGCTCTGGGACCTTGACAGTGACTCAGAGGTTTGGACTTTCCAAGTATAGGGACATTTCTTGAAGTGTCATCTATCAAATTTATTTCAATGTATGATGTTTTTACAACTGCTCAGTTCTTTTGTATTCTTACAGCTATGGTTATTTGATTGTCCTCTTACAATTCGTTCTACATGAAAGAGTCCTTTGTTAGTCAGAATGCAACAACTGTCATCAAATGGTCCCTGACCACTTGCACTCTTTTGATGTAGATTAAACACTTTTTCATAAACTTAACCTGCTTTGATTTGCTCTGTATTTTTCCTGCAGCTGTAATTGCCGAGTGCCTGTTGTATACTTTATAGAGTTGAAATAAAAAAATAATTACTTTTGAAATTAGTTGATGTTTAATTTCAAACAAGATTTTAGGATAGAATTAATATATTAGAATTGAAATACCATATAGTGCTATTGTAGAATGTCACTATAACAATGTAGAAAATACTTATAACCCAAGTATCCATCATAAAATGATGTGTTATCATCTAATATAAAACTAGTCCAACAAATCAGCTTAAAGAATTCAACAGGGTTACATTAGGCCATCCAGTGTGAAGAGCCACACGAACCTGAAAATTAGCAGTTTTCTGTATGCAACTACCACACCACCACCATCACCACTACTACCACTCACTCCTTTCCGGGCTACCCCTAGCCAAACTCTGAACTAGGCACACCGTCAAAGGGGCAACATACAAGAATACAAGACATGCTAGGAGGGAATTATTTAATATGAAAAGTAACTTCATGAATCTTTGTCTAAGGTTTGTTCACCTAATCCCTCTGTTAAACTTCACATGCATAAAGAATATATATTTAGAGAACAATAAGATTGCGACAAACTCAACTCTCCACAGCCCTGGTGAACATATTGTTGCTACATCCCTTTGCTCCTCACTGCAGTGAATGGTACACAACTTAAAAACTGGCTACAACATAAAGATCCCCTTAATCTAACTGCATTTGTCTTGTTGACATCACATTGCCAGTGACGGTGAATTGAAACCCCTTTTTAATGAAAACTAGAAATTCAATTCGGTTAGCTTTCTCAGACAGAGCCAATAAAATAACCTTAAAAAATATTATGTCACATAGCAATCCAATAATTTCATTTTTCCTACAAATAGAACTGAACTGTAAGTTTTTAGTATTTGTCCTTTAAGTTCTGTTATTTTCACACCCTTGATCTAAGAACCGTCTTCTTTGATCCCAGGTTATTTTTTTTTGTACTAATCACACAGTTTTTGCAGAGGTACACAGATCAATCCTCATGATCATTAGTGGGGTTGGGGGGGGAAGATGGTGAGGATGTTGCATCCATGCCACTGTCACATCTTGTGCATGTTAATTGCAATTGAAGTAAATCACTGAACACTTACTTGACTATGACAATAGGAATCAATACTAAATTTGAGATGAATGAATTGGTAGCACGATCGTCCAAGTTGATCACGTTATGCTTGCAGACCTACCCTGAGATTCCCAGTTATAACCCTGAAAGTGTTATGCACATAATATAGGACAGCCACAATGCTAATGTTCTTTTCCAGAGTCCTATTTACAGTTCTCTTCTGTATTTCATATTTCTCCTTTCTAATTCAAAAGGCCTATAAATTAATAAAATAGTAATGTTTACCTCCGACAACTGTTTTTCACCCAAGGTGAGTCTATGAAGCAAAAGACAAGTCCATCACATGCCAATTAGCAAAGCCAAAAAGGTTACGTCTCAACCTCATGGGAAAAGGAAAAAAAAAAGGAAGAAGGGAAAAACCAAGGCCACAAGCCACAAAGTCTGGCCATGGATTTCATAAAACTTAAGGGACAGGCTCAAAGTATATGTTCTAGAACAATGTTTTCCAAACATCAATGTCGTAAAATGTCTGTAGAAAATATGGTAAAAACATAGATTCCCAGCATCATCTACAGCTATTTTCAGGTACAGTCCAGAAATCTGAATTTATAACAAGCATCTTAGCTTATTCAGATGGAAACAGTTGTATACATTCATGGAAGGGATGCAGGAAAATATGGCCCATGGGAAAGCATTTCAGGAATGGTAGGGTGAAGGAGGAAAGAAAAAAAAAATCTATAGTCATTGACATCCAAAGCCTGTTAAATGACATTTATATTCTACCTATATAGCTGTCCTTTCCATTTTCCATATTCAAATAGTATGTGAATAATAAACTATTTTTGTTAAGGAATACATCCACATCTTGATTTAAAAAGCCAAAACAATAGATTTATACCACTTCAGGTATCTGGTATACCAGGGCAGGATACTAGGAGTTTAATTTGCATGATGGCTCTTAGTCCTCTAGGGAGAAATGATAACAAAGACTCGAGCTTCTGGCTCAGCTGGATTTTTTACTTCAGTTCACCATTCTCCTATTTCCCTCCCTGAGGAATTCCCTGCCCCATGGAAGGCAGGTTTAGGCCTTTGTCTTGCTTTGGCCATTGAAAGGGGAGCCTGTCACTTCAAGCATGAATGTTAAGAGCCAATTCTTGCTTCAACACATCCTCCCTTCCCTCTACTTCCGCGATGGGCAGTTCATCAGTGGCTGTTCCGTCAGCTTCAGAAGCAGAGTGAGGACTGAAATCAAGAGAAGCAGAGCTCCTACCAACCCACAAAGATTTTATGGTGGAATATATTGTTGTTCGGAAATGCTAATATTTGGCTTTACCTATTTTAGCAGCATAACCTTGCCCATTCTGATTGATACAACTAGCACACACAGAAGAAAGCCAAGGCCTGCCTTAGACTCAGCGTGGGAATTCAGCAATGTGAATAACCCACTCTCAGGTAGAAGATAACAGAATATGTCATTAGACCCTGAATGAGGGGCAGTAAAACTGCAGTAAAGCCTTGATGAATTCACTCAAATTCCTAATCCTTTGGCAGAAACTACCTTAAACTCGATATAACAAATATACATTTTAACAGGCTAATGGATAGAAACATGCTTAGAACCCAGACCATCTGAAGTTGGTGCAACAAGTTACTTGGGCCACTTGGGTGAAGACTCAAATTTAGAAGCATGAAGGTTAGTGGCATGAGAAACAAAGACTCCCAATAGAAATCATGTTAGTCACAGGATTGGGGAATTTACAATTCCTAGGGAGAGCACGATCTTCAAGATTTTTCAGAAGAGATGAAAACCTGAGAGTTTTAGTAATAAATACAGGTTGGAATAGGAACAAAACACTGTCTTCACTATAATTATGATGTTATACGTATAAAACTCTTTGCTAGGTTACATGTGCCACAAATTGCTTTGTAAAGTAGTATGAATTACTGGGGCCTTGGTTTCCTTACCCAAAGGAGGATTATTAAAGTTCCTTTAGTAATAAAATTCTGCAATTCTAAGTTTCTTTACTTTTCTGAACCTCCCTTTCTTTATTTTTCAAAAGCAGGGTTTGGCAAACTACAGCCCATGGGCCATATCCGCCCACACCCCCAGTCCATTTTTGTAAATAAAGTTTTATTGGAACAAACCCAATACATATTGTCTAAAGCTGCTTTCACACTACAACAGCATGTGAGTTGAATAGTGAGAAAAAGGCCATATGGCAATTAAAGCCTACATTATTTACCGTCTAGACCTTTCCAGAAAAGTCAACCAAACCCTATTCAAAAGAAAGGGTTTAGGGGGACCTTGAAGATGGCGGAAGAGTAAGACGCGGAGATCACCTTCCTCCACACAGATACACCAGAAATACATCTACACGTGGAACAACTCCTACAGAACACCTACTGAAGGCTGGCAGAAGACCTCAGACCTCCCAAAAGGCATGAAACTCCCCACGTACCTGGGTAGGGCAAAAGAAAAAGAAAAAACAGAGACAAAAGAATAGGGACGGCACCTGCACCAGTGGGAGGCAGCTGTGAAGGAGGAAAAGTTTCCACACACTAGGAAGCCCCTTCGCGGGCGGAGACTGCAGGGGGCGGAGGGGGAAGCTTCGAAGCCGCGGAGGAGAGCACAGCAACGGGTGCGGAGGGCAAAGCGGGAAGATTGCCGCACAGAGGATCGGTGCCGACCGGCACTCACCAGCCCGAGAGCCTTGTCTGCTCACCCGCCGGGGCGGGCGGGGCTGCGAGCTGAGGCTCTGAGGCTCGGGTTTCGGTTTCGGACGGAGCGCAGGGAGAGGACTGGGGTTGGCGGCTTGAACATAGCCTGAAGGGGTTGGTGCACCACGGCTAGCCGGGAGGGAGTCCGGGGAAAAGTCTGCACCTGCCGAAGAGGCAAGAGACTTTTTCTTCCCTCTTTGTTTCCTGGTGCCTGAGGAGAGGGGTTTAAGAACGTTGCTTAAAGGAGCTCCAGAGACGGGCGCGAGCCGCGGCTAAAAGCGCGAACCCCAGAGACGGGCGGGAGACGCTAAGGCTGCTGCTGCCGCCACCAAGGGGCCTGTGTGAGAGCACAGGTCGCTCTCCACACCCCTCTTCCGCGGAGCCTGTGCAGCCCGCCACTGCCAGGTTCCCGGAATCCAGGGACAACTTCCCCGGGAGAACGCACTGCGGGCCTCAAGCTGGTGCAAAGTCACGCCGGACTTTGCCGCCGCAGGCCTGCCCCGCACTCCGTGCCCCTCCCTCCCCGCCGGCCTGAGTGCGCCAGAGCCCCCGAATCAGCGGCTCCTTTAACCCCGTCCTGTCTGAGCAAAAAACAGATGCCCTCCAGCGACCTACACGCAGAGGCAGGGCCAAATCCAAAGCTGAGCCCCTGTGAGCTGTGAGAACAAAGAAGAGAAAGGGAAATCTCTCCCAGCAGCCTCAGAAGCAGCGGATTAAAGCTCCACAATCAACTTGATATACCCTGCATCTGTGGAATACATGAATAGACAACCAATCATCCCAAATTAAGGAGGTGGACTTTAGGAGCAAGATCTATGATTTTTTTCCCTTTTCCTCTTTTTGTGAATGTGTATGTGTATGCTTCTGTGTGAGATTTTGTCTGTATAGCTTTGCTTCCAACATTTGTCCTAAGGTTCTATCCGTCCCTTTTTTTTCTAAATAAGAATTTTTTTAATTCAATAACTTTATTATACTTTATTTTATTTTTACTGTATCTTCTTTCTTTCTGTTTTTCCTTCTTTCCCTCCTTCCTTCCTTCCTCCCTCCCTCCTTTCTTTCCTTCTTGCCTTCTTTACTTCTTTGCTTCTTTCTTTCTTCCTTCCTTCCCTTCTTTCTTTCCTCATACTTCTACTAATTCCCTCTACTTTTTCTCCCTTTTATTCTGAGCCGTGTGGATGAAAGGCTCTTGGTGCTCCAGGCAGGAGTCAGGGCTCTGCCTCTGAGGTAGGAGAGCCACCTTCAGGACACTGGTCCACAAGAGACCTCCCAGCTCCACATAATATCAAACGGCAAAAATCTCCCAGAGACCTCCATCTTAACACCAGCACCCAGCCTCACTCAACGACCAGCAAGCCACAGTGCTGGACACCCTATGCCAAACAACTAGCAAAACAGGAACACAACCCCACCCATTATCAGAGAGGCTGCCTAAAATCATAATAAGGCCACAGACACCCCAAAACACACCACCAGACGTGAACCTGCCCACTAGAGAGACAAGATCCAGCCTCATCCACCACAACAGAGGCACTAGTCCCCTCCACCAGGAAGCCTACACAACCCACTGAACCAACCTTAGCCACTGGAGACAGACATCAAAAACAGCGGGAACTACAAACCTGCAGTCTGCAAAAAGGAGACCCCAAACACAGTAAGATAAGCAAAATGAGAAGACAGAAAAACATATAGCAGATGAAGGAGCAAGATAAAAATGCACCAGACCTAACAAATGAAGAGGAAATAGCCAGTCTACCTGAAAAAGAATTCAGAATAATGATAGTAAGGATGATCCAAAATCTTGGAAATAGAATGGACAAAATGAAAGAATCAGTTAACAAGGACCTAGAAGAACTAAAGATGAAACAAACAACGATGAACAACACAATAAATGAAATTAAAAATACTCTAGATGGGATCAATAGCAGAATAACTGAGGCAGAAGAACGGATAAGTGACCTGGAAGATAAAATAGTGGAAATAACTACTGCAGAGCAGAATAAAGAAAAAAGAATGAAAAGAACTGAGGACAGTCTCAGAGACCTCTGGGACAACATTAAACGCACCAACATTCGAATTATAGGGGTTCCAGAAGAAGAAGAGAAAAAGAAAGGGACTGAGAAAATATTTGAAGAGATTATAGTTGAAAACTTCCCTAATATGGGAAAGGAAATAGTTAATCAAGTCCAGGAAGCACAGAGAGTCCCATACAAGATAAATACAAGGAGAAATACGCCAAGACACATATTAATCAAACTGTCAAAAATTAAATACAAAGAAAGCATATTAAAAGCAGCAAGGGAAAAACAACAAATAACACACAAGGGAATCCCCATAAGGTTAACAGCTGATCTCTCAGCAGAAACCCTACAAGCCAGAAGGGAGTGGCAGGACATACTGAAAGTGATGAAGGAGAAAAACCTGCAGCCAAGACTACTCTACCCAGCAAGGATCTCATTCAGATTTGATGGAGAAATTAAAACCTTTACAGACAAGCAAAAGCTGAGAGAGTTCAGCACCACCAAACCAGCTTTACAACAAATGCTAAAGGATCTTCTCTAGGCAAGATACACAAGAGAAGGAAAAGACCTATAATAACGAACCCAAAACAATTTAGAAAATGGGAATAGGAACATACATATCGATAATTACCTTAAATGTAAATGGACTAAATGCTCCCACCAAAAGACACAGATTAGCTGAATGGATACAAAAACAAGACCCTTATATATGCTGTCTACAACAGACCCACTTCAGACCTAGAGACACATACAGACTGAAAGTAAGGGGATGGAAAAAGATATTCCATGCAAATGGAAACCAAAAGAAAGCTGGAGTAGCAATTCTCATATCAGATGAAATAGACTTTAAAATAAGGACTATTAAAAGAGACAAAGAAGGACACTACATAATGATCAAGGGATCGATCCAAGAAGAAGATATAACAATTGTAAATATTTATGCACCCAACATAGGAGCACCTCAATACATAAGGCAAATACTAACAGCCATAAAAGGGGAAATCGACAGTAACACATTCATATTAGGGGACTTAAACACCCCACTTTCACCCATGGACAGATCATCCAAAATGAAAATAAATAAGGAAACACAAGCTTTAAATGATACATTAAACAAGATGGACTTAATTGATATTTATAGGACACTCCATCCAAAAACAACAGAATACACATTTTTCTCAAGTGCCCATGGAACATTCTCCAGGATAGATCATATCTTAGGCCACAAATGAAGCCTTGGCAAATTTAAGAAAATTGAAATTGTATCAAGTATCTTTTCTGACCACAACGCCATGAGACTAGATATCAATTACAGGAAAAGATCTGTAAAAAATACAAACACATGGAGGCTAAACAATACACTACTTAATAATGAAGTGATCACTGAAGAAATCAAAGAGGAAATCAAAAAATACCTAGAAACAAATGACAATGGAGACACAACGACCCAAAACCTGTGGGATGCAGCAAAAGCAGTTCTAAGGGGGAAGTTTATAGCAATACAAGCCCACCTTAAGAAGCAGGAAACATCTAGAATAAACAACCTAACCTTGCACCTCAAGCAATTAAGAAAGAAGAACAAAAAAAAACCCAAAGCTAGCAGAAGGAAAGAAATCATAAAAATCAGATCAGAACTAAATGAAAAAGAAATGAAGGAAACAATAGCAAAGATCAATAAAACTAAAAGCTTGTTCTTTGAGAAGATAAACAAAATTGATAAACCACTAGCCAGACTCATCAAGAAAAAAAGGGAGAAGACTCAAATCAATAGAATTAGAAATGAAAAAGGAAAGGTAACAACTGACACTGCAGAAATAAAAGAGATCATGAGAGATTACTACAAGCAACTATATGCCAATAAAATGGACAATCTGGAAGAAATGGACAAATTCTTAGAAATGCACAACCTGCCAAGACTGAATCAGGAAGAAATAGAAAATATGAACAGACCAATCACAAGCACTGAAATTGAAAGTGTGATTAAAAATCTTCCAACAAACAAAAGCCCAGGACCAGATGGCTTCACAGGCGAATTCTATCAAACATTTAGAGAAGAGCTAACACCTATCCTTCTCAAACTCTTCCAAAATATAGCAGAGGGAGGAACACTCCCAAACTCCTTCTACGAGGCCACCATCACCTTGATACCAAAACCAGACAAGGATGTCACAAAGAAAGAAAACTACAGGCCAATATCACTGATGAACATAGATGCAAAAATCCTCAACAGGGCTTCCCTGGTGGCGCAGTGGTTGAGAGTCCGCCTGCCGATGCAGGAGACACGGGTTCGTGCCCCGGTCCGCGAAGATCCCACATGCCGCGGAGCGGCTGGGCCCGTGAGCCACGGCCGCTGAGCCTGTTTGTCCGGAGTCTGTGCTCCACAACGGGAGAGGCTACAACACTGAGAGGCCCGCGTACAGTAAAAAAAAAAAAAAAAAAAAAAAAAAAATCCTCAACAAAATACTAGCAAACAGAATCCAACAGCACATTAAAAGGATCATACACCATGATCAAGTGGGGTTTATTCCAGGAATGCAAGGATTCTTCAATATACGCAAATCTATCAATGTGATAAACCATATTAACAAATTGAAGGAGAAAAACCATATGATCATCTCAATAGATGCAGAGAAAGCTTTTGACAAAATTCAACACCCATTTATGATAAAAACCCTGCAGAAAGTAGGCATAGAGGGAACTTTCCTCAACATAATAAAGGCCATATATGACAAGCCCACAGCAAACATCATTCTCAATGGTGAAAAACTGAAAGCGTTTCCACTAAGATCAGGAACAAGACAAGGTTGCCCACTCTCACCACTCCTATTCAACATAGTTTTGGAAGTTTTAGCCACAGCAATCAGAGAAGAAAAGGAAATAAAAGGAATCCAAATCGGAAAAGAAGAAGTAAAGCTGTCACTGTTTGCAGATGACATGATCCTATACATAGAGAATCCTAAAGATGCTACCAGAAAACTACTAGAGCTAATCAATGAATTTGGAAAAGTGGCAGGATACAAAATTAATGCACAGAAATCTCTGGCATTCCTATATACTAATGATGAAAAATCTGAACGTGAAATCAAGAAAACACTCCCATTTACCATTGCAACAAAAAGAATAAAATATCTAGGAATAAACCTACCTAAGGAGACAAAAGACCTGTATGCAGAAAATTATAAGACACTGATGAAAGAAATTAAAGATGATACAAATAGATGGAGAGATATACCATGTTCTTGGATTGGAAGAATCAACATTGTGAAAATGACTCTACTACCCAAAGCAATCTATAGATTCAATGCAATCCCTATCAAACTACCACTGGCATTTTTCACAGAACTAGAACCAAAAATTTTGCAATTTGTATGGAAACACAAAAGACCCCGAATAGCCAAAGCAATCTTGAGAACAAAAGAAGGAACTGGAGGAATCAGGCTCCCTGACTTCAGACTATACTACAAAGCTACAGTTATCAAGACGGTATGGTACTGGCACAAAAACAGAAAGATAGATCAATGGAACAGGATAGAAAGCCCAGAGATAAACCCATGCACATATGGACACCTTATCTTTGATAAAGGTGGCAGTAATGTACAGTGGAGAAAGGACAGCCTCTTCAATAAGTGGTGCTGGGAAAACTGGACAGGTACATGTAAAAGTATGAGATTAGATCACTCCCTAACACCATACACAAAAATAAGCTCAAAATGGATTGAAGACCTAAATGTAAGGCCAGAAACTATCAAACTCTTAGAGGAAAACATAGGCAGAACACTCTATGACATAAATCACAGCAAGATCCTTTCTGACCCACTTCCTAGAGTAATGGAAATAAAAACAAAAATAAACAAATGGGACCTAATGAAACTTCAAAGCTTTTGCACAGCAAAGGAAACCATAAACAAGACCAAAAGACAACCCTCAGAATGGGAGAAAATATTTGCAAATGAAGCAACTGACAAAGGATTAATCTCCAAAATTTACAAGCAGCTCATGCAGCTCAATAACAAAAAAACAAACAACCCAATCCAAAAATGGGCAGAAGACCTAAATAGACATTTCTCCAAAGAAGATATACAGACTGCCAACAAACACATGAAAGAATGCTCAACATCATTAATCATTAGAGAAATGCAAATCAAAACTACAATGAGATATCATCTCACACCAGTCAGAATGGCCATCATTAAAAAATCTAGAAACAATAAATGCTGGAGAGGGTGTGGAGAAAAGGGAACACTCTTGCACTGCTGGTGGGAATGTGAATTGGTTCAGCCACTATGGAGAACAGTATGGAGGTTCCTTAAAAAAACTACAAATAGAACTACCATATGACCCAGCAATCCCACTACTGGGCATATACCCTGAGAAAACCGTAATTCAAAAAGAGTCATGTACCAAAATGTTCATTGCAGCTCTATTTACAATAGCCCGGAGATGGAAACAACCTAAGTGCCCATCATCGGATGAATGGATAAAGAAGATGTGGCACATATATACAATGGAATATTACTCAGCCATAAAAAGAAACGAAATTGAGCTATTTGTAATGAGGTGGATAGACCTAGAGTCTGTCATACAGAGTGAAGTGAGTCAGAAGGAGAAGGACAAATACCGTATGCTGACACATATATATGGAATTTAAGAAAAAAAAAATGTCATGAAGAGCCTAGGGGTAAGGCAGGAATAAAGACGCAGACCTCCTAGAGAACGGACTTGAGGTTATGGGGAGGGGGAAGGGTGAGCTGTGACAGGGCGAGAGAGAGTCATGGGCATATACACACTAACAAACGTAGTAAGGTAGATAGCTAGTGGGAAGCAGCCGCACAGCACAGGGATATTGGCTCGTTGCTTTGTGACAGCCTGGAGGGGTGGGATGGGGAGGGTGGCAGGGAGGGAGACGCAAGAGGGAAGACATATGAGAACATGTGTTTATGTATGACTGATTCGCTTTGTTGTAAAGCAGAGACTAACACACCATTGTAAAGCAATTATACCCCAATAAAGATGGTAAAAAAAAAAAAAAAAGAGTTGAAACATATAACAAAATAAAAGTATATGTTATACTAAAAGTTTTGAGCTTCATACTGCTTCTTGTTCTCTGTGTCTGAGTTCAAAGGAGCATTACTACTTTGCCCTTTTTCCTCGTTTAAAATTAACTTTCTCATGTGTAATAATATATTTAAAAATCTCCATGCCTCTAGTCCTCATCTGCCTCCAACCTACTCTTACTGAGGTCCAGTTTATTTTTTAAAAATTCTAATCTTTTCTTGGCATTCCTAGCTCCCTCCAATGGCTCCTGGATGCCCTCAGGATGCAGTCAAACCCATGAATGAACTTACCTCCCCAGGCTCCCAACCACTTGCTGGGCTTCCAGGCTTTTGCAACCACTTCCAGTCGTATACAGAACTTTGCATTCCCTTCTAACTTTCCACTTTCCAATCACCAACTCAAGTTGTTCTGATCTCAGCACAGGCATTAACTACCTTCAGAAAACTTTCTCTGACTTATAAGTGCTTTCTTGGTTTATATGCACTGATTCAAATTCTAGATATAAAGAAACATTGTTTGAATGACTAGAGAAGGACTCTGTGAAAGCCTAAGAATTTTTTTCTTTTTTCCTTTTTTTTTTGGCTGGGAGACATAATGGAGACTGTGTCATCTTGAGACCACTGGGAAACAGCTAGAAAAGCAGTAAAGTTATTGGGGTAATAGAAGGACTCTTTGGAGGTAAGGTTATCACAAATTTGGCATACTTCACTTCAAAAAAATTGATATGTGAAAAGATTAGGTTTACCCAAAGACAATTTAAGAGTTGTTTATTTGTATTACGGAAAGGTGATTTCTTTTTGACTTAAAAATTATACACTGCAAGAGAAAGCCAAGATGGTAAATTGGGAAGACCCTGAGCTCACCTCCTCCATGGGCACATCAAAATTACAACTATTTACAGAGAAACTATTGAAGAGAAAGACCTGAAGACTGATAGAAAAGATATTCTATGACTAAAGATATAAAGAAGGATCCACAAGGAGATGGGTAGGAGAGGTGGAGACATGGTATAGTCAAGACCCATACCCCTGGCAGGGCGACCCACAAACAGGATGATTACTACAATTGTAGAGGTTCTCCCTAAGGTGCATGGGTCCCAGATCCACACTGGGCTCACCAGCCCAGGGGTCTGGCTCTGGGAAGATTTGCCCCTAGAATATTTGCCTTTGAAGGACAGTGGAGCCTACATTTGGGAAGGCCAGAGAGCTATAGGAAATAGAGACTCCACTCTAAAAAAGGAACACACTAAATCTCACACGTTTTGAGAGACCCAGGGTAGAAGCAGTCATTTGAAAGGAGCCTGGGTCAGCCCCACCTGCTGATCTTGGACACTCCCTCGGGAGAGGCAGGAGGCAACTGGAGCTCATGCTGGGGACACAGACACTGGTGGCAGCCATTTTGAGGAGCTCATATTACCACTAGGACACTGGTGCTGGCAGGTGCCACTTTGGAATCCTCCCTCTAACTTGTTAGGACCAGAACCTGGCCCTATCCATTGGCACTAGCCCTGGGACCCTCTGGTCCTTCAGCTACCTATAGGGACACAGCCCCACCTACCAGTGGGCCAAAACCAACTCTGGACCTGCAGCCAGGACATGGCACTTCTCACCAATGGGCCAGCAGTAGCTCCAGGACTCTCTGGGCCCTGCTCTGGCCACCAGCAGGCCAACGTCAGCTCTGGGAGCCCCAGGCCCCACAGCCAGAGACCCCAGGACCTGACTCCACCCACCAGTGGGCTAGCACTAACCCCAGGACCTAGCCTCACCTACCAGCAGACTAACACCAGCCAGAACACCGTGGGTCCTGGCCCCACCCAACAGCAGGCTGACACCAGGTCCAAAACATCATAGGCCCCTCAGCCAGCCACCCCGGGTTCTAGCTTCACTCAAGAGCATGTCAACACCTGCTTTGGGACACCACAGACCCTGCAACTGTGTCAGGAACCAGAACCACCCACCAGCAGGCCAAAGCCAGCTCCAGAACTACCTGGGTCCTGACCCGATCCACCAATAAGCCAACACTAGATACAGGACCTCCAGCCTCACAACCAGGCAACCTGTAACCCAGTGCCACCCACCAGCAGCCAGAAGCCTTTGAACAAAGCAGGACCCGGAAACCAATGGGACTGGGGGCCAGCCACACCTACCGGACTACCCACAGTAATCAGCCCTCCACCTCAGAAGGGCCAATACACCCCACACAGGGGGCACCCCTAGAGCATACAGCTCTGGTGAACAGAAGAGAGTGAGCTGGTGGGACAAATAGCACCTCTCCTACAAAAGACCATTTCTCAGGACTTCCCTGGTCGTGCAGTGGTTAAGAATCTGCCTGCCATTTCAGGGGACACAGCTTCGAGCCCTGGTGTGGGAAGATCCCACATGCTGCGGAGCAACTAAGCCCATGCGCCACAACTACTGAGCTCACATGCCACAACTACTGAAGCCCATGCGCCTGGAGCCTGTGCTCTGCCATAAGAGAAGCCACCGCAAAGAGAAGCCCAAGCACCACAACGAAGAGTAGCCCCTGCTCGCTGCAACTAGAAAAAGCCTGCATGTAGCAACAAAGACCCAATGCAGCCAATAAATAAATAAATAAATAATCTTTTTAAAAAAGACCATTTCTCAGTGCACACAAGACCTTATGTGGGTTGGGACCCAGCACAAAGCAATACTTCCATAGGAACTAGGGCTAGACCTGACGTGGGGTCAGAGAGGGTCTCCTGCGGAGGTGGGGGTTGGCTGTAGCTCACTGTGGGGGTTAGGACACAGGCGGCAGAGGCCCCAGAAAATATTGATTGGCAAGAGCTTTCCTGGAGGTCCCTATTTCAGCACCAAGACCCAGCCCCACCCAACAACCTACAGGTTCCAGGTTCCTGGAAAGCCTCAAGCCAAACAGCCAGCAAGACAGGAACACAGCCCCAACCATCAGCAGACAGGTTGCCTAAAGTCATACTGAGCTCACAGCAACCTTGAACCACACTCCTGGATACCGCCCTGCCCATCAGAGGGACAAGACCTAGCTCCACCCACAAGAGGACAGGCATCTGTCCCTCCCACAGGAAGCCTGCACAAGCCTGTGGATGAACTTCACCCACCAGGGGGCAGACACCAGAAGCAACAGGAACTACAACCCTGGAACCCGTAGAAAAGAGAACATAAACAAAGAAAGTTAGACAAAATGAGATGACAGAAAAAAAGAAAAATATGTTGCAAATGAAGGAACAAGATAAAAACCCACACGAACAATTACATGAAGGGAAGGTAGGTGATCTACCTGAAAAGAATTCAGAGTAATGATAGTAAAGATGATCCAAAATCTCAGGAAAAAAATGAAGGCATACAAGAAGATACTAGAAGATACAAGAAATATTTACCAAGGAGCTATAAGACGTAAAGAACAAACAAACAGAGATGGCCAATACAATAACTAAAATGAAAAACATACTAAAGGAATCAATAGCAGAATAAATGAGGCAGAAGAACAAATAAGTGAGCTGGAAGACAGAGTGATGGAAATCACTGCCACAGAAAAGAAGAGAATGAAAAGAAATGAGGACAGTCTCAGAGACTTCTGGGACATTAAAAACACCAACATTTGCATTATAGGGGTCCCAGAAGGAGAAGAGAAAGAAAAAGGGCCTAAGAAAATATTTGAAGATATTATAGCCAAAAATTTCCCTAACATGAGAAAGGAAACACTCAAGTCCAGGAAGTGCAAAGAATCCTATACGGGATGAACCCAAGGAGGAACATACTAAGACACATATTAATCAAACAGAAAAAATTAAAGACAAAGAGAAAATATGAAAGCAATGAGGGGAAAGCAACAAATAACATATAAGGGAATTCCCATAAAGTTATCAGCTGATTTTTCAGCAGAAACTCCACAGGCCAGAAGGAGAGGCAAAATATATTTAAAATGATGAAAGGGAAAAGCCTACAAGAATACTCTAGCCAGCAAGGGTCTCGTTGAGATTCCACAGAGAAATCAAAAGCTTTATACACAAGCAAAAGCTAAGAGAATTCAGCACCACCCAACCAGCTTTACAACAAATGCTAAAGGAACTTCTGTAGAGGAAAAAGAATAGGCCACAGCTAGAAATAAGAAAACTATGAATGAGAAAGCTCATTGGTAAAGGTAAATATACAGTGAAGGTAGAAAATCATCCACACACAAATATGATATCAAAACCAGCAATCATGAGAAGTGAAGAGTATAAATACAGGATACTGGAAATACATTGGAAGTTAGGGGACCAGCAACTTAAATCAATCTTGTATATATGTAGACTGCTATCTCAAAACCTCATGAGAACTGAGGTTCCCATTAATCAAAAGTCTACAATAGATACACACACAAAAGTGAAAAAGCAATCCAAACTCCAAAGATAGTCATCAAATCATAAGAGAACAATAGACAAAGGGAAGAAAAAAGACCTACAAAAACACATCATAACAATTAAGAAAATGGCAATAAGTACAGTCGAATAATTACCTTAAATGTAAATGGATTAAATGCTCCAACCAAAAGACATAAACTGGCTGGATACAAAAATTAGACCCATATATACGCTGTCTACAAGAGACCTACTTCAGATCTAGAGAAACACACAGACTGAAAATGAGAGGATGGAAAAAGGTATTCCATTCAAAAGGAAATCAAAAGAAAGCTGGAGTAGCAATAATCATATCAGACAAAATAGACTTTAAAATAAACACTCTTATAAGAGACAATGAAGGACATGACATAATGATCAAGGGATCAATCCAACAAGAAAATACAACAATTGTAAATATATATGCACCCAACATAGGAGCACCTCAATATATAAGGCAAATGCTAAGAGCCATAACAGTAGAAATTGACAGTAACACAATAATCATGGGGGGCATTAACGCCCCACTTACACCAATGGACACACCACCCAGATAGAATATCAATAAGGAAACACAAGCCTTAAATGACACATTAGACCAGATGGACTTAATTGAAATTCATAGGACATTCCACCCCAAAGCAGCAGAATACACTTTCTTCTCAAGGACACCTTGAACATTCTCCAGGATAGATCACATCTTGGGTCACAAATCAAGTCTTGGTAAACTTAAGAAAATTGAAATCATATCAAACATCTTTTCCAAACAGAATGCTATGAGATTAGAAATCAAGTTACTGGAAAAAAAACCTAAAAAACACACACATGTGGAGGGGAGGCTAAACAATATGTTACTGAACAACTAATGGATCACTGAAGAAATCGAAGAGGAAATCAAAAAATACCTAGAGGCAAATGACAATGACAACACAACAATCCAAAATGTATGGGATACAGCAAAAGCAGTTCTAAAAGGGAAGTTTATAGCAATACAATCTTATCTCAGGAAACAAGAAAAATCTCAAATAAACAACCTAACCTTACACCTAAAGCAACTAGAGAGAGAACAAACAAAACTCAAAGTTAATAGAAGGAAAGAAGTCATAAAGATCAGAGGAGAAATAAATGAAATAGAGATGAAGAAAACAACAGAAAAGATCAAGGAAACTAAAAGCTGGTTCTTTGAGAAGATAAAAAAAAAAAAGGATAAATCTTTAGCCAGTCAACAAGAAAAAAAGGGAGAGGACTCAAATCAATAAAAATTAGAGATGAAAAAGGAGAAGTTACAATTGACACCACAGAAATACAAAGGATCATAAAAGATTACTACAAGAAGCTATATGCCAAAAAAAATGGGAAACCTAGAAGAAATGGACAAAGTCTTAGAAAGGCACAACCTTCCAAGACTGAACCAAAAAGAAACAGAATACATGAACAGACCAATCACAAGTACTGAAATTAAAACTGTGATTAAAAAACTTCTAACAAACAAAAGTTAAGGACCAGTGGTGCACAGGTGAATTCTGTCAAACATTTAGAAAAGAGTTAAACCTATACTTCTGAAACTCTTCCCAAAAATTGCACTGGAAGGAACACCCTCAAGCTCATTCTACCAAGCCACCATCACCCTGATACCAAGACCAGAGAAAGATACGACAAAAAAAGAAAATTACAGGCCAATATCACTCATGAACATAGATGCAAAAATCATCAACAAAATATTAGCATACTGAATCCAACAACATATTAAAGGGATCATACACCATGATCAAGTGGAATTTACCTCAGCTATGCAAGGATTCTTCAATATATGCAAATCAGTCACTGTGATACACCACATTAACAAAGTGAAAGATAAAAACCATATGATCATCTCAATAGGTGCAGAAAAAGTTTTTGACAAAAATCAACATCCATTTATGATAAAAACGCTCCAGAAAGGGGGCATAGAGGGAACCTACCTCAACATAATAAAGGCCATACATGACAAACCCACAGCAAACACCATTCTCAAAGGTGAAAAACAGTATTTCCTTGAAGATCAGGAATAAGACAAGGATGTCCACTCTTGCCACTTTTTTCAACATAGTTTTGGAAGTCCCAGCAATGGCAATCAAAGAAGAAAAAGAAGTAAAAGGAATCCAAATAAGAAAAGAAGTAAAACTGTCACTGTATGCAAATGACATGATACTATACATAAAATATTGTAAAGATGCTACCAGAAAACTACTAGAGCTCATGAATGGGTTCAGTAAATTTGCAGGATACAAAATTAGTACCCAGAAATCTCTTGCATTCCTATACACTAACAATGAAAGATCAAAAAGAGAAATTAAGGAAACAATCACATTTACAATCACATCAAAAAGAATCAAATACCTAGCAATAAACCTACCTAAGGAGGCAAAAGACCTATACTCTGAAAACTATAAGACACTGATGAAAGATATCAAAGATGACACAAATGGAGAGATATACCATGTTCTTCGACTGGAACAATCAATATTGTGAAAATGACTATACTACCCAAAGCAATCTATAGATTCAATGCAATCCCTATCAAATTACCAATAGCATTTTTCAGAATTAGAACAAAATTTTTACAATTTGTATGGAAACACAAAACACCTCGAATGGCCAAAGCAATACTGACAAAGAAAAACAGAGCTGGAGGAATCAGGCTCCCTGACTTCAGACTATACTACAAAATTACAGTAATCAAAACAGTATGGTGCTGGCACAAAAACAGAAATATAGATCAATGGAACAGGAGAGAAAGTGCAGAGACAAACCCATGCACCTATGGTAAATTAATCTATGACAAAGGAGGCAAGAATATACAATGGAGAAAAGACAGTCTCTTCAATAAATGGTGCTGAGAAAACTGGACAGTTACATGTAAAAGAATGAAATTAGAACAATCCCTAATACCATACACAAAAATAAACTCAAAATGGATTAAAGACCTAAATGTATGGCTAATACTATAAATCTCTTAGAGGAAAACATAGGCAAAACACTGACATAAATTACAGCAAGATCTTTTTTGATCCTCCTCCTAGAGTAATGAAAATAAAAATAAACAAATGAGACCTAATGAAACTTAAAAGCTTTTGCGCAGCAATGGAAACCATAAACAAAAAGACAACCCATAGAATGGGAGAAAATATTCACAAATGAAGTGACCTACAAGAAATTAATCTCCAAAATATACAAATAGCTTATGCAGCCCAATAACAAAAACCCAACCAAAAAATGGGTGGAAGATGTTAATAGACATTTCTACAAAGAAAACATAGAGATGGCCATAAAGCACATGAAAAGATGCTCAACATCACTAATTATTAGAGAAATGCAAATCAAAACTACTATGAGGTATCACCTCACACTGGTCATAATGGCCATCAACAAAATATCTACAAACAACAAATGCTGGAGATGGTGTGGAGAAAAGGGAACTCTCCTACACTGCTGGTGGGAATGTATTGGTACAACCATTATGGAGAACAGTGTGTAGGTTCCTTTAAAAAACTAAGAATATAACTACCATATGATCCAGCAATCCCATCCCTGGGCATATACCCAAAGAAAAGATACATGTACCCAAATGTTCAGCACTATTTACAATAGGCAAGACATGGAAATAACCTAAATGTCCATCAACAGAGGAATGGATAAAGAAATATGGTACATACATACCATGGAATATTACTCAACCATAAAACAGAATGAAATAATGCCACTTGCAGCAACATGGATGTACCTAGAAATTATCATACTAAGTGAAGTAAGTCAGACAAAGACAAATGTCATGATATCACTTATATGTGGAATCTAAAGAGATGATACTAAAGAACTTATTTACCAAACAGAAACAGACTCACAGACTTTGAAAACAGACTTATGGTTATGAAAGGGGAATGGTGGGGAGGAAGGATAAGGAGTTTGGGATTAACATACACATATCACTATATATAAAATAGATAATCAACAAGGACCTACTGTGTAACACAGTGAACTGTCCTCAATATTCTGTAATAAATTATATGGAAGAAAATCTGAAAAAGAATGGATATATGTATAACTGAACCATTTTGCTGCACACCTGAAACTAACAGAACATTGTATATCAACTATACCCCAATGTAAAATAAAAATTAAATTAAAAGTTAAAAAATATAAACACTAAAAATAAATATATGCACCCCTATGTTCACTGTAGAAATGTTTACAATAGCCAAGATATGGAAGCAACCTAAATGCCCATCAATAGATGAATGGATAAAAATGTGGTACCTGTGCATATGTATGAGTGTATATATACATATATGTATATGTATTGATATATATGTATTTAAAATATATAATGGAATATTACTTAGCCATAAAAAGAATGAAATTTTGCCATTGTGACAACATGGATAAACCTAGAGTGAAATAACTCAGACAGAGAAATACAAATATTGTATGATTTTACTTATAGGTCAAATCTAAAAAACAAAATAAACAACCATAACAGAAACAGAGTCATAGATACAGAGAATAAAGAAGCAATTGACAGATGGAAAGGTGGTGTGGGAGAGGTAAGAAATAGCTGAGAGAGATTAAGAGGTACAAACTCCCAGTTGCAAAACGAATGAGTCATGGTTATGAAATGTATAGTATGGGGAATATAGTCAATAATTATGTAACATCTTTGTATCGTGACAGATGGTAACTATTCTTATCACAGTAATCATTTTGAAATGTATAGAAACATCAAATCACTATGTTGTGTAACAAGAACTAACATAGTTTTGTAGGTCAATTACATTTCAAAAAACAAATAAACAAAAAAAAAACCTCATAGAAAACGAGATCAGTTTTGTGCTTATCAGAGTTAGGGGTCAGGAGAGGGAAAATTGGATGAAGGCAGTCAAAAGGTACAAAGTTCCAGTTAAAAGATAAATAAGTACTAGGGATGTAATATACAACATGATAAATATAATTAACACTGTTCTATGTTATATATGAATGTTGTTAAAGAGTGTAAGTCCTAGGTGTGTTCATCACAAGGAAAAAAATTTTTCTATTTAATTTTTGTGTCTATATGAGATTATGGATGTTCACTAAATGTGTAATAATCATTTCATGATGTATAGGAGTCAAATCATTATGCTGTACACCTTAAATTTATATAGTATGCATGTCAATTATATCTCAATAAAATTGGAAGGGGCTTCCCTGGTGGCGCAGTGGTTGAGAGTCCGCCTGCCAATGCAGGGGACACAGGTTCGTGCCCTGGTCCAGGAGGATCCCACATGCCGCAGAGCGGCTGGGCCCGTGAGCCGTGGCCGCTAAGCCTGCGCGTCCGGAGCCTGTGCTCCGCAACGGGAGAGGCCACAACAGTGAGAGGCCCACACACTGAAAAAAAAAAAAAAAAAAAAAATTGGAAGGAAAAATTTTTTTAAAGGAAAAAAATGATACGCTAAAAAGAGATTCAAAATGTAACTTGATTTCCTTTTGGAAGCAAGTATGTTATTGGAGGAGCACTAGGCTGGTAAATAGGAGAGCAGGTGTTTTAAGTAATGCCCTGATTCTGACATTAATTTACCATGTGACTTTAACTGCCTTAAGTTTTCTGAAATTTAACTTTCCCCACCTGGAAAACTATATAAGAACATACACTAAAGCCCCTTCTGGAATTTTCCACTTACAACATATCCAAAGACAGGAGAAAAGCAGGTATTTAAAAATAAATAAGTACCAGCAGCACAAACAAACTAGAAGGGAAATTCTTAGTAGATAAGAGACTATGAGAAATTGCTGGAAAAAAAGAAAAGAGTAATCAAGAAACTAGACATGGTAGACTCAGCCACAGGGAAAACAAAACAAAACAGCTTGCAACTCAAGACCCACAAGGGAGAGTTCAGTGCAGAAAGGTGAGAGAAATACCAAGGGTACATCATACACTGGGAAGTGTTGGGAGACAAAAGCAGGAGGAGGACCCAGGCAATCACCAAGAGTTTATACAGGACAGTGTTGTTCAGTGTGGCAGTGCCTAGCCATATGGGACTCTTTAGATTAAAAGTAAGTAAAATTTTGAAAATTCAGTTTTTCAGGGAAAAATTATAGGTCTACCTATATACCATTATAGGGCAGGTAAGATATAGAAAATTTCTAGCATCACAGGAAGTTCTATCAGACAGCAGTGATGTAGTGTCATGGCAGAAGTAGCCAGATGTCTAGCCCTAAATTCCTGTGTTTCCAATTTAAGGAAAAAGGTAATTTAATCTCATAGAATCTCTTCCAGAAAAGAGAGAGAAAAGGAATACACTCCAACTTATTTAATGAAGTTGGCATTACCTTGCTTTCAAAATCAGACATGAATAATGAAAGAAAGAAAAAAATGTAGAATTCAATCTCTCTCATGAAAATGGATATAAAAACCCTAATGAAAACATTAGCAAAAGAGGAATCAAGATGGCAGGGGAGGGACTTCCCTGGTGGTTCAGTGGTAAAGAATCCACCTTCCAATGTAGGGGACTCGTGTTTGATCCCTGGTCAAGGAACTAAGATCCCATATGCCGTGGGGCAACTAGGCCTGCACGCCACAACTGGAGAGAAGAACTAGAGAGAAGCCTGCATACCGCAGTGAAAGATCCTGAATGCTGCAACTAAGACCCTATGTGACCAAAAATAAAAAATAAATTTAAAAAAAAGATGGCAGGGGTGTAGGATGTGGAGCCCATCTCCTCCCACAAATACATCACAACTACATGATTTGCAAAGAACATCTACTGATGTTTAGACTTCTGAAAGGGCAAGAAAACCTCCATGTAACTGGGTAGGACAAAAAGAAAAAGAAAAAAGAGAGAGTAAGGAATCGGGACAGGACCTGCACTCTAGGGAGGGAGCTGTTGAGGAAAGGTCCCTGCACCCTGGGAAGTCCCCTCACTGGCAGGGAGATCAGCCTGGATGGAGGGGGCACTGGAGCCTAAGAGGAGAGTGCAGCAACCAGTTTGCAGGAGGCAAAATGGATAGTGACCTGCAAGACAGTCGGTACCACCACCCTGCACTCCCCAGCCTGAGATGCCCATCTGCTGGTGTGGGCAGTGGCTGGGTGCTGAAGCTTAGGCTTCAGAGGTCAGACCCAGGGAAAGTACCAAGGTTGGCTGCATGGAGACAACATGATGAGGCTGGAGTGTGGCAACTGAGGATGCACAAGAAAGAAGCCTGGGCCCACCAGAGAGGCAAGGTGCCATTGTTGCGGGACGCACGAGGAGAGGGGCAGGACCGCCATAAGTTTCTTTCCCTGCATGCACTCTCAGACAACAGGACACCACATACACGAGCTCTAGAGGCGGGCACGGGCCGCCACTGCTGAGAGACCCATAAGCGGGCTCCAATCGCTGTACCTGCTGTTCCAGGAGGGCGCAGGCTGCTGCTGCCGCTGCGGGACCTGTGAGCAGACACCAAGTGCTGCCCCTGCTGTCGTGGCTGTTTGCGGGCCTCTGCCACAGGTAGCGGACCCACAAGCAGGCACCAAGCGCTGTCCCAGGGGTGCGCAGGTTGCCACCACAGCTAGGGGACATGTGAGTGAGTGCCAAGCACTGTCCCTGCTATCCCAGGAGTGTGTGGACTGCCACCACCGCTAGGAGGCCCAGGAGCAGGCGCCAGCTGCTGGCCCACCATCTGGGGAGTGTGCACAGGCAGCAGGCAGGGGCCAGTTACTCCCCCTGTTGTCCCAGGAGTGTGCGGGACGCCACCACAGCTAGGGGACCCACGAGCAGGCAACAAGCACTGGCCCCACTGTCCTGAGGATGCAGGGGCTGCCGCCGCCACTGGAAGACTTGTGGGAGGACACTGACTGCTGTCCCCCCATTCCAGGAGCATGCATGGGAAGCAGCAACTACACACCCCATATCAAGGGAATAAGAGCCAGCACATGCTGAGGAAAGAGGCAGCAAGTATCCAAACTAAAATCCGCCCTTCGATTCCAGACAAGATGGCAGAATAGAAGGTCTTCAGCTCACCTCCTCTCATGAAAACACCAAAATCACAACTAACTGCTGAACAACCATCAACAAAAAAGACTGGAACCTACCAAAAAGATATTTTACCTTGATAGACAAAGAAGAAACCATAGGGTTTCCCTGGTGGCGCAGTGGGTGAGAGTCCGCCTGCCGATGCAGGGGACACGGGTTTGTGCCCCGGTCCGGGAAGATCCCACATGCCGCAAAGCGGCTGGGCCCGTGAGCCATGGCCGCTGAGCCTGTGAGCCATGGCCGCTGAGCCTGCGCGTCCGGAGCCTGTGCTCCGCAACAGGAGAGGCCACAACAGTGAGAGGCCCATGTATCGCAAAAAAAACAAAAAAGAAACCATAATAAGAGAGTAGAAGGGGTGCTATCGTGATCTAATCAAATCCCATACCCGCCAGGTGGGCGACCCACAGACTTGAAAATAATTATATCACAGAGGTTCTGCCACAGGAGTGAGAATTCTGAGGCACACGTCAGGCTCCCCAGCCTGGGGATCCAGCATTAAGAGGAGCCCTCAGAGTATTTGGCTTTGAAGGCCAGGAGTGCTTGAGTACAGAAGTTCCACAGGACTGCAGGAAAGAGAGATGCCACTCTTGGAGGGTGCACACCGGCCTTCATGTGCACTGGAACCCAGGGCAAAGCAGTGACTCCACAGGAGCCTGGGCTAGACCTACCTGTGGGTCTTGGAGAGTTTCCTGGGGAGGCAGGGGTTGGCTGTTGCTCACTGTGGGGGCAAGGACATCAGTGGCAGAGGGCCCAGGGAATACTGATTGGCATGAGCTCTCCCAGAGGTTGCCACATTGGCACCAAGACATAGCCCCACCCGACAGCCCGCAGGTTCCATTGTTGGGATGCCTCAGTCCAAACAATGAGCAGAAGGGAGTGGGGTGGGGAACACAGCCCTACCCATCAGCTGACAGGCTGCCTAAAATCATCCTGAGCTCACTGCCACCACTAAACACACCCTTTGACATAGCTGGCCAATCAGAGGGGCAGGACCTGGCTCCACCCACCAGTGGGCAGGCATGAGTCCCTCCAACCAGGAAGGCTGCACAAACACCTGGACCAACTTCACCTGCCAGGGGGCAGACACCAGAAGCAAGAGGAACTACAATTTGCAGCCTGCAGAAAAGAGACTACAAACACAGAAAGTTAGACAAAATGAGTCAGCAGAGAAATAAGTTCCAGATGAAGGAACAAGATAAAAACCCACTAGAACAACTAAGTGAAGTGGAGATAGGCAATCTACCTGAAAAAGAATTCGGGGAAATGATAGTAAAGATGACCCAAGATCTCAGAAAAAGAACGGAGGCATAGACTGAGAAGATACAAGAAGTGTTTAACAAAGAGCTAGAAGATTTAAAGAAAGGAGATGAACAATACAATAACTGCAATGAAAAATACACTAGAGGTTTCCGCAGAGCTAGAACTCCTGGCTCGGGGTCTAGTCCCTCCGCCGTCACTGAACTGCCCTGGAGCCCGAGGGGAGGGAGGCCTCACTGAGGCTGCTGGCTCTGGAGGAGCTCCACTAGCCGAAGCTGCGACAGTCCCTGGGACTGCAGGCCAGATTCTTACTAGAGAAGAGCTTCATGATGGTGAAAGAGTAAGACGCGGAGATCACCTTCCTCCCCACAAATACATCAGAAATACATCTACATGTGGAACAGCTCCTACAGAACGCCTACTGAACGCTGGCAGAAGACCTCAGACCTCCCAAAAGGCAAGAAACCCCCCCACGTACCTGGGTAGGGTAAAAGAAAAAAGAATAAACAGAGACAAAAGAAGAGGGACGGGACCTGCACCAGTGGGAGGGAGCTGTGAAGGGGGAAAGGTTTCCACACACCAGGAAGCCCCTTCACGGGTGGAGACTGCGGGTGCCGGATGGGGGAAGCTTCGGAGCCATGGAGGCGAGCACAGCAACGGGTGCAGAGGGCAAAGCAGAGACATTCCTGCACAGAGGATCGGTGCCGACCAGCACTCACCAGCCCGAGAGGCTTGTCTGCTCACCTGCCGGGGCAGGCGGGGCTGGGAGCTGAGGCTCGGGCTTCGGTCAGAGCGCAGGGAGAGGACTGGGGTTGGTGGCGTGAACACAGCCTGAAGGGGGCTAGTGCACCACAGCTAGCCGGGAGGGAGTCCGGGAAAAAGTCTGGAGCTGTCAAAGAGGCAAGAGACTTTTTCTTCCCTCTTTGTTTCCTGGTGCGCGAGGAGAGGGGATTAAGAACGCTGCTTAAAGGAGCTCCAGAGACGGGTGCAAGCCGCGGCTATAAGCACGGACCCCAGGGACGGGCCTGAGACGCTAAGGCTGCTGCTGCCGCCACCCAAGAAGCCTGTGTGCGAGCACAGGTCACTATCCACACCTCCCCTCCCAGGAGCCTGTGCAGCCCACCACTGCCAGAGTCCTGGGATCCAAGGACAACTTTCCCGGGAGAGCACACGGCACGCCTCAGGCTGGTGCAAAGTCACGTTGGCCTCTGCCGCCGCAGGCTTGCTCTACATCCGCACCCTTCCTTCCCCCCGGCCTGAGTGAGCCTGAGCCCCCGAATCAGCTGCTCCTTTAACCCCGTCCTGTCTGAGCAAAGAACAAATGCCCTCAGGCAACCTACATGCAGAGGCAGGTCCAAATCCAAAGCTGAACCCCGGGAGCTGGACAAAGAAGAGAAAGGGAAATTTCTCCCAGCAGCCTCAGGAGCAGCGGATTAAATCTCCACCATCAACCTGATATACCTGCATCTGTGGAATACCTGAATAGACAATGAATCATCTCAAATTGAGGAGGTGGACTTTGGGAGCAAAGATATATTTTTTTTTTTCCCTTTTTCTCTTTTTGTGAGTGTGTATGTGTATGCTTCTGTGTGTGATTTTGTCTGTATAGCTTTGCTTTTACCATTTGTCCTAGGGTTTTGTCTGTCCACTTTTTTTTTAATTACTTAAAAAAAACTTTATTATTTTTTATTTTTCATTTTAATAACTTTATTTTTTTTATTTTACTTTATTTAATTTTATTTTAACTTCTTCTTTCTTTTTCTTCTCACTTTTATTCTGAGCCGTGTGGAGGACAGGCTCATGCTGCTCCAGCCAGGTGTCAGGGCTGTGCCAGTGAGGTAGTAGAGCCAAGTTCAGGACACTGGTCCACAAGAGACCTCCCACCTCCATGTAATATCAAACGGCAAAACTCTCCCAGAAATCTCCATCTCAGCGCCAAAACCCAGCTCCACTCAATGACCAGCAAGCTACAGGGCAGGACACCCTATGCCAAACAACTAGCAAGACAGGCACACAACCCCATCCATTAGCGCAGAGGCTGCCTAAAATCATAATAAGGCCACAGACACCACAAAACACACCACCAGACTTGGACCTGCCCATCAGAAAGACAAGATCCACCCTCATCCACCAGAACACAGGCACTAGTCCCCTCCACCAGGAATCCTACACAACCCACTGAACCAACCTTAGCCACTGGGGACAGACACCAAAAACAACAGAAACTATGAACCTGCAGCCTGCGAAAAGGAGACCCCAAACACAGTAAGTTAAGCAAAATGAGAAGACAGAAAAACACACAGCAGATGAAAGAGCAAGGCAAAAACCCACCAGACCTAACAAATGAAGAGGAAATAGGCAGTCTACCTGAAAAAGAATTCAGAATAATGATAGTAAAGATGATTCAAAAGTCTTGGAAATAGAATGGAGAAAATATAAGAAATGTTTAACAAGGACATAGAAGAACTAAAGAGCAAACAAACAGTGATGAACAACACAACAAATGAAATTAAAAATTCTCTAGAAGGGATCAATAGCAGAATAACTGAGGCAGAAGAACGGATAAGTGACTGGGAAGATAAAATAGTGGAAATAACTACTGCAGAGTGGAATAAAGTAAAAAGAATGAAAAGAATTGAGGAAAGTCTCAGAGACCTCTGGGACAACATTAAACACACCAACATTCGAATTATAGGGGTCCGAGAAGAAGAAGAAAAAAAGAAAGGGACTGAGAAAATATTTGAAGAGACTATAGTTGAAAACTTCCCTAATATGGGAAAGGAAATAGTTAATCAAGTCCAGGAAGCACAGAGAGTCCCAAACAGGATAAATCCAAGGAGAAAAAAACACACCAAGACACATTAATCACATTATCAAAAATTAAATACAACGAACAGATATTAAAACAGCAAGGTAAAAACAACAAATAACACATAAGGGAATCCCCAAAAGGTTAACAGCTGATCTTTCAGTAGAAACTCTGCAAGCCAGAAGGGAGTAGCAGGACGTATTTAAAGTGATGAAGGAGAAAAACCTACAACCAACATTACTCTACCAAGCAAGGATCTCATTCAGATTTGATGGAGAAATTAAAAGCTTTACAGACAAGCAAATGCTAAGGGAATTCAGCACCACCAAACCGGCTTTACAACAAATGCTAAAGGAACTTCTCTAGGCAGGAAACACAAGAGAAGGAAAAGACCTACAATAATAAACCCAAAACAATTAAGAAAATGGTAATAGGAACATACATATTGATAATTACCTTAAATGTAAATGGATTAAGTGCTCCAACCAAAAGACATAGACTGGCTGAATGGATACAAAAACAAGACCCGTATATATGCTGTCTACAAGAGACCCACTTCAAACCTAGCAACACATATACACTGAAAGTGAGGGGATGGAAAAAGATATTCCATGCAAACGGAAAACAAAGCTGGAGTAGCAATTCTCATATCAAATAAAATAAACTTTAAAACAAAGACTATTACAAGAGACAAAGAAGGACACTATGTAATGATCAAGGGATCAATCCAATAAGATGATATAACAATTGTAAATATTTATGCACTCAACAGAGGAGAACCTCAACACATAAGGAAAACACTAACAGCCATAAAAGGGGAAATCGACAGTAACACAATCATAGTAGAGGACTTTAACACCCCACTTCCACCAATGAACAGATCATCCAAAATGAAAATAAGGAAACACAAGCTTTAAATGACACATTAAACAACATGTACTTAATTGATATTTATAGGACATTCTATCCAAAAACAACAGAATACACATTCTTCTCAAGTGCTCATGGAACATTCTCCAGGATAGATCATATCTTGGGTCACAAATCAAGCCTTGGTAAATTTAAGAAAATTGAAATTGTATCAAGTATCTTTTCCGACCACAATGCTATGAGACTAGATGTCAATTACAGGAAAAGTTCTGTAAAAAACACAAACACATGGAGGCTAAACAATACACTACTTAATAACCAAGTGATCACTCAAGAAATCAAAGAGGAAATCTAAAAATACCTAGAAACAAATGACAATGAAAACACAACAACCCATAACCAATGGGATGCAGCAAAAGCAGTTCTAAGAGGGAAGTTTATAGCAATGCAATCCTACCTTAAGAAACAAGAAACATCTCAAATAAACAATCTAACCTTACACCTAAAGCAATTAGAGAAAGAAGAACAAAAAAACCCCCCAAAGTTAGCAGAAGGAAAGAAATCATAAAGATGAGATCAGAAATAAATGAAAAAGAAATGAAGGAAACGATAGCAAAGATCAATAAAACTAAAAGCTTGTTCTTTGAGAAGATAAACAAAATTGATAAACCATTAGCCAGACTTGTCAAGGAAAAAAGGGAGAAGACTCAAATCAATAGAATGAGAAATGAAAAAGGAGAATTAACAACTGAAACTTCAGAAATACAAAGGATCATGAAAGATTACTACAAGCAACTATATGCCAATAAAATGGACAACCTGGAAGAAATGGACAAATTCTTCGAAATGCACAACCTTCTGAGACTGAACCAGGAAGAAACAGAAAATATGAACAGACCAGACACAAGCACTGAAATTGAAAGTGTGATTAAAAGTCTTCCAACAAACAAAAGCCCAGGACCAGATGGCTTCACAGGCGAATTCTATCAAACATTTAGAGAAGAGCTAACACCTGTCCTTCTCAAAATCTTCCAAAATATAGCAGAGGGAGGAACACTCCCAAACTCAGTCTACGAGGCCACCATCACTCTGACATCCAAACCAGACAAAGACGTCAAAGAAAGAAAACTACAGGCCAATATCACTGATGAATACAGAAGCAAAAATCCTCAAGAAAATACTAGCAAACAGAATCCAACAGCACATTAAAAGGATCATACACTATGATCAAGTGGGGTTTATCCCAGGAATGCAAGGATTCTTCAATATACGCAAATCAACGTGATACACCATATTAAAAAATTGAAGGGGAAAAACCATATGATCATCTCAATGGACACAGAAAAAGGTTTTGACAAATTTCAACACCCATTTATGAGAAAAACCCTGCAGAAAGTAGGCATAGAGGGAAATTTCCTCAACTTAATAAAAGCCATATATGACAAACCCACAGCCAACATCATCCTCAATGGTGAAAAACTGAAAGCATTTCCACTAAGATCAGGAACAAGACAAGGTTGCCCACTCTCACCACTATTATTCAACATACTTTTGGAAGTTTTAGCCACAGCAATCAGAGAAGAAAAAGAAATAAAAGGAATCCAAATTGGAAAAGAAGAAGTAAAGCTGTCACTGTTTGCAGGTGACATGATACTATACATAGAGAATCCTAAAGATGCTACCAGAAAACTACTAGAACTTATCAATGAATTTGGTAAAGTAGCAGGATACAAAATTAATGCACAGAAATCTCTTGCATTCCTATACACTAATGATGAAAAATCTGAAAGTGAAATCAAGAAAACACTCCCATTTACCACTGCAACAAAAAGAATAAAATATCTAGGAATAAACCTACCTAAGGAGACAAAAGACCTGTATGCAAAAAATTATAAGACACCGATGAAAGAAATTAACGATTATACAAACAGGTGGAGAGATATACCATGTTCTTGGATTGGAAGAATCAACATTGTGAAAATGACTCTACTACCCAAAGCAATCTACAGATTCAGTGCAATCCCTATCAAACTACCACTGGCATTTTTCACAGAACTAGAACAAAAAATTTCACAATTTGTGTGGAAACACAAAGGACCCCAAATAGCCAAACAATCTTGAGAAAGAAAAATGGAGCTGGAGGAATCAGGCTCCCTGACTTCAGACTATACTACAAAGCTACAGTAATCAAGACAGTATGGTACTGGCACAAAAATAAATATAGATCAATGGAACAGGATAGAAAGCCCAGAGATAAACCCACGCACATATGGTCACCCTATCTTTGATAAAGGAGGCAAGAATATACAGTGGAGAAAAGACAGCCTCTTCAATAAGTGGTGCTGGGACAACTGGACAGCTACATGTAAAACAATGAAATTAGAAAACTCCTTAACACCGTACACAAAAATAAACTCAACATGGATTAAAGAGCTAAATGTAAGGCCAGACACCATCAAACTCTTAGAGGAAAACATAGGCAGAACACTCTATGACATAAATCACAGCAAGATCCTTTTTGACCCACCTCCATAAACAAATGGGACCTAATGAAACTTAAAAGGTTTTGCACAGCAAAGGAAACCATAAACAAGACCAAAAGACAACACTCAGAATGGGAGAAAATATTTGCAAATGAAGCAACTGACAAATGATTAATCTCCAAAACATACAAACAACTCATGCAGCTCAGTAAGAAAAATACAAACAACCCAATCCAAAAATGGGCAGAAGACCTAAATAGACATTTCTCCAAAGAAGAGATACAGATTTCCAACAAACACATGAAAGAATTCTCAACATCATTAATCATTAGAGAAATGCAAATCAAAACTACAATGAGATATCATCTCACACCGGTCAGAATGGACATCATCAAAAAATCTACAAACAATAAAGTTTGGAGAGGGTGTGGAGAAAAGGGAACCCTCTTGCACCACTGTTGGGAATGTAAATTGATACAGCCACTATGGAGAACAGTATGGATGCTCCTTAAAAAACTAAAAATAGAACTACCATATGACCCAGCATCCCACTACTGGGCATATACCATAAGAAAACCATAACTCAAAAAGAGTCATGTACCAAAATGTTCATTGCAGCTCTATTTGCAATAGCCAGGACATGGAAGCAACCTAAGTGTCCATCAACAGATGAATGGATAAAGAAGATTTGGCACATATATACAATGGAATATTACTCAGCCATGAAAAGGAACGAAACTGAGTTATTTGTAGTGAGGTGGATGGACCTAGAGACTGTCATACAGAGTGAAGTAAGTCAGAAAGAGAAAAACAAATACCATATGCTAACACATAAATACGGAATCTAAAAAAGAAAGAAAGAAAGAAAGAAAGGAAATGGTCAGAAAAACCTAGGGGCAAGGCGGGAATAAAGATGCAGACCTACTGGAAAATGGACTTGGGATACGGGGAGAGGGAAGGGTAAGCTGGGACCAAGTGAGAGAGTGACATGGACATATATACACTTAGAAACGTAAAATACATAGCTAGTGGGAAGCAGCCGCATAGCAGTGGGAGATCAGCTCGGTGCTTTGTGACCACCTAGAGGGGTGGGATAGGGAGGGTGGGAGGGAGATGCATGAGGGAAGAGATATGGGTACATATGTATATGTATAACTGATTCACTTTTTTATAAAGCAGAAACTAACACACCATTGTAAAGCAATTATACTCTAATAAAGATCTTTAAAAAAAATACACTAGAAGGCATCAATAGCAGAAGAAATGAGGCAGAAGAATGAATAAGTGAGCTGGAAGACAGATTGGTGGAACAAAATAAAGAAAAAAGAATGAAAGGAAATGAGGACAGTAAAAGAGACCTCTGGGACAATATTAAATGTACCAACATTCACATTATAGGGGTCCCAGAAGGAGAGGAGAGAGAGAAAAGGCCCAAGAAAATATGTGAGATTATAGCTGAAAAATTTACTAACATGGGAAAGGCAATATTCACTCAAGTTCAGAAAGCACAGAGAGTCCCATACAGGATAAACCAAAGGAGGAACACATCAGACATATATTAATCAAACTGACAAAAATTAAAGAAAAAGAGAAAATACTAAAAGCAAAAAGGGAAAAACAACAAATGACATACAAGGGAATCCTCATAAGGTTATCAGCTGATAATTCAGCAGAACCTCTGCAAGCCAGAAGGGAGTGGAACAATATATTTAAAGTGATGAAAGGAAAAAACCTACAATCAAGAATACTTTACCAAGCATGGTTCTCATTCAGATTCGACAGAAAAATGAAAAGTTTTACAGAGAATCAAAAGCTAAGAGAATTCAGCACAACCAAACCAGCATTACAATTTGCTAAAGGAACTTCTCTACATGGAAAAGAAAAGGACAAGACTAGAAACAAGAAAATTATGAATAGGAAAGCTAACTGGTAAAGGCGAACAGACAGTAAAGGTATGAAGTCATCCCCACACAAATTTTATATCAAAACCAGCAATCATGAGAAAAGGAGAGTACAAATGCACGATACTGTAAATGCATTTGAAATTAAGAGACCAGCAACGTAAAACAATCTTTTATATATATAGACTGCTATATCAAAACCTCTCAGGAACCTCAAATTGAAAACCTACAATATACATTCCATCCAAATGTGCTTTCCATTCAAAAGTAGCAGAATACATATTCTTTTCAAGTGCACATGGAACATCCTCCAGGATAGATCAAATGCTGGGCCACAAAGCAAGCCTCAATAAATTTAAAAAATTGAAATCATATCAAATATCTTTCGTGAGCACAATGCTATGAGATGAGAAATAAACTACAAGAAAAAAACTGTAAAAGTCACAACACGTGGAGGTTAAACAATGTTACTAAACAATGTATCACTGAAGAAATCAAAGAGGAAATTAAAAAATACCCACAAATGAAAATGAAAACATGACAATCCAAAAGCTATGGGATGCAGCAAAAGCAGTTCTAAGAGAGAATATTATAGTAATATAATCTTATCTCAAGAAACAAGAAAAATCTCAAATAAACCACCTAAACTTACACCTAAGGCAACTAGAGAACGAAGAACAAACAAAACCCACAGTTAGTGGAAGGAAAGAAATCATAAACATCAGAGCAGAAAGAAATGGAGACAAAGAAAACAACAGAAAAGATCATGGAGACTAAAAGCTGGTTCCTTGAAAAGATAAACGAAATTGATAAACCTTTATCCACAGTCACCAAGGAAAAAAGGGAAAGGGATCAAATCAGTAAATGAGAAATTAAAAAGGAGAATTACAACTGACACCACAGAAATACAAATGACCATAAGAGACTATTACAAGCAACTATATGCCAATAAAATAAATGACCTAAAAGAATTGGACAAATTATCAGAAAGGTACAGTCTCCCAAGAGTGAACCAGGAATAAATAGAAAATATGAACAGATCTATCACAAGTGTTGAAATTTACACTATGATTTAAAAATTTCCAATAAACAACAGTAAGGACCAGATGGCTTCACAGGTGAATTCCATCAAACATTTACAGAAGTGATAACACCTATCCTTCTGAAACTCTTCCAAAACAATTGCAGAGGAAGGAACAGTCCCAAACATATTCTATGAGACCACCATCACCCTGATACCAAAACCAGACAAAGATATCACACAAAAAAAATTACAGGCCAATATCACTGATGAACATAGACCCAAAAATCCTCAACAAAATACTAGCAAACCGAATCCAACAATATACTAAAAGGATCATACACCATGATCAAGTGGGATTTATCCCAGAGATGCAAGGATTTTTCAGTATCTGCAAATCAATCAGTGTGATACACCACAGCAACAAATTGAAAAATAAAACCAATATGATCATCTCAATACATGCAGAAAAAGCTTTTGACAAAATTTATTACCCAGTTATGATAAAAAAACTCTCCAGAATGTGGGCATAGAGGGAACATACCTCAACATAATAAAGACCATATATGATAAACCCACTGCTAAGAATCAATTTTTAAAAAATGATTATACTATCCAAGGCAATCTACAGATTAAATGCAATCCCTATCAAATTACCAATGGCATTTTTAACAGAACTAGAACAAAAAATTTTTAAATTTGTATGAAGACACAAAAGACCTTGAATAGCCAAAGCAATCCTGAGAAAGAAAAATGTATCTGGAGGGATGAGACTTCTTCAGTTCAGACTATATTGCAAAGTTACAGTAATCAAAACAGTATGGTACTGGCACAAAAACAGAAATATAGATCAATGGAAAGGATAGAAAGCCCAGAAATATACCCACGCACCTCTGGTCAATTAATCTATGACAAATGAGGCAAGAATATATGGTGGAGAAAAGAAAGTCTCTTCAATAAGTGGTTCTGAGAAAACTGGACAGCTACATGTAAAAGAATGAAATTGCAACACTCTCTAACACCATACACAAAAATAAACTCAAAATGGATTAGAGACCTAAATGTAAGATGGGATACTATAAAACTCTCAGAGGAAAACATAGGCAGAACACTCTTTCACATAATTCACAGCAATATCATTTTGGATCCACCCCCTAGAGTAATGAAATTAAAAACAAACAAACGGGACCTAATTAAACTTAAAAGCTTTTGCTCTGCAAAGAAAACCCTAAACAAAACAAAAAGACAGCCCACAGAATGGGAGAAAATATTTGCAAATGAAGCAACTAAAAAGGGATTAACCTCCAAAATATACAAACAGCTCATGTGGCTTTATATCAAACAAAAACAAACAACCCAATCAAAAAATGGGCAGAAGACCTAAATAGACATTTCTTCAAAGATGGACTACAGATGGCCAAAAAGCACGTGAAAACATGCTCAACATCACTAATTATTAGAGAGATCCAATTCAAAACTACAATGAGGTATCACCTCACACCAGTCAGAATGGCCATCAACAAACAATAAACGCTGGAGAGGGTGTGGAGAAAAGGGAACCCTACTACACAGTTGATGGTAATGTAAATTGGTACAACCACTATGGACAACAGTATGGAAGTTCTTTAAAAAAACTAAAAATAGAGCTTCCATATGATCTGGCAATTTCACTCCTGGGCATATATTCAGAGGAAACTGTAATTCGAAAAGATACCTGCACCCCAATGTTCACTGCAGCACTATTTACAATAGCCAAGACATGGAAGCAATCTAAATGTCCACTGATAGAGGAATGGATACAGAAGGTGTGGTACATGTGGCACAATGGAATTTTACTCAGCCATAAAAATGAATGAAATAATTTCATTTGCAGCAACACGGATGGACCTAGAGATTATCATACTAAGAGAAAGACAAATATCAAATGATATCACTTATCATATGATATCACTTTTATGTGGAATCTAAAGAAAAAACGATACAAATGAACTTATTTACAAAATAGAAACAGACTCACAGACTTTGAAAACAAACTTATGGTTACCAAAGGGAAAACCTGGAGGGAGAGGGATAAATTAGGAGTTTGGGATTAACATATACACACTACTATATATAAAATAGATAATCAACAAGGACCTACTGTATAGCACAGGGAACCCTACTTAATATTTTGTAACAACCTATATGGGAAAAGAATCGAAAACGAATGGATATATGCATATGTATAACTGAATCACCTAGCTGTACACCTGAAACTAAGACAACATTGTAAATCAACTATAAAATAAAAATTGAATTTAAAAGAAATTAGCAAAACTAATCGAACTATGTATCATGTTAAAAGTAGCCAACTTGACTTTATCTCAAAAACACAAAGGTGGTATAACTTTAAAAAAAAATAATAACCTATTTGTATCACTCATCACTTAAAGGAGAAAAACAGCATTATCTTCTCACTTATCTTCTTATGTATAGACTAAGAATAGGGAAAATTAGTGTAATTAAAAATTAATCAATGATTGCAATATATATGGTAAGTTATATATATTGCAGATATCTTCTCTTTACCTTCCTTTTAATGTCTTCTTAAGGAAGTTTTCTTTTTTGTGTGTGGTCAAATTACCAATATGTTCCTATGTAGTTTATGAGTTGTGTCTTCCTTTATAAGACTCCTTTGTGAAGTTGTAAGGATACAGAGACAGACTCTTATTATTTACCTCTGAAAATTCTAAAACTTGCTATTTACATTAGATCTTTAATGTCACTGGAATAAATTTTTAAAATATGTGGGACTCTGTTTGACTGCTATTTTTCCATAGAGATGACCATTTTTTTTCTAGTTCGTTCATTCATATATACATATAAAAGAAAATATATGGGAGAAAATTGGAAGTCTACATATATTTGCCCCTCTCAGCAGTACTACTGTTTAATTAACATCGTTTTATAAACATTCTTTATATCTTATTGGGCATCTCCCTCCCTGCCTGTGTTACTGTTTTTACAATTGTCTTAGCTATAGTCTTTTTTTTCCATATAAATATTAAATAGATGGTCAAATTTCATGAAAACTTCTTTTAGGATTTTGATTAGAACTACTTTGAATTTATAGATTAATTTGGAGGAGCAATTATAACATTATACTAACTTTTTCCACCCATGGACATTTTTTTTCACTCATGGACATTTATACCTCTTTATTATTTACATTTTTAAAAATTCTTTAAAACATTTTATAATAGAATCCATGAACATCTTTTGTTACTATTTAAAGAACATTTAAAAAATGTTATATTCTTGAACACTTGAACTCTTTCATTGGCACAGAGAAATTCAATCCCTTTTTGTACATTTTATCTTATGTCCAGCATCCTTGCTGAAATTTTGCTAATTCATTTGTCTATCTCTTATGTTATTTCTGAAGATAATACTATCATCTCTGAATAATAAAATGTTTTATTTCATTCTTCTTAGTTCCAATCATTTTTTTCCTTGAAGTAATGGGCTGACTAGGATCTAAATAAATATAAAATAAAATTACATTTGGCATTCTTTCCTTTATCCAGATTTTAAATTTTATTAGATGTTTGATATAGGTTTTATATACATATACATTATGTTAAAAAGTTTTTAGTTTGTCAATCTTTTTAAAAATTATGACCAGCTATTGAATTGCATCAAATTCCTTTTCAGCATGTCTTGGAATGGTCACATGGTTTTCTTCTTAACCTGTTTTTGCAATATACTTGTCAGAAGATGCTATGGATTTCTAATATTAAAGCACCAGTGCTTCTGTGGCATTAATTCAACTTTGTCATGACATATAATTTTAAAACACTGGTATTTTTAATTTTCAATGTTATATTTCAGATTTTTGTGTCTATGATTTCAAGAGAGTAGCCTGTAATTTCCCTTTCTTGAACTGTTCTTGTCTGGTTTGTGTATCAACATTATTTAGCCTAAGGGGTATTACATCATTAATAATCAATAACTGTAAGTTTAAAAATTAAATGAAGCCATTTCCATCCAGCTGATTTGCAAATTAAAATTTAAAATAAAAAATGTTGGTCAAAATGTGGAGCAATGCAAAATTCCTGCATGTTCCTGGTACAAATGTGAATTATTACAACTTTGAAGAATTTTGTAATACTTCAAGTTGAAAATGTCTATATTTTACAACTCAGTACCTCTACTCATTGTTATATTTCCTAGGAACAATTTCACAAATGTTCACAAGGAGATATATGTAAGGATGCCCACAGAAGATTTGGAAATAGTGAAAAATTTAAAAATAAAAATATTCATCACCTGGATAATAGGCCATTAAATCTGGTATATTCAGACCATAGAATATTATACTGAAGTGAAAAGAAATGTATTAACTAAATTTAATATGGATGAATCTCGCAAACAATGTTGAGTGAAAAAATTGCATGATTAACAGTCTGATAGCATTTATATGACTTTTTTAAGTTAAAGAACTTTCATTTCAGGGGAAATGGCAGATTGGGTTACTCAAACCTACCCTCCTACTGAAAAAAGAAATGTAAATACTGAGTAAGTATATATATATATTTTATTCTTCTTAAAAGTCTTGAAAGGTTGACAACAGATTAAGAAATAGATAAATAGACAAAATCTAAGGGAAAGGAACCATGAGAAGTGAGTGGGTTACTGAAGCTGTGTTTGCCTTGAGAACAAACACCATGTGGTAAATTTGAGTCTGGTGAAACTAACTTTCATTTAATGAAATGCCCAGGGATTGCCATTTTTAAAAATTAAAGTACATAAATTTACAATTAAATAAATTATATCTTTAAAAACAAGGTAGTCAATATGCAAAACTCATCACTTCTTAAGTGTTTTACTTCGACTATTCATCTATGTTCTTGAGGTTATTTACATCAGTTGCATTTGTGTGATGGAAATACTTCATAATGGTAAGCTCTCCTATTTCTCATACACTTGCAGGTAAAAGCTCCATTTATTTTTTACTTACCTATTAACTTACTTGTTTTCTAATCTCAGCTATTAATAAAACCACAGCAAGGTAATTTTCCAGATAAATTTAGGACTTCGCCTGCAAATCAACAACTCTAAAAACGAAGTAAACTAAATACAGCTTTAGCTTTAGACTTCACAGCTCTAGCCACAGTCCCCTGTTAAAATTATTAGCAAATGCAAATGACAGTAGTAAATGATATTAGCAGAAAGTGATAGGGGGATATGCTTTTAATAGAAAGCTAATTAGGCACTAGATTCTCTGCATGACACTTCCATACCTTCTAAGTAAACTTGTGCCTAAGCTGAATTCACAAAACTGTTGATATTTGCAAAATGCTTTTCACTTGTTTTTAAACTTAGAGCTCACTTTAAAGAGTGCCTTTCTTGTTGTAAATAGAATCAGCTGTATCAAAATAATATTGTGAGAAGAAAATAAAGATACTGGTGGAAAACATAGCCCAATCAAAAATTGTGGAGAGGGTCTAATTAAACAATGACATTTTGAAAAGGTTGATTGAGGTCAATTTGCTTCTTACCTTAAAGTCATTCTTGTAAATATATTTTAGATTATAATACTGAAATAATAGTGTACAATTTTATGCTTAGCATCTAACATAGCTAAGAATTTAGTACACAAACATATTTCTTGAATTGAATGTTTAGAGATAGTGTTTCTCACATATCTTCCAGAATCCTTTACTCGTTAAAAGAAATTCTAGTAGTAGAACATTTTTTTCTGCCACGACTTCTGTTTAAGGAAAATGAGTTATAAGAAAAAATTGGGGAGTAGTTTAGAATTATTAACTGTTAAATAACAACAATAAATAACTACCAATAATAATTTTAACAGCTACATATATTATGTAGGAGGTGCATTTCTAGCATGTGTTTTATTAATTTTTCTACTGTTCTTTTTCTACTTGTATAACATGTTGGCTTTAAAGAAATGAAAGTACTGATATTAGTGTACTATAACTTATTTTACATAAGCCTGTAAGTTTGTATCTTCTTTTTGAACATGGAACTCTGAAATGGTTACTATTTTCTCATTCAAATATATGAAAAATTAATATTCTTTTAAAATTTTATTCTCACTGAATAGCTTTATATATATATATATATATATATATATATATATAGGAGCTTTCTTAAGATTTATTTGGCCTTGTAAAATAGATAGCTAGTGGGAAGCAGCCACATAGCACAGGGAGATCAGCTCGGTGCTTTGTGTCCACCTAGAGGGGTGGGATACGGAGGGTGGGAGGGAGACGCAAGAGTGAGGAGATATGGGGATATATGTGTATGTATAGCTGATTCACTTTGTTATACTGTGGAAACTAAAGAAATTATACTCCAGTAAAGACGTTAAACAAAATATTTATTTGGCCTAGGATTACCTATAATAGAATATTTATAACTAACTGTATACCTTGACATTTTTATCTAGGAATGCAATATAGAGACTTTCAACTTCAATCGAACAAAATGAACATTTATTAAGAAGCTATGTCTTGGATCCCAGTTGTCATTTTAATTCTAATTTGTGAAGAGTTAAATTATTCTGTGAACAAGCAATTGTGTGGAATATTAAGAAGTACAAGATATTATTCAACTTCGAAGATGCTGAAACATGAAGAAGGTATACAATATGCAAATAACTGAACCTGGAGAATAAATCTCAAGAGTAAATCGCGTGATTAATAGATCATTTGTATCCTCCCTATGAAGAACTTCTACGGAACTTCCACCAGGGGGCAGCGGAAGAGCGGCTTTCTCCCACTTGCAGTCAGACACAGGGTAGCCTGATGTCGCTCGAAGCTTTTATCTTCCTCTCAGTCACCTTTCCTCTCACCCCACTTTAATTAAGTCAGAAGGGCCCTATATTTATTTGCCCATGACCTGACACAGCAAACCAACAGCAGCCACTGTAGTGTGAATGGATTTGCGACCAGGCAAGAGGCTTCAGCCGAGATTACCCGCCCCGCAGCCGGATGAATGTGCTGAGCACAAAGTCTGCTCAAAGCCGAGCAAACGGACTATTTGTGAAAATGCCATCCTGGCTCAAGTCTGATTAAGACCGGGGGTCCCCTGGCCGTTTGATCTTCACTCATCAAAGAGAGTCTTTAAACAAGCTTCATTTTACACTACTGTATGCTGGCGACAGGTTGTGACACCAAAGTGCAGCCACCGTGAGCAGCCTCCCGGGAGCACGTGAACAATGGGAATTCGCGGCTTGGTTAAGTGCAGGACACCCCGGGGCCTGCCTGCTGGGAAATTATCCAGGGCTAGAGGCTGGGTATGGGGCACACAGCACGAGTTTGGAGGTTTCTGGATCTGCCCAACTGGTAGCTCCCCCAACTTGCCTCCTTCCAACCTTCTCTACTCCTGAACTCATCCGAAAATTATTTTTTATTTTTGGGACTTAAGGGTGATGAATAATGCTTGCACAATTTATACCTCGCTCCTCTTCCCCGCTGAAATTAATAGTTCTGTTTCTAGCCCATATCCTGGCCCCCTCCCTGGCGATTCTAAGACCGGGTCTCGGGACACAAAAGTGTTATCAAGGTCCTGCTTTCTATTTTTCACCTCAAGGTTCCTTTGCAATTCACTAGTCTCAGATTTAGTGATTGTCAAAAAAAATTCAGCTCTAAAACATTACAATCAATTTTATGAATCAAAAATATTTCTTTCTCTCTTGCTTTCCATCCACATATATGCGCCTGTGTTTGTGTGCATGTGTGTGTAGAAACTAAAAGTAAACAGTGGTTTCGTTTGAGTGGTGGGTTTGCACACGGCATTTATTTCTGTTTTTGAACTCTCTGTATTTGCTGAATTTCCTCCAAAAGAGTGTATGATGTAAACTAGAAATCTCTCTCTCTATATATATATATATATCTCTTTTAAAAAATATCACCTGGTTCAAGTAATTTACCTTATTTCCAAAGACTTAAACCTTGTATGCCTTCTTCAAAATCAAAATACAGGGCTTCCCTCTTGTCACAGTGGTTAAGAATCTGCCTGCCAACGCAGGGAACATGGGTTCGATCCCTGGTCCGGGAAGATTCCCACATGCCGCGGAGCAACTAAGCCCGTGTGCCACAACTACTGAGCCTGCACTCTAGAGCCCACGAGCCACAACACTGAAGCCTGTGTACCTAGAGCCCATGCTCCGCAACAAGAGAAGCCACCACAATGAGAAGGCTGCGCACCGCAAGGAAGAGTAGCCCCCGCTCGCCGCAACTAGAGAAAGCCCATGTGCAGCAATGAAGACCCAGTGCAGCCAAAAATAAATAAACAAAAAATTTTTTAAATGAAAAAAAAAATCAAAATATAGTACTTATGTCAGGGATTATAAATGTACCTTTAGGATGCCTGAAAGAACAGGCCTCTTGCAGGATGTGCCTATTTAATCAGAGTACAAAAGACCATACCCTGGCAGTCCTTAGAGAGAGAGAAAGAGAGAAAGGTGGGGAGGGGAGGGAGAAAGATGCTTTTGTAGTCAGAAGGGACCTCTCCAACCAGCCCCCCACGCCATTTTAAAAGTGAAAGACCAACACCGGCACTGAGAGTTAAGTGGCTTGACCAAGTTCCCATATTTACCAGCCAGCTGGTGGCTGTCACAGTAGCAGTCTCCAGTGCGCAGTGTTCCGGCCCCAGAATCCTGAAACCACGGCACAACACTTTTCTTGGGCACGACCCTTGCAAAGTGCTTGCATTATAAAGGGGGTAATAAGAGGAACTCAGTGACATGGAAGGAAATGATTTTTCTCTAGCTCTGGAGACTGTTTTAAGAGGATCTTGCATCCTGCCTTCTGCTGTCATTGGTCTGTCTTCATGGCTGGAAATGTCAAATCCTTCAGGGAATGTTAAAGGGCAGTTTTGTACTCCTTGTAACTACATACCACAGGACCTTTCTGAGTGCGGGACATCAGAAAAGTTCCTCTCTGATTTTTAGTTAAAAGTTTCTGGGTTCTGAGCTCTATTCTCAGATGAGCTTTTAATGTCCTGCTTCTGTAAAACACATCTTCTGAGCTAGGGTAGAGAGCTACCATGGAGCCTGATTTATCAGGGCTGGCCATCTCCACTGACCAAATAAACATAATCATTGTCAAATCTCCCCTTCTTTTTGAGTGAAGAGTGCAGAAAAACCTAATCCATCCTCTCGGGAGTCGTAACTTGGGCCTGCTCTAAAAGCTCTTTTAACATCAAGAAAAGCATTAAGACCCAAATCTTTTAAAGGCCAATGAGAAAGTCATAAGAATTTTTTTTTTTAACTAAACCCAGGAATGAGGAATCCCTACTCTAAATTCAAGATCAGTACTCCAAAAATGTTGGCAACACTCACCATAAGGAATGACATTTATTCAGTGTTTCCCAGTGAAGTAAAATTAAATGGCAACAGATCTGCTTCCTTTGATTTAACAGAGAAAGAAGCAAAGAAGGAGGGAAGGGAGAGAGAGAGGGAGGAAGAAGAAAGGAAGAGAGGAAGGTAATGAATTAAAAATGTAGCAAAAAAATGTAGCAGTTACGTAAGAATCTGAAATAGCAAAGATGGAAAACAGTTTGCAAATAGCATGGTGATTTTTGGAGTGTATTTTCCTGTCTCCCTCATGGATGAAGAGGCTGATGAATATTCTATGCCAGACATACAGCACTTAGAATGTGAGGAAGGCTCAAGTTATGCCCTTCCTGAGTTATGTGGTTCAATTCCACGTTGGTAAACATTCCACCTATTCTAAAATCTAATCCACAGTATTAAACTTACTGCATTAATTATGGTTCTATTTAAACCAGATCAAATAAGAGGCAGGGTTTCCCTAAACAAGCTAGGCCTAATAAACTAAATACACCTGCCCCAACTTCTATCACCTCTGTCATCTATCTGCCGGGAGAAACTCAGAGTCATCAGAACACTCTCTTCCCCAAGGTTTGTTGGTCACAATTCCTAGACCTAACATGTCCCAAAATATAATCTTCCCCATGACCTAATATGTACCAAAGTATAATCTGTTTTGGAAAAGCTCTTCCTCCATTCCACGTAGGTATATTTGTTTCCCCAACTACTCTACTATAGACAGAAAGCTTTCTGAGGACAAAAAGGCTGCCTTTAATATTTTGCGGGTATATTCCCAAAGGGACTAGGGTAGCATTCTGCATATAATGGTCACTCACTGAATTTAAACTGGATGCTGGTGGAACAATGAACTTCACTTTATCTCCTTACTCATTCTGCTCTTTTGTGGCCACTGTGCAAACTCAATCATGAAAAGGATGTTCAAATTGAGATTCCATCGACAAACTAAGTTTTCCCATTTGCAACAGAGGGTTGGCCTGCTACAGACCCAGCTCTCTCTGAGGACCTCCTACATAAGTTCTTTCCTGTATAATTTGAGAGCTTACTTCCCCTCCCCCCTCTAAATTATTTGTAGGTAGATAACCTGAGTACTCATCTTTTACTCACACAGCACCACATGCACCACGTACAGTGCTTAGCTCATAGTAGGAACTCAGATATTGACAAATTCACTATTATTAGCTTTCAAATCATGACTTCAGGAGGAACGTGGGAAGCGGGGAAGGATCCGCTCATGAAACCCTAATCTTGCCTTAGCTTCCCTAACTCAACACAGCAGACTGTCTAAGCTTAATATTAGACCATAACAGATGTACATGTTCAGGGATCAAGACTGAATTTATGCAACAGGCCTTTTGTTGAAGTTTTCCTTTTACTGATTAAACTGTTGCACTTTTTTTTTTTGGCCTCTAGACAGCGGTTTCATTTGTGAATTCAAGTTCTTAATGGACAAAATTCGTTAAATGTTTTAACATTTACCATCTCTTCAAAAAGAGGAAAAGAAATTGGCTTTCAGTGTGGCAAAGCGTATTGTATATTTCAATAGGAGAATGGGAGTAGGAAGAAATATTTTAATCCATCCCAAGGGCATGGGATTCTTTCTCCACATTTCAACATTGTAAGAATTTAAGACAGACTCTAGACTTTCTACCACACGGAAGGCACTCAACACATTGATTACTGACATTGTTATCAATATTCTGCAGGTGATAATATGGCACCTAAAATCCCCTATGCCTTCACCTTTTTACCCTACAATACCTCTCCATCTATGTAAACTTCATGCTGGCTGAGGGTCATGGCATATCTGCCCAGGGGAGACCTGGTTCATTGCTGCTTCTCAACAAAAGGTGTATTGGCTTGTTCCTTTCTTAGGCTCATTTTTAAAAAGCCAATATAAACAACCTCCCCTTTGTTTCCGAATTTCAATTTGTTCTAAAAATTTTTAGAGTAGTAGCCAAGTCTAAGTTACTGTACATGTTCTTAACAAAATCTAAAGAAATATGTGCAAGTTAATCCATGTTAGAATTTTAAGGAGGAATTATCAGTAAACCAGAGGAAATTTCACAGGACATAGAATTTAGGATAGCGGAGGGGCACCAGTGCAAGTAGAGGCATTATTAAATAATTGTTTAGAAGATATTCTTAATATGACCTTTGAAACCCAAGAAATTAGAACACAGAGGATTACCAATTTGTTTTTAAAACTACCCCTTCCTCTCTTAACTTTAGGATTATTATACTACTGCAAGACAACCACTGGCTACACTTGGTGGCGGTCCCAGTAATCAATATAGTAGATCGGTATGTAGAGTGATTATAAATACCCTGGAGGTTAGAGGAGCACAAAATAAATACACCCTAGGCTTTTTCATTCAACAATGATTATTCAATCATCTCTTTTTCTAAATTCACATAGCAGTTATCCATCTTCTTATACTTATAACATCAACCTGCTTTAAAAAGAACTGTGTACATTTCTTATCTGTATTATTACTTTAGTTAGAATATTTGTATTCAATGCACCCCCGCGCCCACCCCCCCAGAGGGCAACAACGTGAAGGATAGCCCATTGCCAGGGCACTAGGCTTCCAATATGTTTTTGTTGAATCGATTATTTGCAATGCATGAGCAGGACGGCATTCTTACACACTAGCCTTACTTTATTATTTTTATACACTGACTTACATGACGACAAATTCACTTTCAGCTTCCCCTTTCCAGAAGCTAGTCTCTTATCTCCCTAGAGCGGGTATTCCCTGATTCCAGGAACTGTCTGAGTTGGGATCAAACACAGGCGTTCAGAAGCTTTGCAATATGAAATACTAATGAGGAAGGCGCTAAGCCTTAAGGGTTTCTTATCTCCCTGCGTTAACCCACCGCTGAGAAGGGGGAATCAGGGAAGGACCACTGACCCAGCCGTTGGACCCTGTCCGCTTTCGCTCCTGCCCCTTTGATCTTGCGCGTCTGCCTAATCAAGTTCATCTACTGCCGCGACTGCTCAGATTCAAAGAACATTAAATAGCTTGATTATCGGATGGTCATTTCCCTCTTCCCTCCACCCCTGATCTAATGTCCAAACACCAGTCTCTCGCCTCCCTCTCTAAACTTCCCATCAAAAGAGAATTAGTTCTTCCTTCTTACCCTCGTTTGATGTGCAAATGTCCTTCTCTTTGCACATTTTTCTCGTGGGGGCGGGGGGAGGGGAAGAAGGGGGGTGGAATTGAACGAACTTAAAACCGAGGATCTCACCCCAAATCTGCAAACCGTGACTCTAAAGGGTTAATCAGCAACTTGCAAGGGCCACCTGGCCCTCTCGCTGAGACGTTTTGGTAGAGACTTTGAATTACTGATCTGGTTGTATTTAATACTGAATATTATTTGTGTGTACAACAAAAAATAGTACTGGCGTAAAGAAGAAAGGAGAAAAGTGGTTTTGCAGAGAATATCACAATGCCTGACTGAAAAGTATTTGAGATCCCATGCCCCTAACCCTACTGCAAGGCAAGGGCACCCGAGTTCCTCCCACTTCCCGCATTTATTAAAGTTGTCTCCTCTAATGCTCACTGATTACCATCACCCCGAAGGTGAGCTGGGCAGGGGAACGACTGCGCAAGGGAGGGGCGGGGTGAAGAGTGTCAAAGGCTCCCCTTCATGTACACAAACACACCCCCTTCCAGCCCCTCCCAACGCTTTGAAATCCCAACCCGGCTTTGTTGTCTCCCCCACCACCCCCCCCCGAGGGGCCGGAATGCTCACAGCCCACAGTATAAAGGCAGCCGCGGTGGCGGTGGCGGAGCAGAGCCCCGCAGTCAGGACTCTGGGACCGGTGGAGGCTCTCGGAACCCTGGCTCTGCAGCTGCGCCAGCACAGCTTCGTGGGATCCAGGCTTGTAAAGCGACATTCCTCCTTTCTCTTTGTCTCCCTTGAGTCCTTCTGAGATGACGGCTCTGGGCACAGCGGGTGCTGCCCGGGTGTTGGTTACCCTAGTAGCTGCGGCTCTTTGTGGTCACCCTCTGTTCAGAGTCAGTGCCACCTTGAACTCGGTTCTTCTCAATTCCAACGCCATCAAGAACCTGCCCCCACCGCTGGGCGGCGCTGCCGGGCACCCAGGCTTCGCAGTCAGCGCTGCTCCGGGAATTCTGTTCGAGGGCAACAAGTACCAGACCATTGACAACTACCAGGTGAGAAGGGTCTTGGGGACCTGGGGACGCTGTGACCCTGAAGAGGTCTTATTGGGGGAGGAGGGCGTAGAACGTGCTGTGTGCAGTTCAAGGCGCATTTGGAAACTCTGCCTTTGGGAGCAGTGGGCAGCAGCAGCTTTTGGAGAGGTGGACAGAAAGGGACTATGATGAGTCCAGGAGTGTGGTACCTGGCTGCCCAGGTGCCTCACCCTTTCCTGGCCCCCTTCCCGCAGCCGTACCCGTGCGCCGAGGACGAGGAGTGCAGTACCGATGAGTACTGCGCGAGTTCCACCCGCGGAGCGGGTGCAGGCGCGGAAATCTGCCTCTCCTGCAGGAAGCGCCGAAAACGCTGCATGCGTCATGCTATGTGCTGCCCTGGTAATTACTGCAAAAATGGTGAGTCGGGTAGCTTCCTTTCGGACTCAAACCATCCCGCGCTTGTGCGCCTACAGTTGCGAGACAATGCTCTCAGCTTTCAGAACGCTGTGGCATCACCCGCAAATGGGAGTTCAGCGTGCGAGGTTCCCCTAAAATGTTCAGGTTAGTGTTTAACCAGGGAGCAAAGAGAAGTACAGAGATATTGGAGCTCCTTATCTCCCTTTGTGCCCCCTCGATTACTTAACACGACGTCTTACCTCAGAGTGGGCCCTTCCATAAAAATTTGTCTAGAGAGCGCCTTGATACCCTTTGAGAAAGAAGATGGGGAGGGAGGTGGAATTATACAGAGACCAAGGAAACCAGACTGGGCGTTTAGTTGCCTTTTCCATTTTTCTTATGGTGCCTCTCACAGCTCTGCCAGACTAGCCTCTCCTTCAAGATCCCTGTTCAAACTGTTGTCAATCAGAAGACAGAGTAATTTATCTGTGCTGGCCGTTCTTAAAGATCTTGATGCCCTCACATCCAGGCTTCTCCATCCTTCTCTGCCTCTACCTCCTGCTACCTTAAAATAAGTACTCCTCCCCCCAACCACAGATCCACAAAAGTTTAATGTCTCCAAGAGGTAGACTCAGCCAAAGAAGTCTCCAGAAATAAACTTAAGGGTGGTGATCCTCCTTAGGACCCAGTAATACTCCGGGTGAACTAACTAAATCTCTGTAATATAGAAATTATACAGTAAAGTAACTGGTGGTAAAGAGTGTAATCTTCCAGGCAGCAGGCATTGCATTTGCTTAACTTAGTCTGGCAGTACCTATATAGCACCAAGGGCAGAGAAGTTATTTTTAAAAACAATTTTTTAAGTGACTGATTTTATTTTTCTTACCCCAAGGGTGATATTAAAATGGGCAGAAATTTCACTGCCACTACCGCAGTTGGTGGGAAAGTATTTTAAGTGGCTAGATTGGGGATGTTACATGTGAGTGCACAGTGTACAGACTGATGCTTCTGTCCATCTGGGGAGTTTTGCTTTAACACTTGCAAGGAAGTTTGGCCCGTGTTTAAATTAACCTCACTACAGTGAGGTATCTCAAATTGGTGCAGGCATAACAAGACTGCCACTGTCACAGCTATTAGCAGTAACAAATTACAGCTCAGGAGTTAATCACTATCTCCTGTTTCCTTAGGAATATGTATGCCTTCTGATCACAATCATTTCAATCGAGGAGAAATTGAGGAAACCATTATTGAAAGCTTTGGTAATGATCACAGCACCTTGGATGGGTACTCCAGAAGAACTACACTGTCTTCAAAAATGTATCATACCAAAGGTAGGTTAAAGTATCTAAAGTCTCATTCTTTTTTGTTAGCACATCAGTAGTGTCTTTCAGATCACCTTAATGGAATAACACAGGCTTACAGTGACCATGTACTTTTCCTACTGTCTTCCTAGGACAAGAAGGTTCTGTCTGTCTTCGATCATCAGACTGTGCTACAGGGTTGTGTTGTGCTAGACATTTCTGGTCCAAGATCTGTAAACCTGTTCTCAAAGAAGGTCAAGTGTGCACCAAGCACAGGAGAAAAGGCTCTCACGGGCTGGAGATATTCCAGCGTTGTTACTGTGGAGAAGGTCTGTCTTGCCGGATACAGAAAGATCACCATCAAGCCAGTAATTCTTCTAGGCTTCACACCTGTCAGAGACACTAAGCCAGCTGTCTGAACACAGTGGACTCCATTTACATAATATATGCTATGAAAACTGTTTGTGACTTTTGTGAGCTCAATCCTTAAGGATGTACAAATTCTGTGGTTACAGTTAAGCATTCCAATAATACCTTCCGAAAATCTGGAGTGTAAGAGCTTTGTTTCTTTGTGGAACTCCCCTGTCATTGATTGCAGTAAATTACTGTGTTGTAAATTTTCAGTGTGGCACTTACCTGTAAATGCAACAAAACTTTTAATTATTTTTCTAAACGTGCTGCATTGTCTATTGTTCCCCTTGTCATGTCAATGTTTGTATACATTGTTATCTTGATTCTGATAAATACTCTATATTGAAATAAATACTTTCAGCCTATTCCATATTGAATTGAAATAAATACTTTCAGCTTATACTTCTTAAATGCAAAACCCTTTCCCCTTTTAGTTCTGGAATCTAGAATGTAAGGAGCTTTTGGAATGACAAGTGATAGGTATGTAAGATTTATCATGAAAATATTAGCTCATTTTCCAAAATGTACTCTCTCAGTGCTTAGATTATATTTATCTCTAGGCTGTGATAGTCCTTGAAATAAAATTTAACTTTTAATACCATGAAATATTACAAGTATAAATAAATTTTGGCAGTGTGATCTTAGAGGGCTGTTATGTGTGTGGTGTGTGTTTGTGTGTGTGTAAATACAGTTGACAAATACATGCAGATTTTGTACCAAATTAGTCAACTTGAAGTATCTTAAATACTACTTCATGCCAGGAAGACTTGGTTCCAACTACTTTGATCTTTAAATAATTATTACCTAAAAATCACAAATCCTCTCTCATTTTGTTCTTTGCTTCTCTTGCTAGATGAATTGAACATTTCAGTTTTTGCTCAACCAGAAATCTGTTCATTGGAAGAGGACAGGGGTATATTGTTTAAAAGAAAACTCATAGAAATGAAGTCTAAACTGGCTTTGTGTTTTCATTTGCCAACTTTGATACTGACAAATCTGATACTGGGGAAGGAGAGAGCAACTGTCCCAGTTTACACTTATTCTGTAATATTCAAACATCTCCATCAAAACCACAAAATGCTGGGTTTAAGGGACTCCAGAGGACAGTGACTGATAAATTGTCTAAAAAGTTTCCTTAAATAACACAGATGTCCTAGAATGTTTGTTGTTTTTGTATTCCCGGAAGTGGTTCAATTTCAAGGAGTTTTGCCAACAGGACACAAGGGTTGGTTGGTTCTTCCCTGAGAAGGGAACTGGCAGGATGTCTGCTGTTACATTCCTTTTGTTTGGAAGTTTCAGCTTCCTCACCCTGGAGAAACTGTCTTTTTCTACATGTGCTAGTTCGCTGATGTGCCAGGAAGGCCAGTTCTAAGGCCTGCCATCTCCAATAAAGCACAACAGAGGAGAGGAAACAGGAAACCCTTTTTTCGAAAAGAAGAAAGAAGGGCCTCTGTTTCAAGAGGGGAGAGGAGGAATCATTTAAAGGGCCTTGGCTATGGGATTCCTTCATTTATGCCGGAACTGGCCGTGACCAGAGATGCTCCATCTCTGCACATGTTAGCACATCAGCCCTGGTTGTAGCCCTCCTTGCAACCCATTGCATGACGCCGATGGGAGAATGACAAACCAACCAAGAAGAGATGCCTCTTCTTCCTATCCAGGTGAAGACTTAGAAAGGGATATCAAAAAAGAAATTCTGCACATTTATAAAGGTGAAAAAAATATAAAAAAACCCTGTAGTTACTTTATTAGCTAGTAATGGAGGCTGGAAGATGGAAGTCAGGCACAATACCAAAATCAAAAGAGGATCATTGAAGGAACCTCAAACATTTTAGATAGTGGCTGCTGACACTTGAATATTATTTCACTTTAAACAATTTATTTGAATGGAAAATACATGAACTGGGGAATGCATTCACAAAGCATTTTATCAAATGGTAGCATACTCTATACACTGCCCTGTACCTTGCACTTTTTACTTTACATCCTTGCAGATTATTCTGTGTAATACATAGAGAGGTATCTCATTCCTTTTAATGATTGCCTTAAAGAGTGTAGTATGTTGGAATGGCTATACTGTAATTTAAAGAGTCATTATCGAGAGACATTTAAATTGTTGCCAGTGTTTTTGTTATAACAAATATTGTGCCATCAGTATAGATTCTGTGTGTGTGTTCATGTGCTGATATAGTTGGAGGATAAGATAACGACTCATTTTTGTAGGAAAATCCAAATTTAAAAAGCATGCTTGCTGTAGCTACTCATAAGGGGTGGCATGGGCAAAATGACAAGATGTCTGTTTATCACTGATCTAGTGATGATTAAACTCTTGCTAAATTGTGTCAAAGGACGAAGAGGGAAGAGGTTTATCCTATCAATTTTACAGTAAATAGTAATCTGTGGCATTCAGTTAAAGGTAGACTTGTTAGGATTAATCTCCAAAATATACAAGCAGCTCAATATCAAAAAGCAAACAACCCGATCCAAAAATGGGCAAAAGACCTAAACAGACATTTCTCCAAAGAAGATATACAGATGGCCAACAAACACATGAAAGGATGCTCAACGTCACTAATCATTAGAGAAATGCAAATCAAAACCACAATGAGGTATCACCTCACACCAGTCAGAATGGCCATCATCAAAAAATCTACAAACAATAAATGCTGGAGAGGGTGTGGAGAAAAGGGAACCCTCTTGCACTGCTGGTGGGAATGTAAATTGATACAGCCACTATGGAGAACAGTATGGAGGTTCCTCAAAAAACAAAAATAGAACTACCATACGACCCAGCAATCCCACTACTAGGCATATACCCTGAGAAAACCATAATTGAAAAAAGTCATGTACCACAATGTTCACTGCAGCTCTATTTACAATAGCCAGGACATGGAAGCAACCTAAGTGTCCATCATCGGATGAATGGATAAAGAAGATGTGGCACATATATACAATGGAATATTACTCAGCCATAAAAAGAAGCAAAACTGAGTTATTTGTAGTGAGGTGGATGGACCTAGAGTCTGTCATACAGAGTGAAGTAAGTCAGAAAGAGAAAAACAAATACTGTATGCTAACATATATATATATATATATATATGGAATCTAAAAAAAAAATGTGGTTCTGAAGAACATAGGGGCAGGAAAGGAATAAAGACGCAGACACAGAGAATGGACTTGAGGACATGGGGAGGGGGAAGGGTAAGCTGTGACAAAGTGAGAGTGGCATGAACACATATGTACACTACCAAATGTAAAATAGATAGCTAGTGGGAAGCAGCTGCATAGCACAGGGAGATCAGCTCGGTGCTTTGTATCCACCTAGAGGAGTGCGATAGGGAGGGTGGGAGGGAGATGCAAGAGGGAAGAGATACGGAGATGTATGTATATGTATAGCTGATTCACTTTGTTATATAGCAGAAACTAACACACTATTGTAAAGCAATTATACTTCAATAAAGATGTTAAAAAAAGGTAGACTTGTTCTAATTCCTTTGATTTTAAAGTAATTATTAAATAAAATTACAAACAAGTCATTTCCCCATCCCTTTTTTCTTGTTTTGTTTAACCTGAAATCTACTGATAGGAATGAAGATGGGAATATACTGTTTAAAAGAAAAATACAGACATGCAGCCTAAATATGACTGTTCATATTTCAGCAGATCAGAACACTTTATGGACTTTCCCCATGGTAAATCAAATTGCATTAACTCAATCATGGAATTAGTAACATAATTATACAGTTAGAAATTGTATCAATTTCAGTATTTCTATTGCATGGCAAAATTACCACTCATTGCCACTTATGAAAATTTCAGGTAAAATCATTAAAATTTCCTTCACTTTCCTTCACTGACTGCAGTGTCTATCATGTCACTACCTTTTTTTTTAAGAGTCTCGAAGAGAAATGGATGAAGCTACCATTAGGTGTGTAAAATGCGTTCCATTGAGTTCTATATTACAATTTTCATACTTTCTAAATTACTACTGAGTACAGTACCAAAATATAAAATACATTATTTGTCTCCACACTGAAGAAATAGAAAATAAAGAATCTCAATAATTTAGGTATCTGATGGCTGTACAAATGTGTGTATATATGTGGGCCTTTATGTTTGTCCTACTGTTAACTGCTTAGAAACAATCAAATCAATAATCAGAGACTATGGACTTCCCTGGTGGCGCAGTGGTTAGGAGTCTGCCTGCCAATGCAGGGGGCACGGGTTCAAGCCTTGGTCCGGGAGGATCCCACATGCCACGGAGCAAATGGGACCATGTGCCACAACTACTGAGCCTGTGCTCTAGAGCCCGTGAGCCACAACTGCTGAGCCCACGTGCCACAACTACTCAAGTCCACACACCTAGAGCCCATGCTCCACAGCAGGAGAGGCCACCACAATGAGAAGCCCGCACACTGCAAGGAACGGTAGCCCCCGCTTGCCGCAACTAGAGAAAGCCCATGTGCAGCAACGAAGACCCAACACAACCAAAAATAAATTAAAAAAATAAAATAAACAAATTTAAAAAAATAAATAATCGAGACTACAATCTGGATAATGCTAGACAATTTTAATTCAATTAACGTGTATTGAGCCTTTGGTATTCAATAGGTACTATCCTAACATCTGAAACAACATATATAATATGCTAACTTCAAGGAACTCACCATTTAGCAAGAGATGACAAACAACTATTAGTGCTGAGGGTTGGTTTAATATAGTGGTTTGAGACATAGCACCTGGAATCAGATAGACTTGGGATGGAATCATGGCTCCCTCTGCTTCCACTAATGATGTTGGGCAAAGGATAGAACCTCATTAATAATATGGAGTGAATGCCAACTTTAGAGTGCTGATGTGAGAATAATGCATACATTATAATAACACTTAGCATCATGTATAGTTTATAGTAAGCACTCAATTTTAGGTCTTCACTATTGAAAAAACATAATTAATGATAAGATATTGTATCATATATACGAATATCTAACAACAGATTAAAAGTAATTAAATCGGTCTGTAGGTGCTCTGTTAAAGCTTCAGGGAAGCAATGGTATTTGAACTGTCTTCTTTTCAAGGCCCTTTTATTTCAAGGAAGAGAAATCATTTAAACTAGAGAAAGTAAAAAGGGATACATGGATTGGAATGCTACCTCTTATGAAAATCAGTATGGAAACCATTCTGAAGACTGGCTTCATAGCTTGCTAATGATTTCTGCTGTACTGTAATTTTCACACACCTAAGGCTTGACAAAGTGGCATATATTCTGTCCCCAGTAAAAGTGACCTTCAGGTTCAGCTCTGCTCAGCAAACTTCTTAGCCTCTCAGCGACTATTCCAGATTCCTCAGCAAGTGTTTTGATGAGCGCAGCTTCGTTCAGGTGTGCACTTCAGGTGCACTTGGCTAGCTTGGTTACCCAGATCCTACAATACAAACACGGCTGACTATGGCCAGTCCACCTTTCATAGGAAGGAATTTTGGTAGTTCTGAGGAGTGTGTAGGAACAGGCACCACGTGTCACATCTACCACATATAGTTTTAAAGAATGAGAAGGAGCTCACAAAGAAAAGAAAGGGTATTGGAGGCAGAGGAAACAATGTGAGCCATTACAAAGCTAAAAAAATAAAAATACATACTGTATTTTTAAAAAAGTGCAATGATCCACTGTGGCTAGAGTGTGGGGTACCTGGGAGAAGCATGACTTTGCTGATTTTTTAAAAATCTGTTATAAAGGAAAGAAGAAAAGTAAAAACTCTTCATTTTCAGCAACAGTTACCATATTAGGTGAAAGTGGAGCTGAAGACGATATGTTTGAGACATACTTTAGTTTAGACATCTTTATTGGTAAGAAAAATCTCACCTTACTCTTCCTGACAATTTAGTTGTCCTCTCAGACAGCTTGGCTTTTAATCTTACAGGCAGGGGGACTGGACTTTATAACTATCCTAAACAGAAAGCTAGAGACAACAAAGAAGATGGAAATTCTTTATTCAGGGATCTCTGCACATTTCACTGTTTTATTACCAGTCTTGATTATCTTTTTGATCAAGTGGGACTAAGTGCTATGTCTGACAGTCATCATATTGCAGAACACGTTTAAAACAAATAAAAAAGCCAGAACTTCCACTTTTCTAAGGATGAGTCACTTTTTGGCAAAATTCAGAAACTGGCCAATGGTTTTCTTATATTAACACTTCATTCAGCAACTTTCTCCTTGTCGCTCACATCATCTCTGTCCCTTTAAGAAGCCCTATTCCTATCTCCATAGTTTTCATCCATCCCTTCTCATCTATTCCCTTACTCTTTCCATAAGACTCTCAATTGTCTTATTTGTATTTCCATTCTGATTACCTAACATTTATTTTGCAGCTGCATCCTCCCAGACCTTTCCTTTCAGACCTTGTGTCTGAAACTGTAATCTATTCACCAAACCAGTTTTCCTTTCCTCCTAAGCACGTTTCCCAGCCTTCTTTGCAGCCACGTGACTGACCTTGGCCAAGGGGATGTTTGCCTGGAGACACTGCACTAGCTTCTCCTCCATCTGCGGATCTCTGGGGAGATAATGTCAGCCTTGCAATTCAGTGGAAGAGCCACTCTCGGCCTGCATTTCTAAACAGTAGCAGGAGCAAATTCCCCTGCCCCCATCTTCCACTTGCATGAACAAGAAATAAAGTTTGTGATATGCCACTGAGATTTAGGGGGTTTTGTTTTACTTTAATACGCAGTTCTACCTTTCTCCTTCCTTCCTTTTGTTCTCCAAAACGCTACCATTCTGTCATTGGTCTGATAAACGATAAGTGCATGAAATTGTGGGGTGCAAAGGAATCCATATTGTTACCATTTATATGAGAATGTGAAGCATGCACCGTTGTGCTTGACCAGCAGTAGGAATTCAATTAATATTTTTACTTTTTCATAACTGGGGACTGTACAAATAAAACCTCCTCCCAACTAAGCAATACAAATGGCAGGAAATGATCATGATAGCAACTTTTGAGAGCATCTTTCAGGTTGCAAAGACTAATTTAAGTGTTCCACATATATTTATTTCATTCTCACAGTACCTCTATGAGGGAAGTATGTTTATTACTCCTACTTTAAAGATGAGGAAACAGAAATTAAGAAAGCTTAAGGTGTTGACCTGAGGTCATGAAGCTACTAAGTTACAGTCAGAATTTGAAATCAGAAAGTCTGCTCCAAACTTTAGGCTCTTAACCACTACCAACAGGGCTGGGTATTCAACCATCTGAAGTTTCTGTATCCCTTAAGTTATTTAATAGTATATTTAAAATAGGCTAAAGATTTATCTGGTGACTTGGAACATGCAGTACCTCAAGTTTCTGAATTGAAAAACTTTTTTGAAATTCTATTTAAAGATATATTTGAATGTAATAACCTATATGGTCTTTCTTGTGTGTTTAAATGAAAGAAAAAAGGAGTCAAAGGTTAAACTAATAAAACTGTAAAACTGCTTTAAAGTTAAAAATTATAATCTTTCTTGATTAGAGAAATAGTTTAATGAATTACCAGAAAAGTTTAGTCACTGTTAGATTTTTATGCTATTTCTCCCATCTAAGAGAATGCTTTCTACACAGTAATATAACTACATTATGGTAAAATCCTTGCATTTAAGTCCAGTTTCAAATTACCTACACACAATGTGTGCTATTTCACAAATGTTCTTGCATTCTGTTTACAGTTGCTTTTCCTTTAAGTCCATCCTTCAAATTATACCTTGTGTGGTGACAGCAAATGATAACCATAAATGTAGTTATTTATTAACAGATGAGGGCTGAGTGGTTTCAACTTCCAGAAGAAGACAAAATCTGGTATAATTATATCATGGATTCATCCTAAAGAGCTAAAAATAGCTGACACGTGTGCGCACGCGCGCTCACACACAAATACCTACGTTCAGTGTTTCTTAAGTGATTGTTTTTCTTAGAGCACAAAATTGATGAACTCACAGCTTTGAGGTAGAACTTGGAGTCAGGGTTGAATTTTTGCATAGCTTTATGTCTTAGGATAGTGCCTGACACAAGTACGAGAGTAATAAGTGGCTGTTCTTCTACAACTGTGCATTGACTCCAATGTGGAAGAGTTTTCAGTGTGTCCTTGTATGAAAACTATTTCAGCCCACTTGTTAATTCAGGATGCTATAATTACATCATGATGGTGCTGTGTCTTGTGCCATCAGGAAGGGATTTTCCAAGCCAGTTTAGATTCAATTAGAAGCCAAGGTATTGAATTTTAGCCCTATATATGCTCCTGATTACATTTCAAAAGGGATGATCATTTTATAGCTTTCTTAGGTAAGTGGTTTCTAAACTCAGCTCACCATCTGAAACACCTGAGATATTTTTAAAACTACAGATAACTGGGCCCCTAACAAGAGCTACTGAATCAAAATCTCTTGGGATTACATCTATGCATTTTTTAAAGCTCTTCCATTGATTGATATGTACATCTAATTTTGGAACCCACTGCTACATGTCCTTTAATCAAAATTACTTTGAACAGAATAACCAAGTGGAAAGAAAGGAGCTATTGGTTGAGCACTCATACACCAGTACTTGAACTTGGGTATTATATCATTTCATGTGATTCATTCAGCAACCCTAGCAGCTGTATATACATGTTCACTATATCAACAAGGCAATGAGACAAGGAGATGCTGAGAGGTAAACTGATGTCCTTAACGTCGCACAGCTAGGAAGTGGCAGAGTGATGACTGAGAGCTCGATGCTTATGGTCCCAAAGACCACTTTTTGTCAATGGTAATAAAAATGCTAATTTTGGGGTTTTTTTTTTTTAGGTGTTAGAGTTAACTTTGTACGTTTGCAGACACTCCTTTGAGAAAACTCATTTTTACTGAATTTCAAACTTGGATGACAGAAACAAACACGCAAAAATGAAAACCCTTCACTGGAGTCACCCCCACTTTCTTGTAATACCAATTTTGTCTCATGAAGTCCCAGCTTCCTTCTCAGGGAAGCCTTCCTTGACCCACCATTTATTACAGGCCAAGTCAGATGTTTCATGTTCTCTCATAAGTTCTTTTGCATAGCTCTTATGACAATGCTAATAAGCTGTTTTTATATTTATTTATTAAAGTGGATTTCTTCCTCATTAAACTGTAGACTTCATGAGTACAAGGATCCTGCCCATCTTTCTACCCACAGCACCCAGTTCAGGGCTTACCCCACAGTACTTATTCATTAAGGCCTTGTTGAATGAATCAACAAACTCCTGTGCTCTTTCCCCTTAATGGATGTCTATTATTTGTAATGTACATAAATATACCAAAAGGTTCAGTAACTACATCATTTTTTTCTATAATAGGACTACTTAAGAGCATTAAATAAGAGTTTAATTACCTAATTACAAAGAATGAGGTAATTAATACTTAATTTTATTTGAGTTAACTTTATTAACTCATAATTAACTAATAATTAAATCAAATTTAGACAAAAATTACTTTTTGATTTACATTATTTGTCATTGTTTTGGGACTTATATTACAGAAATATAATCTGATCAAAACCAGGAATTAATCACAAAGCATTAAAATACACATTAATAATTTCTTCTGTTGTAAAGTAGTCTCATGTATTTTGCTTGTATAATGATTAGATGGTTTTGAGAAGAACATGATGAATGGCTTGACTTTTTCTGGCTTTCATAAAAAGAAATTTTACTTTCTGTTGTAATTCACATTCATTGAGATAAAGTAACTGCAGAGATCCCTCTGGCCTCACTTGTTCCTGTAATCTGACCACAAAACAGATATTTTCATTATTAAAGAATCTATCTTTCAAGTAAGATAGAATGATAGATTCAACACCTGGATTGAAACTCAGACAATAGACCCAAATAAATTAAAACAAATTCTGTGGGTGCCATTAATCGGTGGTTTCCAATTATTTCCTTCACATTGGGATCACCTGGAAAGCTTTAAAAATTACAAATGCCTGTGACACTTCCCCCAGAGATTGTGATTGACTGGTCTGAGGTGTGACATCAGTTTTGGAATTTTGACAGGTGATTCTAATGGGGACAAGTTTGGGAACCATTATTATTAGTTTCTGCCTCTTCAGACAAAGTAGCAGAAGTATTGATGTTTCCACCCTAATATTGAAATAGATTTGTAGAATGCCATGTTAACTCTGAAACTGGAATTTAGAGCTGAATTTTAGACCTAAGCTTGCCTGCAAAGGACTGCAGCTAAGAGTGAGAATACTTCGGGCATTTCTTAACTTGGGAATCTTTCATATCCTATGTGTCAATACCTGAGACTGGGACCAATTCCAAAAGAAGTTTTGAAAGTAAGTTTACCACCAAATGGGAAAGTTGAAAAGGAGTAAGAATAATATATGGATTTTTTAATCCCGCCCTTCCCTACTCTTCAAAACACAGCTGAATTGAGCAGCTTGAATTATAACTCTGTATTAGTTGAAAAGTGGGGATTAAAATGAGTTTAACATGACACGATTTATTAGCTGAAGAGATCCATCATAGTAAGCTCTACTGAAGTACCAGTTAAATGATCTTGTAACAGAGAAATTTATGGTCTTAGAGGGAACACACACATTAACAGTAATTGATATCGCTGTGTGTTGACTTCACAAAATATTCTTTCCAAAGCATAGAAGGCAGTTCAAAAATCAGTTGTTTCTAAACCAGAGATTAAAAAGACAATTTAAAAATATCAGTGAAACTTAAGAGCTGTTTTTTTGAAAAGAAAGTTGGCAAACCTTCAGCTAGATTCACCAAAAAAAGGACTCAAAAATCTGAAATGAAAGAGGAGATATTACAACTGATACCACTGAAATACAAAGGATCACAAGAGACTAATAAGGGAAAATATGCTCAACATCACTAATCATCAGGGAAATGCAAATCAAAACCACAATGAGCTATCACTTCACAGCTGTCAGAATGGCTATATCAAAAAAGAAAACAAAGACCAAGTGTTGGCCAGGAGAAAAGGGAAATCTTACGCACCGTCAGTGTGAATATAAACTGGTGCAGACACTATAGAAAAGAGTATGGAGGGTCCTCAAAAAAACTTAAAACAACTATCACACGACCTAGCAATTCCATTTCTGGGGAGTTATCTGAAGAAACTGAAAACGCAAACTCAGACATATGCACCCCCATGTTCATTGCAACTTTATTTACAATAGCCAAGCTATAAAAGCAACTTAAGTATCTATCAACTGATGAATGGATAAACAAAACGTGGTGTACATACACACACACACAGAGTATTATTCAGCCATAAAAAAGAATGAAATTTTGCCATTTGTGACAACATGCATGAACCTTGAGGGCATTATGCTATGTGAAATATGTCAGAAAAAGTAATACCCTGTGAACTCACTTATATGTGGAATCTAAAAAGTAAAGCAAGAAAACTCAAGGATACAGGGAACAGATCGGTGGTCGCCAGAGGCAGGAGTTGGGCAGGGGGAGGGCACGACAAATAAAGGGTTAAAAAGAACAAACTTTGAGCTATAAAATAAATAAGTCATAGGGACGTAACATACAGGATGGTGACTACACATAATAATACTGTATAGTGTATTTGAAAGCTGCTAAGAGTAGATCTTAAAAGGGCTCATCAAAAAAAAAAATTTGTAACTGTGATGATGGATGTTGACTTATTGTAATAATTTTGCAATATATACAAATATCGAATCATGTCATACACCTGAAATTAATGTTAACTTTCAATTGAAAGAAAATGGGAAAGGAGCAGGTGGCGGGGAAAGGGAAGACTTGTCAGCTTAACTTCAGGCTTCAGAATTTATAACTATAGTGGTCACTGATTGATCCTATTAAAACGTTTGTTTCTTGGGTGATGACAGGCCACTTTTTTCAACTAGATTCATCTGGATTAACCAAAAATTGCACGAACTGCTTAAGAGATTTGAACACAGATAATAAGACTGAATACATGCTATCACTCGATGTTTCTTAAACCAAAAGAGCTTCAGTCTATAGTCGTCCCTTAATAGCAAAGACACCAAATTTAGTTTAAAAAAAAATTTTTAATGAGCTATAAAACCAGACCGCAGTCATTTTCAGCAAAATTTTAAAACAGAGAGTCCAAACCCACCTGAACCTCACTTTAGGCAAGAAGCCCAAGACAGAAACAAAGGCTCCTTAAACTACACAAGGCGTTCTTGAGGCTAGAGTTTTTATACTGACTCAAAAGACCCACAGGAAGGTCTCTATCCCTGAGAAGTTCTGTTATACGACGCCTAGGCCTGGGATGAAGCGGAGCAAGGAGACAGGTTGACGCTTTCAGTCACAGTCAATCGTACGCAAAGGCAGAAGCTAAGGTGTGAGTCCACTCAATGTCTAATGCCACTACTGGTTATCACAAATAACTAGCTTCCAAAAACTAGGTTACTCATATTACTGAAGTAAGTTCATAATAGCGAAAATAAAGCGCCTTCCCCCACTTTCCACCCCTCCAGACCAAACCCCAGCCAGCCGCTAAAGAGCTGAGTCCACCTCCCCTGAGCACAAACAGAGAAGACGAGGCCCACTGATGTTTAAAGACTTACCAAAGGTCCTGCGGCCGTACATCTAGGGGGCCAGAGGCTGGTTCCGGGGACTCCGGATCGGAGCACCAGAAGGACAGGAGGAGAAAGAAGAGGAGCGAAACGGCGACTAGAAAGCTGGTGTGGAGAGGAAGAGGAAAAGGCACGAGGATAAGCCGGATTGGCTGGGCCAGACCTCGCCTCCCTCCCCTTCCCAAGTCACAGGTCTTTTCATTGGTGGAATTTTCCCCCAGGCCATTTAAATTTGTCTTGATCACACCTCAAGCCAAATCAGGTTGTGGCCATTAACAGAGTGGAAAGTGAGAACTGAAAGAATTATGTAAACCATCCTCTTGACCTTTGCTGAGGCTGGGGTTGTCCTCCGCTGCTTCTGGAAAAGCTAGGGGTTGCTCCCTCTTTTGACAAAAAGAAGCTCCTTCACTGGGGTCCAGGGGTGAGCACACGTTTCTAGGCTGCTTCTGGTCCCCCGCCCCCTGAGACCTCTCAGCTCTTCCTTCACACACACGCACACACAAAAAAACAAAACCAGAATAAACAAAGCCTGTGGTTTCTGTGCCTAAACGGACATTTAAAAACCGTTAAACTTATGAATAGCTTGTGGTCTTAAAAATGGCTGAAATTTGTGTTCCAGCAGCACGTATTTAAACATCTACTGTGGCCATAAGGCCTTTTATGTTTCTTTTTCTTTCTTTTTTGAAATGGATGAGCAGACACATAGTCCATCGCCCTGAAAGCTTTGTTCAGTGGCTGCCAGGTGACACGGGCCTATTGTAGAGGCAGGGAGAATATGCAGAAAGTTGTTTAAGTACCAAAAACAGAAAAAGAGTAAACCACTTGCTTAAGCTGATCTCTAGTATCTTCTAATTCTTTGGACTCTAGTCTCTAAATAATTGAACTTTGATCTCATTTGAGGTGGGGAAAATACACACAGGTGGCCTAACTTCTAATTATTTCATTTCCAATGAAAGGCACAGGTGTCAAAGTCTTAACGACTGTGGTCCTTCATTTAGGGCTCTAAATCTTGTTTTTTTCTTTTAAGCAAAACACCAACTGCCCTGTTAATCCAACATGGAGTCTGTGGCTCCTTTTAACTTGCACTCTTACTTCTACTACTTCCTCTGGCTTCTCGGATTTGCTGTGGGCACTGCTGCTCTGAAAGTCTTTAATATTCTCAAGGACGCTGGTTCTCAGCTTTAGCGGCTTTTCAGATCACGTGGGCCGCTCTAAAAACTACTGAGGCCCATGTCCCACCAAAGGAGTTTCTGATATAATTGGTATGGAGTGAAGCTCAGCCACTGGGAGTTTTTAAATCTCCCCAGGTGATTCCATTTGCTGCAAAATTCCAGAATGACTATTCCAGGATCTTTCTCCAGAGCTGACCTCGAATCAGCCATCTTTGACCTCTCATTCATGAATATTTGGTGATGAAATGTACAATGCAACTACATAGTAGGAGGGCATTGTCAACTTAGTAAACCTGTTGAGTGTGTTTTATCAGTTACTGCATTTACTTTTAGTGTAGACTGGACTTGGTCCCGGCACAATGGAAATGGATGTGTATTACCATAGAGTGCAGAAGATGCCAGAACATTATCTGACAACTGCTTATTCAGTTATGCAAACAAATTAAAAGAAATGAAATAAGCATATCTAGAGAGAGCTATACCTATTTCTGACTCTAAATCTAAATAATATTAGAAAGTGAAAACCACGAGCGATTGTATATGAGAATACAAGTTTGTCTCTCTCCTGAGAATGAGTTATGACTTAAAATCAGATCTTTAATTTGGAATAATGATGCACCACATTAATCCAGATTTTACCAACTAAGACTTTGTAATTCTGAAATGGCCTAGATACTTCTTTCTGCATTCGGAGTGACTTGTTTTCTTTTTTCTTTCTTTCTTTTTTTTTTTTTTAATCTGTGAATTTCTTAAAGCAAGAAGAATTCAGACTAAAAGCATTGTTTTCAAATGGTTTTAATAAAATGAGAATTCTGGGCTGAGCTATTCTTTTAGAGTACTTATTGGATAAACACTATTATAGCAATAGAAAACAAATTAAAAGAAAGAAAATTTAACAGGCAGCCATGATATCCCAACAAAGCACAGTACTTTCATAGTTGTTATCCTTGTATCTATAAGCAAGCAATTAAACAACAATTCCTCTAGGCAAAAATTTTCTTTCTGATAATGATACATTTTTATATAGATCTGATCTTCCATGGATTTAATTTTTTATTGACATGCTTCATTTTATCTATTAAACTTATACCTTAGTTTATAAGGGATACTACTCTTGGAAAAATCAAGAGTAAGACACATTTTTTAAAACAATGCCCCATAGCAAACCTCTCCCACTTCCTAAAAATTAGTGAGACTTTGCCATATTTAAAAATCTGCTTATTTTTGAACTTTGTTGCTTATTTTCTTCTACCTCCTTTTAATTCATGAATATATTTTATTGTAAAAAAAAATTAAAGGATATAGGTTGAAAGCCTTCCTTCAGGGTTTCCTTCCCCTTCCCCAAACCCTTCCACTTGCCTAGTTGTAAATATTGTGTTTCAGATATATCCTTCTTGAATAAATGGGACAGTTCTATATTAATTGGCTTCAAATTCTTTTTTATCCACTAAATATGTCTTGAAGAGTTTTCAGAATGAAATATATGGATGCTTGCCACATTCTTCTATAAAGATTTTATACTCTTCTATGGAACACACGTTCCTGGGTTATTAATCATTTCCTTCCTGATTGATGATATGCTCCCAATTTTGCATTCTTCCAAACAATGAAATGCTGAACATTCGTATACATTCCTTTCTGCATATATACAAGTCTTCCTTAAACAAATCTTTCACTTAACAGTTGATGGATATTGCTAATTGCCTTTGAATATTCTCTGCCATATTACATTCCTACTATCAATGTTTGTGAGGGAATTCCTTGCATCTTTAATAGTGGTTGATGACACCAATCTTTAATTTTTAACAAGCAAATGGGTGAAAATAGTTCACATTGTTTTAGGTTGCTTTTCACAGTTTATTAATGAAATTGAGTTTATTTAGAGTATTTATTGTCCATTCATATTTCTTTTCTATCTTCATTGCAGAATTGAACTCTCTAATCTCTTTCATGGCTATTGGTCTCCACACCAGCATTCTAATTAAGACCAATCTCCTTGGCAGAATTTCTAAATTATTACCAGGAACCAATGCATCGTGGTTTACTAAAGCATCAAACTGTCTGATGATGTTTACCTTGATCTCACAATCCTGTGAATATGAGTGTTCCTTCTAGGAACTAGGAACTAGGCTGCCTGCATCAGAAATATTCAGGTGCTGGGGCTTCCCTGGTGGCACAGTGGTTAAGGATTCACCTGCCAGTACAGGGGACACAGGTTCAAGCCCTGGTCTGGGAAGATCTCACATGCCACGGAGCAACAAAGTCTGTGCACTACAACTACTGAGCCTGCACCCTAGAGCCTGCGAGCCATAACTACGGAAGCCCACATGCTTACAGCCCATGCTCCGCAACAAGAGAAGCCAGCGCAATGAGCTTGTGCACCACAAGGAAGAGTAGCCCCCGCTCGCCACAACTAGAGAAAGCCCGTGCACAGCAACAAAGACCCAATGCAGCCAAAAAGAAATAAATTAAATAAATAAATAAATAAATATACATATATGAAATACTCAGCTTCTTATGTGAAATGTAAACTCCACAGTCCTTGAGTGACTCATGACAACTGGGAAGGAAGACATGAAATCTGCATTTCAAATAAATCTCGCAGAAAATTCTGAAGAACAGTAAATTCATAAGGAATTAACTAGACATGTTTTGGACTTTTATTCATTTTTTTAAAAAGTAAAGTGGGGAATATGTTGGATTAAAGAGGACATAAATTCTTAAATTTCCATGGAAAAAATGACACAGATATTAAATTTAATGACACTCATAAGAGCTCTCCAAGTGGAAAAAACATTAGCAACTTAAAAATTTACATTTACTTAAAAATTATAATAGCTTGCTTCCTGCAAGAGCTGATCATGTAATTTCTATTTGTTCCTATAATTAATAGAAACATTCTAATCTCAAAGACAATCTTTCTGTTTTAAAAAACAGTTGTCTGTGTGGCATGCTAATTGCTAGCAGGATTTGCATCTATGGGAAAGAGGTCCTGGGAATGAAGGAAGGAGCATTGAGATCTGAATCCAAGCCTGTGATGGGATGACATGCTCTGTCTCAGACAGACACGAAAGGAGGGCTGCAGGACATCTGCCAAGCAGAGATGTCACTAAGGAACAAGAGCCAAAGGGAGAGGACAGGGGAGAGATGGTGAAGCAGGGGAAACCAAGAAACCCTCATTTAAAAAAAAAGGGGGGGGGGGCTTCCCTGGTGGTGCAGTGGTTGGGAGTCCGCCTGCCGATGCAGAGGACACGGGTTCGTGCCTCGGTCCGGGAAGATCCCACATGCCGCGGAGCGGCTGGGCCCGTGAGCCATGGCCGCTGAGCCTGCGTGTCCGGAGCCTGTGCTCCGCAATGGGAGAGGCCACAACAGTGAGAGGCCCACACACCGCAAAAGAAAAAAGAAAAAAAGAAAGCTGGGATGGGGCGAAAGAAGTAGTAAGGAAAACATTAAGAACACATCGAATGTATTTCTTTAAATTAATGGTAAATGGTTAATTTCCAGGTAAATAATTATACTTTTAAGCCCTTCATTGTGATTGATTTGTGTGATTATGACTAACATTTTGGTAAATTGTGATGTTCGTTTGCATTTCTGTTTCATTTCTTTGCTGACAATTTTGTACAAACCATTGCCAGCTGTATTTTTCTTATACAGATATTTTCACTTGATTATTCTAGAGATTAAAATTTTAAAAGTGGGAGCAAGCTTTTGAAACAAGAATGGCTTCTGATCAGTGATTTACTGTCATTGTTATCATAATCTTAATCTTCTTCATTTCTTAGCCCTTTTACTTTAAAATGGATTTTCCTATGACCCAGATGTAAGATGATAAATACCTGAATATATTAGATAGAAAATACAAGTTAACTGATTGTATTAATAAAGTGTCAAGTCACCAACTTTAAGGCATTATATGAACTGTAAGGAGGTTTTAATTGCTATAATCAGTATTTTAAAAAATAACTGACATTGATATCTTATAAACAATATGCTGATTCGTGTATCCATCTCATCTTTAAGCCTTTCTTATCTCCCTTCCACAGTAGGAAGCAATAGCTCCTTCATATGATATAGAATGTTAGAAGCGGGTTCTAGAATTTTGCCATGAAAACTAAAGGAGAAAAAAAAAGAGTTTATAATATCTCCTGCTTGTTTGAGGAAAATTGCAATGAAACAGTCATATTTTTCAGTGAAGGAGTCTTCTGGGTCAGGCTACACATATGCATATAAACTCAAGCAAGTTCACTGATTCTAATTTCATGCATTTATCACTTCACAGGTAAAAGGATATCTCCAAAACAGGTATTGATTCTGTTGTCATATTTTCAATTTCAATGATGTAAGTATGTTCAGTGATAACTTGGAGCTTCTAATTATAGGCTCCAATCTTGATTGTTATTTGGCCTTAGTTACTAAGTTTATAAAATAAATACTGCTAAATTGCCTTCAAATGCTTCTGAGTTAAAAGCATTTTAATGGATGCTGCATATTCCTGGATTTAAAGTCTAAACCTGAACTAGCTATTCTAAAAATTGTTAATTCCCGCTGTAATTTTTACTTTATAAAATCTCATACTAATTCCTATATTGCTGTGAAAGATAATTCTTTTGAACTAAAACCAAAGAGAGTGTTTATGGATAACATTTTGCTATATAATAAAGAAAAGATGATATGAAGTATAACTATAATGAATTCTTTTCGGACTACCCTATTTTGCTAAATTAAAGAATAAAGATCAGGGGGCTTCCCTGGTGGCGCAGTGGTTGAGAGTCCGCCTGCTGATGCACGTCTGGACCCTGTGCTCCACAGCAGGAGAGGCCACAACAATGAGAGGCCAGCGTACCAAAAAAAAAAAAAAAAAAAAAGAATAAAAATCAGAACTTAGAGGAACATGCTAAGGTGATAAATTTCTTGGAGAGTCCTATGTGGTTTAGCAGAAAGAGCATGGGCTTTGGTGTTACAGAGACCTAGGTTCAAATTTTGGCTCTATTTATGGTACATTCTCCTTTTAGCAGCTATAAAAAAGGAGGAAAAGAACCTTTCTTGCGTGATTATTGTTCAGAATACATAGGAATGTAATAATATATATGAAAACATGATCCTTGCTAATGGCTAATGTTTATTTAAAGACTACTACATGACAAGTACTATACTAAGGGTTTTTGATGGATTAGCTCTTCCAAACTAATCTTCAGCGTAAGTATGATCATTATTATGCTCTTTTTAGGTAACTTTCCCAAGATCAGACAGCTAGTCAGTGGGAAACAGAAGTTCAGTCGGTAATCTAAGCTCTGGACCTTGACCAGCCTTTCTCATCTGATAGAGTCAAGTGGATGAGCATTTCAAGGCTCTAGACGAGAATCTGAATCCAGATTTATCACAGACTAGCTTTGGGCCTGAGGCAAGTTACTGAAACTCTCTACACTTAATTTTCCTCCTCCTCATAGCCCATAAGAATGTTGCCAAGTTTAGGTAGCCTGGACACTAACTCTGCTTGTGAAGTACCTATTAGAGTTTTAGAGCAAAGTAAGAACTCGATAAATGTTAGCTAGATATGTGATTTTTCAAAATGTTAATCTCAAAAGAAATATTAATCCCCTTCCTTGTAGTTCTGTGAGTTGTTTTTTGTTTTCTCTGGAATCAACTTTAAAATGTTACTAATGCTCCAAGCTGACTAATGCTTACAAATTTCCTCTGTTTAAAAACATTCACCTTGGGCTTCCCTGGTGGTGCAGTGGTTGAGAGTCCGCCTGCCGATGCAGGGGACGCGGGTTCGTGCCCCGGTCCGGGAGGATCCCACATGCCGCCGAGCGGCTGGGCCCGTGAGCCATGGCCGCTGAGCCTGCGCGTCTGGAGCCTGTGCTCCGCGGCGGGAGAGGCCATAACGGTGAGAGGCCCACGTACCGCAAAAAACAAACAAACAAACAAAAAAGCATTCACCTTGACTCTCTGTACTTTCCCTCCAAGTTTTGTTGTTTTTGTTTTTGTTTTTGTTTTTGGAAAGGTTGAAAGAATAGTACAATGAAAATCCTTCACCTAGATTAGTAACTGTAAACATTTCATTTTTCACTTTCCCATGTATATATTGCTGAAGCACTTTTAAATAAATTGCAGAAACTATGCCATTTCTGCTCCACCCCACATGAATACTTCAGCAGTTATTTCTCAGAATGAGAATATGCTTCTGCATAATCAAAATAGCATAATCAAACCAACAATAAAGTTAACCTAGGTAAATAATATTTCCTAGTATGCAGTGTTTGAATATAGTCAAATTTCTCCAGTCACCCCTGGAATGCCCTTTATCACATTTACTTTTAATTCTAGATCTAATAAAAAAAAATCACACATTTCACTTGGTTGTTATTGTCTCTTTAGTATCTTTGATGGAGAAGTTGCCCCACCTTTGTTTTTCCCTTGACACTTTAAGGAAAATTTAAGAAGAGACCAGGCCAGTTGCCACACGTACCACCATTTGTATTAACGTGATCATTTTCTTGTGATGATCTCTGATTAAACTTTTTTGGCAAGTTTACTACATAGGTGATGTGACTTCCATTTGTATCACATCAGGAGGCCCACAAGATCAGTTTTTTCCATTCCTCATGATGTGAAGTTTGATTATTTTGTTAAGGTGGTATCCACTAGATCTTTCCATTGTAAAGTCGCCCTTTTTCCTTTATGATCAATATATAAGTAGCCTGAGGGCTAATTGTTTGAGGCCATGTGAACATTCTATTCCCAACTTCTCAGGCAATAGGTTTTATGTCCATTGATGATCTTTACCAGAGGTATTAGAATGAATTCATGTTTTAAAAAAATATCTATTTTTTCCTAGCTCTCTCTATTGAAAGCATCTAGAAGCCAGGACACTCCAGTAGTAACAAGCACAGCTAGTGTACAGATCTTGATTTCTAAACATCATTTATCTCTTAGGGGAAAAAAAAAAAACAACTGGTGAAGGGAGGAAAATTTTTTAAGAAATTTCTGATTCCAAGTCTGGGATAGGCAAAAGACAAAGTACACCCCAAATACTTTGCTGTGCCAAAAACCCAGGAGGTGCTCCAAGACTAGTGGGGACATGTCAGGAAGACACCACAGCCAGACTGAAAGGGCTCTCCCTGGCCAGATTTGAGCACCAAAACAAAATTACCATATTATTCAATAATGGCACAATGTGTAGGAAAATATATAATAAAAAAGGGGAAGTGAATTTAGAGTAACAGGGAACTTGGTTAGCCACCATCTTGTTGAAATTTGACCTGATGACTTAATAGTGGCCTGTAGGTCAGAGATTACAGAGCAGTTTCTGGTCTGTCTTATTTTTACCTTTGCTGTGAAGGAAAAAAAAGAAGGTAGTTTCATTGTTAACATTTGGCCTTAACACTTCCAAACTGATTTACTGAGCAAAAATGTGTTTCCAATTCTAAAGCAAGGCAGCTGAAAATCTCTTTTATACTTGGAACTAATCTTCTGGGTTGATAGTGGAAACTTTGAGGATACTAGATATTGAAATATATTACAAGTTGGGAGAAAAGGTAACATATATTCAAAGTAATAGGAAAAAAGCAAAGCCAATCTACTTCAAAGAAGATGCCAGCTCGAAACGGAATTCGATTCAGAGAGGTTTTATTGAACAGAATTTAATGAAGGGGCTAGTCACAGAGATGTGGGCAGAGTTGAGGAATCCCTGAGAAATTCTGAGAAATATCCCTCAGTAGGAATGAATGGCAAGAAACCATTGTGACTCCTTGGCTTGAAGGAAAGTTAGAGCAGAGAGAACCAGAACCATGGGGTAGGGGGTGCCCAGCAGAAGCAGAGATAAGGGAGGGAGGAAAGGGAAGAAATATCCACAGAGAAATATCAAGTTTGGGAAACTAATTTAAGGTGAGTGTATGTGTGAGAGAGAAAAGAATGGTAAATAAGAAAAGGTCCTGCTTGCAAAGAATTTGCTATCTAGTGGGAGGTGAAGAGCTGATATACAGGAACAATCCAACGTGATAAATGCTAGAATGCAGGGGTATGAACAGTATGGTCCAGGTGGTTTTTTATACTGCCCAAGGAAAAGGGAATAGACAAATACAAGGTGGCCATAAAGTCCACAAGCATAGATTATTTTATCAGATATTTGAATACATCATCAATAAATCATGTATTATATATCCACCTGAGTTTCCAGGCTGGATAGCTACCCTGTGGATCCCAACAAGTATAACCAGAACTTATCTTGGGACAATGTAAGAGATGGTAATGAATGGTGTTAAAAATACTGTGGTATGTCAGGCCACTAAAATTGATTGGTTGTCTAAAATCTGGATTGTCTACACCTATGTAGGTGGTATTTGGGGTTTCCATTACAATCTTAACGTCTACATAATGCAGATATTTCCATTTCTTAGAATTAATGCAGGAAATAATAATATAACTTCCCCTAGGCTTCATTCTGTAGGTATATATAGGTCATAAATTCAGCTTACTTTACCTTTAATTTCTCTCGTAAGTAATTTTGGCAGCCAAGGGTTATATTTTCATGTCTGCTCCCAAATGAAGTAACTACCAAGTGATCCCTACCTAGGCTATGGTGCTGTATTTTTTTTGATACCTCAGTTCCCTTAGGGCCCAGAAGCCTTTGCTGAATGTGACTTCCCCTCCTCTGAGTAATTTTGCATCTGCTGAACAAGCCAGGCTGCCTCCTCTAGTACCCGCTGTAGTCTTCCACTGAGCACTTCAGTCCCTCAAATCAATTACTACCACGGTTGCTGAGAAGTTCCCAAGGGGCTCAGCTGTGGAGTGCAGTTTGGGAGAACACATTGTCACACTATGGTTGGAGGTAGCAGCAAACTAACGTTTCTAACGCCCCAATGTTTTACAGAGATTTGAGTAAACCAGCTTTTCCTGCAAAGCCCTCATCTATATAGACCCACTTGCATTGGTCCAGAGAGGGGTTGGGTCATGATCTAAAATCATCAGTGTAAAACCTGTAGCTTCTTTTAAGAGCTCTCCTGTCATTGATGCAGTATCACCGGAAAGCCTAATTTCATGAAGAATATCATTTGTTTTCATCATAAATTGAGAGCAGAACCTCTATTAGCTTGAACAGTAAACCCATAGTTAGGAAATAGCTTTTCGCCCAAACGTGTGAAACATGGAAAAACCACTATTAAGTTATTATGAAAGAAGGCAGATGTTATTAGTAATGTCTACCAGATTAAAAAATAGTTGAAAAGCTTAGTAGATACCTTTTAGCATGAGCCCAGTTCACAGAGCCTGCTCCTTTCTCAGGGAACTGCCTCTGATCTATGGGGTGAAACCCCTCCTACCTGGCATTGCAATGGGATTAGGGATAGGCATCTGATCCAAGCCTGGCCAATTGGATTCCAGTTCCAAAAATTTAGAATTAGGCCCCAGCAGGAGCAAATTAACCTCTGCATTTCACTGGGACTACATAATATTATCAGCTGGGGTTATTTAATTCTGTAATAGAGGGGGAGTGGAAGAAGGGAGAGGGGAGGGGGGAGACAGAAGAGGGAAGAGGGAAGAGGGGAGAAAAAAGAGAGTCCTTGCAATTTTCCAAATTTTAGTTTTAGCCTGTATTCGAGAATTGAGTTCTGAGAGACACTCCTAAAACCCTATGATAAAAATCCACCTTATCTTATTTTAATTTAATTTTTTTTGCCTATAATGAAAGTCCCGATGAATACCAAGAATTAGACAAAATATCTATTTTGTGACTCTATTTTGGAATCACAAAAATTTAAATCCTGAATAGCACCACTCAATCTCCCTTCCCATTATTTGCAGATATTTAATAAGGAATATTAGGGAAAAAGTATATATAATAATCTTATATATTGTTAGCTACTATAAATTACTTTCCTAATATTTACCCTCACTCCCAAAAAATAGTGCTGTAAGGGAGGGGAAATCACATCCACTCTGAAAGATCTGGGATGGTCTCAGAGATATGGCATTCTTTCAAGGGTTTTGGATAAACTGAGATGGCGGCTAGGAAAAGGCATCTGGACACAGGCAACCAAAAAATATGAGGCAGAAAAAAAGGTGTTGGTCCTATTGAGGGAACACCAAAGTGGTTGCTTTTGACTGGATTTTCAGGGCTGAGTACAAGAGTGCTCCAAATAGAAATCTGGTTATTATGTTAGATCCATAATGATGCTGATAGTGACTATGAACACGAATCAATACAGGTTTCTTATGAACAAGGTACTCTAGAACAGTACTTGAATTACTAAATAGACATTTTCACATTGAATTCTCACAGAACTTTCCTATAAAGAAGGTACTGTTATTAGCTCCATTTTACAGTTGAGGAAATTGAATTTCAAAGATATTAAGCAACTTGCTCGAGTCTCCCGGCAGGTAAATGGTAGAACCAGGATTCAATCATAAGCATTTTGAGGCCAGAGCCTGTGCTTTTGAGAGTTAAGCTGCCCTGCCTGCCATATCCTACTGTAGAGATCACAAATTTGTATTTAAAACAGGAGATGAGGGAGAACTTGATTGAGTGACAAGCTTCAGAGGGTACTTTGACCACAGTATCTACGATGAGTGGATTAGAGTGAAAATTACCCAGCAGGTGAAGGATATTTTAGGAGGCCATTGTCAATGCTAAGAGGAGAGTGCCTGAGCTGGAGGACATAGTAATTTTAGAGAAATTTTACAGGGACAAGTATCATCTTCAAGTTAGTTAGCTGACTATGCCAGAGGGCTTGTGCAGATGGGTGTTTAAATCCGTGGGGTACTATAAAGTATTTGTACCCACCCATATTCCATAAATTGGAGAGTGCAAGCAGGGAGGCCGGAGAGGGTGGGGAGAGGAAAGGAATGGAGAGAGATTCCAAAAGCTTAGAAAATAAAGTTCCTATCCTTCACTGGGTTTAACATTTTATTGAAGAAGCTTAATGGAGAGAGATTGGAACATATGAAAATACTGGAGAACAATTGAAGATCACTGGCAATTGTGTGAAGTAAATTCTAGGTGAGGTAGACCTTGGTGAAAGGAGAAAACAAAGGAATAGGATAGACAGGTAAAGGGTGGGAAGCCTCTGAATCACTGAGTGAGGACACTAAAAACCCTTAAAGTGTAATCTCCTCAGAAGAGACTAGGAGAGGTCACTAAGATGGAAAACCAAGCTCCCTCCACCCTCCCGAGCTCTAGTATGTGCTCTTCTCTGCTTGGCTTTTTGACAGTCTATTCATAAGCACCAATTCATTTTACTACTGTTTGAAGAAATCTCTGGGTGAGACCAATTTGTTGTTAGAGATTGACCCAGCTGCTTGACATTGCTAGGGGCTGCTTCAGGATTTTGCAGCTGCTCACAATATTTACAGCCCACTGTAGGGTGAGCTTGGTTAGAATCACCTGAAAAGCTTGGCTAAGGTGTATTGATAGATCCCTGGTCTTTGGCGTTAGAGCACCAGCACGCAGTCTGCCTGCCCAAATCAAACCCCAACTCCACCTTGGGCTGGCTGTGTGACCTCACTCTGTGTTCGTTTCCTCACTGGTAAATAGGAATAATAGTAATAGATAGTACCTATCTTTACAGGGTTTAGTGGTAGGATAAAATGAGACAATACCTACATGCAAGGGGTTTAGCACAATGCTTGGCACATAGTTAAGGATCACTAATTATTATAATTAATTCCTAAAGTGCCAAGGATATTGCAAATGACATACTTTGTAATTTAAAATTTCCAGTGTGACTGCTGGGAAAAAGAAGAGAGAGAACAGCTGCTGTCATGCTACTTGCCACAGCTCCAGATCACTTTCAAGGCCCCCAGGCCCCAGGTTTTCTCATCCTAAGGTTGTTCAGAGTCTCCTCTCCAGCCTGCATGCTCCCTTCTGGCTGTCCTGGGTCCTATCCATTCTACGAGCTCCAGCTAGATGAATGTTCTAGAGCCACGGTGGTATTTTCAAGAGGGAATTATGCCACATGACCATTTAGTTTATTGAAATAGCATTTATCCAACTGACCTGGCTTAAATGGCTCCAATAAATGTCACAGAGAATCAGAAATACTTTTTCTCAGATCTACTATAATTAAGTCTGTCAAAATACTATTTTGCTAAAATGCTGCATCAGTGATCTGTAAGAATGAAATAAACTTCTGAGCTGTTCTTTGCTGCCTGTTGTGAAGGATTCCTACAGCAGAGGTTGGCAAACTTTTTCTGGACAGGGACCAGTGGTGAAGATTTAGGCTTTGCAGGCCGTACTGTCTCTGTTGCAACTGTTCTACTCTGCTGTTTTGTAGAAAAGCAGCCACTGGTAGTATGTAAATTAGATTATCTGTATTTTAATAAAACTGACACTGAAATTTGAATTTCACAACACTTTCATGTCATGAAATAGTCTTTTTCCTCTTTTTGGATCACTTAAAAATATAAAAGAAATTCTTAACTTGTAGGCTGTACAAAAACAGGCAGTGGGTTGGATTTGGCCCACAGATCATCATTTGCCAATTCCTGTTCTAAACATTATAAGTGTTTTTGTTGTTTTGTTTTTGATGATAGGAAGAGAAACTGTCTTAATGGCAGAAAATGGCATGGTCTAGCCATAATATATAATGCAATTGTAAGAAATAAGGCAATCTGTACACCCATGTTTATAGCAGCATTAGTCATAATAGCCAAAATGTGGAAAAAACTACTGTCTATCAACAGTTGAATGTATAAACAAAATGTGGTCTATATATACAATGGAATATTATTCAGCCTTAAAAAGGAAAGAAATTCTGACACATGCAACGACATGAATGAACCTTGAAGACATTATGCTAAATAAAAGAGCCAGTCACAAAAAGACAAATACTATATGATTCCACCTGTAAAAGTTACCTAAATTAGTTAAGTTCATAGAGATAGAAAGCAGAATAGTGGCTGCCTCCCCCAGGGACTGGGTGAGGGGGAATGGAGAGTTGTTTTTTAATGGGTACAGAGTTTCAGTTTACAAGATGAAAAGACTTCTTGAGATTGGTTGCACAGCAATATGAATGTACTTAACACTACTGATTTGTCTACTTGAAAAATGGTTAAGATGGTGAATTTTATGTTATATGTAAAACATACAATTAAAAATAAAACTTTTAAAATGAGGTAGTGTAAGATTTTACAAATAAATTCTAAGACCCAAACTGGGTATCAATACGCAGAGTTTGCAGTGAATATCTCTGGCTCACGTTCTATTTTCATGGTTCTTCTCACAATTTCCTTTTACCACATTGCTGAAAGTAATAGCTATGCTGTTCAGTTCAAAAGGGCTTTTTTAAATTACCTCTATGTGCCAAAGAATCACTTGGAAAGTATGGATACGAGCATGATTAAAATACAGTCCCAAGTGTTGTAATTGATTTATGGGCCCCAAGTTATCATTCCCTTCTAGTGGTATTAAAAATTCATACCCTTGCCATGGCTTTATGGCAGGTGGAGTATAATTCCTTACCCCTTGACTTTGGACTTGCCCACATGATTCATTCTAACCAATGGGCCATGGATGTTAGTGGACTTGAAACCTGCTTGCACTTCTGCCATTGCCATAAAAACATTTCATAATGAGACACATGGAACTGACTCGACTGGACCAGAAGCTAAAAGCCCTGCCCAGCCCAACCCACCGCAGGTTTGTCAAACCCTAATCCATCCACAGAGCTGTGAAGATGAAAATCAATGATTTGTTCCTTAAAGTAACGCAGAATTATTGTGGCTAGAGCAAAGGATAGATTATCTTCGAGAAGCCTACAGGCTTATGTAGGTGCATAGGTATGATTTGCTTCTTTTCTAAACTCATCTCCAAAAAGCAGTAGTTCTCAAACTCTGGCATGTATAAGAAGAAATTAAAGAGCATGATAAAAGTTTGGATTCTCAGGGACCATTGCCAGAGATTCTGGTGTGGTAGGCATGGCATGGTGCCCAGAAATATGCATTTTTTGGAAGCACCCCAAACAATTCTGATGCAGGTGAACCCAGGCTTGCGATAGCCTCATTATATTGTAGGTTGTCAGTGTTGGAGAAAGATTCTTGCTTGCAAAACCTAACAGGGATGGGAGAGAATTGATAGCAGAAAAAAAAAAACCAATATCTGCATATTAAAAATTCTATATAATAACTAGGTAAAGGAGTCACTTACCCAGGAAGATTTGAGTTAACTCTGGGGCACATGGAAATAGCGCCACAACTGAACTTCCTTTGCCTTCTTCCCGACTGAAATTCAGCCAGTGGAGTCATTCCTCTGGGTCAGTCAGAAGCCTAATACATCTTCATTTCCTTTGTCACCATCATAGTTCCAGGCTGTCATCAAATCAGAGCTGATTCTCCAAAAGCTTCCTAAATTGATGTTTCTCCTGCCAGGTTTCCCCCTTCCTATAAAGCCTGCCTTTCTGTCAGCAATTTCCTCATATCCCTCCTCTGCCCCTGTATCTACAGTTATTATTCACCAGCACTTTGATGTGATATCCAATATTTCTCATAGTATTTAAAGGTTTATTTTTTAGTGACAAAACAAATGGATGGTTAAGTTCATCACCTGGCTGTCACTCCAGAAGCTAGCAGCCTTTCCCACCTTAAGACTGATCACTTCAATAATATCTTTTGTGATAACATCTGATTCTTGACAACTCATCACCTTTACTATAATTTAGCTTATGTTCAATTTAGTAGTTTCCCAAATACCATCTTTAGAATGCTCTTTAATTATTTCTTTAAATACCTGTTTGTTTTCTTTCCAAACTGGAAAAGCACTTTTATAATTGTTTGATATCTACCATTAGAACTCGGGTACTATTGATCCCACAGTACTTGGTGAACCAAACTGAATTATGGCATGAGTTTACATTTTGAAATATATAATGATGGCAATAATAACAGTAACTCAAAATAAGAACATTTGAAAATTAACTGAAAAATTTTTATGCCTGGGAAATACACTATTTAATTACACTTTCTGTTTTATTTACTGTTTATAGCAACCCAGGAGGAAAGCACTCATAGTATTCCCATTAGTCAGATAACAAAAGTGAGGGATGAGACTTGTCTAAGGTAACAGTGTTTCTTGGTAAGGATTTGACCTGAGACAGAGCAATGGACTATTTCTTTACCTTGTCTCCATTTAAACAAATATACTGGCAACAAGGAGTTTTCTTTCCTTTCAAAAAAAAAAAGTTTGTTATTCTGATTTTCTTTACAGTAAAATAACAAAAAGAATGGTTAAGGGTGTACAATTATAAGGTTTGCTAGATTTAAAGCATCGCTCTGCCAATTTGTATTAGTAAATAGCATATTTTAGCCACTTAAAACCCAGTTCATCTATTAGTAAAAAAACGAAAAGGTTGTAATATCACCTAACACATAGAGTTGTTCTGACAATTAAAGAGGAAAATTCATATGAAGGGTATAAGTCAGAGGCTGCAACACAGTGGTCAATTAAGGAATGTTTGCTAATACAATGATGATGATGATAAAGATGATGATGATGATGACATTCTCCAGAGGTCCTCTTTCTGAATGGGCAAAAAATTCTCCTAAGCTATAGTCCTTTCTCTCTGGGGAAAAATATGGTAAAGAATCTTCACCTGTATTTATTTTACCTGTATGTTTTAGAAAACAGAGTTTTAGACATGGTGACTCCCCAGAATGACTTGCAAAATAAAACTTACCCAGCATCTTCAGAACTTCATGGGCTCTAACTTTCTGAAAAGTAAAAATCTTGGATAACTTCTTAAATCAAGATAGATACACATATTCATGACATTATGCAAAGGAAACCCATTCAGACACGGAGTCCTAGAACTCAGGCTGAAATATTTGTATGGTAATTTGAAGGAAATCATAAACTGAAAAGTATACTAAACATACTACCCATCTCCCTATTTTCTTCTGTTCAGTATAGCAGTTCTGGTAGGTTTTTATTTTCTCACTGAGGACTGCACTACTCTTAAATAAACATGATTATAGCCTAGAAGAGCTACAGACTACTTCAGATGCTAAAAATAAAATAGTTAAAATGGAGAGACTTCAATTAGATGCGGGCTGCTCAACAATTTAACTTCTAATTGTCTTGTGGTTATTCCACAACTAGGAATTGACCATATTCCGTTTAAAGGAGATTGAAGGTCTCAGAAAAAATAAGAAATGAAGTGGAATTTTTTTCTTCCCAAATCCTGATCCCCAGAAAAATGAGCAAAAATGATCATATTTCTACTCTAAAATAAAAATATGGACTCTTAAGTCACATCTTAGAATTTTCTCTTTTCAAAATAGCTTAGTATTCTCCCAGTCGTGGAGACTCAAGCAAACAAATTGTTTATTAGTAATGATGTTTCAGTGAAAACGTTCACTTCTTATTGAGAATGACAGAAACGGTTCTTAATAAAATTCAGTTCAAGTTCTTCTCTCAGTTTCCACTTCATTTGTGAACATTCTCAACGCCATATGCATTAATCTGATAATTTTCTAATTTGTTTTCTTAACTTTAAAGACATGCTGTTACTTTATAAACTAAAACAAATTCTATCTGTGTTTCTTTTGGCTTGTGATATTGAAAAGAAGCAATGAATCATTTGATAATTCAGTGTGAAGGCAAATATATCATTTTTCATATTATGGTAGTGAAAAGGCTATTTTAAAAGCGTTCACGTGAACAGTATAGAAAAAAATACACATATAGGAAAAAATGTAATTATATATATTTATAGTCTTGCCACCCCCAGACCTAAATCCATAGTTATTTAGATTTACATAACATTTAGATATTATTAGCATCCCAATCCCAACAACACTGAAATAAAGTCTAGATTATTGGGTGGGTGAAGTGAGTTTTAAACAACTCAAGTGAACAATCTAGTTCTCAACACGGCCTCCGTGGCATATTTTACTGACTGGATCTTCTTGGTTTACGTGGATAGTTGTTTTTCTCTCCCCATCCTTTATATTCTGGGTTTCATTCATGTCTGTATTCTCAATTATCACTTCTCCTACTTTCTTTGAGCAATTTCACCTTTGCAGTTTGTTTGAACCGCCATTTACACACCGACAATTCCAATATGTGTATGTATTCAGTATACATGCATATACCTAGATATACATACATATATATGTACGGTATGTGTACGTGTGTGTGTGTGCGTTTGTGTGTGTGTGTATGTGTTTAAAAAGAAAGAGAAGGACTCTAAAGTTATTGTTAAGCTATAGAATCTTTTCATCCAGTTGCTGACTGGACATCTCTCTCCACCTCGAAGACCCACTGATGTTCAAAGCCAATACATCTAAAACTGAACTTGAATGTAATTGTCCAAATTGCTGTTCTTTCTACCTCAGTTTTCAATTGGTGGCATCCATTCTCTCACCAAACCAAAAAATTGGGATTTAATCAATATTTTTTCTTAATCCTTACTTCTATATCCATCCAATCCATTCCTTACATGATTCAAGATTTTAAACTACTTTACTTAATCTTTCTTTTCACTGCTGTATTTAGGTCTTTTTCATCTTTCTTTGGATTATTGGAATAACCTCCTAACCATTTCCTATAAAAATATGTCTGGTATGAAAAGATTAATATATGAGATCTCTGTGGGGGGGAATCCAACTTTCTCTAAGCTAATCCCCAATCCCCCCATTTATTCCTCTACTCTATTTTGTTATTCAAAATACTGAGAAATTCTAATACACCAAACTCTTTCAAATTCCTCTGTCTTCTCTCATATTTTCCATCAACCTAGAGTGCTTTTTGCCCGTTAGTTGCCTAGGTAATCCCCTTGTTTACTCTTAAAAACCATACTCAGATTTCACCCAATTTGAAGAGTCTTTTCTGAGTCAGACAGAATTAATCAGTTCCTTTGTTCTGATGATATATTTTTGTGTAACAAACAACCCCAAAACTTAGTGGCTTAAAATGACAGCCATTTTATTATGTGTCCTGATTTTGTGGGTCAGGAAGTTGGGCAGTGATTCTTTACACAACACACGGGTACTTGGTGATTTTCAGCTGGTGGCTTGGCAGGTTTGAGGATTTAACATGGTTTCACTCACAAGCTGGGCACCTTGATGCGGATGGCTGAAAAGCAGGACTCAGATGAACCCCTGTCTTTCTCCATGTAGTGTCAATAGCTCTCCATGTGATGTCTCCAGCAGGGTAATAGAGCTTCTTACATGATAGCATAATCTCCCAGAGACCAAGGAAGGAAGTTGCCAGTCCTCTTACAACTAGGCAGGAATAGCCTAAACCATTGCATTTGCTTTGCTATTTTAATCTTTTCTACAATAAAGATTCATCTGAACTTTGAAATCTCATTTTCAAAACACTGTTCATAATGTATTTAGTTCAATCATAAGGTGTCGGTTTCACACAGAATACAAACAGTGTATTCCTGAAAAATTGTTAGCAAATGACCCTTTCTGTGATCCACTAAAGGTCAAGGAAATGTCCTGCTGTCTTTGTCTATAACATGCCCACATGCCAGTTCAGGGACTGATGTTGTATAACCTTTTTAAGATTCTTTTATAAGGATGGTGTCAGGAATTGACATGAAAGCAGAATAGAGTTGTGCACAGGAGTATGTGTCAGGAGACCCAACCACCCCTGTGACCTTAGTTAACCCACTTATCACTTCTATGAATTCAGAATGTCCATAACTCACTCTTTTGAACCACACTCATTCTGTTGTTTATGCTATCATTCCCCCACACTCAAATTTATGTATTATCAAATGCTAAATACAGTCGACCCTTAAACAACATGGTTTTGAACTGTGCGGGTCCACTTATAGGCAGATTTTTGTCAATAAATATATTGGAAAATTTTGGGAAGATTTGCAACAATTTAAAAAAACTTGTAGATCAACTGCATAGCCTAGAGATGTTTAAAAAATTAAGAAAAATATATGTCGTGAATGCATAAGATGTACATAGATAGTAGTCTCTCTTTACACAGGCATAAATGATATTTAATATAAAATCAGTGTTAGTTTTCTTACTGTTTTATAACTTTGCTTTCAAAGAATTACATTACTGTACAGTAGTCTGTTTTGACTAAAGGGCATATAAAGCGAAAGTTGTTTGAATAACTAAGTAAATGAATGAATAAAGGAATATTTTGTGACTATAAATTCCTTAGTAAATTCATTCCCATTGTAATTGGAGAAACTATATATAAGCCTATCATCATAGGTAAGTGTTTTTTTTTCAAAAATGTAACAATGTTTCTAATACTGTATTATGAACATGATTGTAACATTGTATGCCATAAAAATCTTATAACCATTCATTAATGTAAAGGCAAAGCTATTGTGAAGGAATTATATCGATTACCCTAGACTACCATATAGCAATCACAATGCTGCTTCTTCATTATCAGTGCATGAATTGTTATACCTGTAAATCAATATGAATTGCTTTTTCACATTATCTTTTTATTTTTTATGTCTACCGTTAGTAATATACATAACATCTAGAGTGTTTTGTTTCATATAAGACAATATTGATATAGGTACTGACAGATAATTCATCTTGTAAACAGATGACAAACTTACGGTATCAATAAATATAGTACAGTACTGTAAATGGATTTTCTCTTCCTTATGATTTTCTTAATAACATTTTATTTTCTCTAGCTTACTTTATTGTAAGAATACAGTATATAATACACATAACATTAAAACTGTGTTAACTGTTAATGTGACTGTTTATGTTATTGCTAAGTCTTCTGGTCAACAGTATGCTAGTTAGTAGTTAAGTTTTGGGGAAGTCAAAATTTATACATATTTTCAACTGCACATGGGGTCCGTGCCCCTAGCCCCTGCATTGTTTAAGGATCAACCGTAATGATATTTTTTATTTAAAAAGATCCATCACATATACTTCTACTGACAATTCTATGTTGATTTTCATGAAGGCCCTATTATCTGTCCAGAGTCTGGAGAGCTTCTGAGTTGGTGAACAAGCACACGCTCACATACAGGGAGAGTGGCATCTCCAAACTCCACAGGGACAGAAGCTCCTGTGCTTGCAACTCTTCAAGACCTCACCTTTTCAATCTCTTCATCTGAGTGTTTATTTTTATCCTTTAATATCCTTTGTAATATACTGATAATCTCTGTAATATACTGATAATCTATTTCCTGAGTTCTGTGAGCCACTCTAGAAAATTCATCCACCCAAGGAGGTGGTCGCAGGAACCTCTGATTTACAGTCAGTCAGTCAGAGCAACCTGGATTTTCAGAATCAAATTGATTATAGGACTCCCAGCTGGTGTTGCAGAATTGCTTGGTGTGGGAAAACCCCACACGTGTTTGGAGTACAGAGTATTGCATGAGTAGTGAGTAAAGGAAAACAAGAGTGTTTTCATTACACTCTGGTATGAGGTTTTATGGCAAAAATCCTTAAAACCATTTGAACTGTTTCTAGGCTTTTTGTACTCGAATGTATCCCACACCTGCTACTGATTGACTCTCCGTGAAGCAAGGCTATTGGCTTCAATTTGACTTTCTAGTCTTAACCCTAACTTTTCTAGCATACACCTTATTATCTTAATCCAACTAGTCTTACAACTCACTGTTCTCCAGGAATATTTTGAGTATTTTTCATCCATTACATTTGCTCTAGCTCTTTGCTTGAATGTCTAAAGCATGCCTCACCTTATTTCCATACCTGTGAGTATTTCACAAATATCCATCTTCTATAAGGTTTAATTGATTCCATATATCAAATGGATCTCTCCTCACTTGAGCCAACAGAACACTTTGTTCACGCTCCTGCTCTTCTTTATTGTTTCTTTAATGTGAAGAACAGAGGCTTCAGGGCAAGATAAACCTTGATCTACTTACTATGTGACCTTAGGCAAGTATCCTAATTTCACAGGATCACAGACTCACCTGTAAAATGAGGCAGAAGGTAAGAGCCATTCTTACCTTGCAGAATTATTGTGAGGATAAAATGCAGCAAAGTTTATGAAGAGACCAATGCAGAGCTGGCCCAAGAATGAACGACAACTACTATTCATATTAAATTAGATATAAATTACAAATATATATAATTAATAAAATATATGCCTTCTAAATGGCAGAGGCCCAATAACTGTCGACTTTAATTTAAAGATTAGAAAAATCATCACTTGAAAAAATTTTCTTCCACTGGTAGGTAAGCCACCTACTACCATGATAAGAATGACTACATTGTACAGTCTTAGAGGTTTTTCTGCACAAATAACCAAGGAGATGTCTGTGAGACTACAAACTTACCACAGTAGGAAACAAATTTAAAAATAGCTGAAAAAATTAGAGCAGAAACTAAGTACCCAAAGCTTTCCAACTGTCAGCAGAATGCTAACCTGCTTGAACATTTTCTTGGTTTCTGTTTTAAAAACATGAGGGCTGATGTACTAAAATTTGTGATCCAAAACTAAACTTAGTAAGACATAAATAACAGCATCAATGTTTTGGTTGTGTCATCCATCCTACTTTGGTTGATGGAACTTGGGGAAACAGACAGTGATGTCCATGACTGTTCAATCACGGACACATCCTGTATTATGCAAGTATGGAAGAGGGCAACATAAAGGGCTGCTCTCCTTAGGAAAATTTGACCTCTGTGCTATTCATGGCTCAGAATGTGATGTTAACATAGCAAATGAAATGGAGCTCAAAAGAGACCATATTCCTTAACCTGAGTACTTTACCAGCAAAACTAATTCTAAAATCATTACACTTCCATGGGGTCTTTGGTCAACATCTCAAACCCCACCAGTCAATGAATAGAAAAGGGAATTTGGGAATGATATGGGAGCAAAAGGAAGATGAACCCCTTTGATTTCCAGTACGTATGATCCTATAAAGAACTAGAAAAATTCCAGTTGAGGATTTACCTCGTAGTTCTTCCCTCCTGTTTGGTCCTAAACTCTTTCATCTTCAGTTTCTGGGACGAATTGTTTCCTATGTAACCTTCTCTTCTATTCTACCCACTCTCTTTCTTCCCAGCCTTTTAAATTCAGGATGAAGACTAAGCTCTTTCTATGACAGGCATCCAACATTCGTCATTCTTAATAGCTGAAGCAGGGTTTGGCTGTGATATATTGCAGAAAATAATTTAGAACAGCATATTCAATGTATTCTAATTAGCAATCTTTTATAGAAAATATATTCAGGCACAACAGAACAGAGTTCTACTCTTCCCCTTTCTTCCTTTTTTTTTTTGATTCCTTCATTCATAAATTGGGGATGATAGTAAACTCCTTTGAAAGTTTTTGAAAATATTAAATAAGAAACTTCACACACAGTTCCTGATGTCTAATAAGTACTCTATATAGTTATCATTTTTAAGATATTGCCTCCCTAATTATGCTATTCAGCAAATATTTATTGAACATTTATTTTGCACAATGTCCAGGGATAAAAATACTGTAAGTGCTGCCCTCAAGGTATTCTCATGTTAGAAGGAGTAACATGATTTCTTACAAAATAAGATGAAAATCAGTAGATGCTATGAGAGCTCTAAGGAGAATGATCTGACTCAATCTGGGATGGAGGAAGATGTCAGGGAAGGCTACACAAGGCCGGCAATGAGTCTTGAACAATCTGGTAAATAAAGAAGTGATTTGGTAATAAAAAAGGTAGAAGAAAAACATTGAAAAGGCCCAGAGATCAGAGAAAGACTAGCGTGTCTGAGAAACTGAAAGGGGTTCTGCAAAATAGTTTAGAATTTGTGAGTGTTGGGGAAGGACAGGGAGAAAGGAGTCTGTGGAGAAAGGAGGCTGTCTGGGGCCATGTGCCAGGGCCAAGAGCCTTGTATGTCAGAGTTAAGAGGTTGAGATTCAAACTGAGGGAAATTGGTAGGCACAGAAAATTTTAAGGGAGGGCTTGGGAATGACAGGATTAAATCCACATTTTCAGAAGATTACTGGCAGCAGCCAGGATGGATTAGAGAGGATTAAACAAAAGAAAGGAGACCAGTTCGGGAGCCATTCCAACAGCCCACACTCAAAGAGGTAAGCTAGGCAGGAGAGTAAAAAGGAAGGTTCAGACTGAGTGCTTTGTGGTAGTCCATTGTTTTTCACTCAAACAACATGATCTTATTTAGTTTCGAGTTTTTGGTATTTAGAAATTTTAAAATTTTGTTCAATGGGAATTCACATTTCTAAAATTGTTCTTTTATTTAGGACTTCATACTTTTGTCTTCTTCTTAGTGAGAACCTGCAAAATAGTGTGAATGACTTGAAGAGCTACTCAGGTAGTTGAGTGTAAAAAAAAAAAAGTGAGCAAGCGAAAATAATCAGGAATGGCTACACTATATTTTCTTCTTGCTTTGTACCAGTCATATTGCCCAGCGGTTTAAATGCCTCACAAGCAACAAAAGCTAAAACAAACAAGTGAGCTACATCAAACTAAAGAAACGCTTCTGCACAACAAAGGAAACCATCAACAAAATGAAAAGGCAACCTGTGGAATGGGAGAAAAGATTTGCAAGTCATATATTTGATAAGGGGTTAATATCTGAAGTATTTAAAGAACTCATACAACTCAACAGTAAGTAAGTAAATAAGTAAATAAATAAATAATTTTAAAACGGGCAAAGGACCTGAATAGACGTTTTCCCAAAGAAGACATACAAATGGCCTATATGAAAAGATGCTCAACATCACTAATCATCAAGGAAATGGAATCAAAACCACAATGAGATACTACCTCACACCTGTTAGGATGGCTATTATCAAAAAAAACCAGAGATAAGTGTTGGTGACAATGTGGAGAATAGGGAACACTCATGCACTCTTGAGGGGAATGTAAATTGGTACAGCCATTATGGAAAACAGTATGGAGGTTACTCAATAAATTTAAAAACAGAATTACCATATAATCCAGCCATCTCACCTCTGGGAATATATCCAAAGGAAATGAAAACACTATCTCTAAGAGATATCTGCATTCATATGTTTGTTGCAGCATTATTTACAATAGCCAAGACATGGAAACAATCTTAGTGTCCATCAAGGGAAGAATGGATAAAGAAGATGTGATATATATACTATATATACAATGGAATATTATCCAACTATTAAAAAAAGAAGGAAATCTTGCCATTTGAGACAACATGGGGGTGCACCTTGATGGCAGGAAGACAAATACTGTATGATCTCACTTCCATGTGGTATCTAAAGAAGTTGAACTCATAAAAACAGAGATTAGAATGATGGTTGCCAGAGGCTCAGGGGTGAGGGAAATGGGGAGATATTGGTCAAAGGATACAGACTTCCAGTTATAAGATGAACAAGTTCTGGGAATGTAACATTTGACATGGTGATTATAATTAACACTAGCATACTGTATACTTGAAATTTGCTAGGAGAGTAGATCTTAAATGTACTCACCACAAAAGAAAAATATATATATGTGGGGTGATAGATGTGTTAACTAACTTTATTGTGGTAATCATTTTACAATATATATGTGTATCAAATTGTCATACGTCTTAAATGTATACTATTTTATTTGTCAATTATACATCAATAGAGCTGGGGGTGGGGGAAGAAAACAAATGCCTCAAGGCAAGTACTAAAGAGATAAGTAGTAACATCTTCATTTTACCTAGCAAATTCTGCCCCTGAGAGAAGTATAGAATTTGCCAAGGCCACCCACCTAATTAGAAGCGGCATTGGGCCACCATGCCTGCAGTATCTCCAGATCACATTAGTAGGAATTTGGGCATTTGCCTCCTGGGGAGGAGTAGCTTGAATTCTTCAGGGAAAGATGGGAGTGGTAATTAACTTCCTGCTCCAGGGACATTATGCAGAATATTTCTAAACCCTAGAACCTTATTACACACACACACACACACACACACACACACACACACCACTTTCATGCAGGCCTGGGTGAAAAATCCTTTAGAAGGAATAGAGCGATAAGAGAGGTGGAATTCACTTTCCGTCACAAATAGGCACAAACTTTCTCAGTCTTTCAGTAACACTTTCCTTAAGTCACATGTGGACATCCTCTTCACAGTCTCTGCATTTACCTACTAAGAAAAAGGGAACATGGCTGATGAATCCTTTGATATTGGGTTTTAACTTCAGGAGAAAGCTGGAATGGGATTCCAGCAGCAGACCACATCAAGAAACATGGGGCGATAAAGATAAGGGAGGTAGATTGATCAAAACATAAAAAGAACAGCAATAAATTCCATCCAAGACTAGGATTTATCCTGGGCTTTTACAGGTAAGGGCTGTTAACACTACTTCTTGCTTCTCTCTATTCAGTTATATTTTCCAAGTACATTGCACTATGCCTGATTGAGGAGTTAAACTCTTCTGCTTTTAATCTTTGGTATGCTCTTGATAACCTTTACAAGCGGGTTAGATAATGTATTTAGAGCCCTATGTTTCTGGGTTTTGATGTTTGTCTTGCTGATCTCCTAGTATGCTTTCTTTTTTCTCTTTTACTTAACAAAGGAGACTAGCAATATGTTAGACATTTATTTACCAAAAATTAGTTGTTAGTGGATTAAGATAATAATTTTATCCCATCAAGGCCCGGAATAATGACATCACGATGGACTTTCAAGAAATTCTTCAGTTTACACATTTATCTAATTCTTTTTCTTTTTCTTTTCCTTTTTCTCCCCCCTAATCAGCCCTGTAAAGACGTTAAGGACAGGTTTAATCAAGATGAGAAAACACAAATAAAGATAAGTCAAATAGCTTGCCAATCAATAGGTATAGTACTGCGTTCTTTTGAATTGCATACCAAGGCTCTGACTGCCAGCCAGTAGGTCAATGAAATTTAGAACAATTAATTGTTAAATGTACGTAAATGGGATAGGAGAGAGTAGCAAAATCAAATACTTTCGATTGTACAAACAAAACAGTTGACCAAATTTTTAATGTTTGTACAGTGGTAAATAGTGAGATTTAACTGACTTTTATGTTACCATTCATAAAGACTAGAAATTTTGCATAAATATGGAAAATCCAAGACTGGATCTTCTGCTCTTCTCTAGTCAGATACAGTGCTTTTCCCTTTGAGATGCTCTTGCTATTTAAATAGAAAAAAATTTTTCGGCAAGCAAGTATCTTATGGTATCTTAACCATCTGTAAATCCACTGTTATTTTATAGAAAGGAATCAAAAGTTTTAAGCTTTTCTTGGCTATTTAAAGCAAATAAATTCATGCTGAGAATATTTTCTTTTCTTCTTTACTGTTGTAAATTGACTTAGTCCTTAGCTGAAGTGAGATTATATAGGATTTTAAAACATGAAACAAATGCAGATTAAAGACTAAACATGGAACTCTAGAAGTCAGTCTTTGCCTTCATTTGCCACAAATTCCTCCCACATTCCTGGCTTCTCCAAGACAGCGTTAACAATTACTGAAGGGCTAAAGAAAATAATGTCTATTTTTAAAAAATTACAATTAGTATAGTGTGAAGATTAGACTAATTAATCCATTATTCAAATCAAACTTTATATAACTACTATTAAATGAGCCAAATCTGAATACTTCGCTGTAATTTTTTCCCATCGATGACATGCAAATAATACATTTTTCTCCTCTCCCCAACATCTCCTAAAATTTTTGCTCTCTTCATCTTGAGCAGCACTGAGATGCATTGAATAAATACAATTAGTTTGATATAGATCAAACTTATTTTCATTCTAAAGAAGGAATCACTTGCTTAGCTCCTCTATCCTGACTGGGGACTTTGTTATCTCCCATATCTTTTAAACACACAGCATCCCTTTCTTCCTCCTTATCCATGCTGTCACCAAACCTTTTTACTTCTTGCTCAACAGTCTCTTAAACCCTATCTTCTCTTTGGTCCCTTTTGCCAAAGCCCATATGCTGATTAGGTCTTCTCTTGTTTGTTTTAAACTCCTTGATTTTCCCTTCCCTGCTTGCCATCTTTTTGCTAGAATTATCTTTTGTTTCTGGGATTTCCATTAAAGCACTAAAAAAATTTTCCCTTCTAAGTGAAATTAAAAATGTCTGTCTAATAAGCACCACGCTGTCCCCAGGAGTCAGGAATAGAGATATACATTTGGCTTACCATGTGTTTATCTTCTTATTACTTTCCTGGGAAGGCTGTTATGTGTTTTAAAAATTCCTGCTAGTATCTAAAAATACAGAACATTAATATTTCTTGTATTTATCAGTTGCCTACTATATACCAGTCACTTTATATAAATAATGATATTTCACTCTAACAACCCTTCAGGTAATAAGCACTACCCCCATTTTCCTACTGAAGGAACTGAATGCAGATAATTGACTTGCACTTTGCTTCCCATCACATGATCCGCTGTAACAGCCACTCACCTTTTATCTTCATATTGTTCATTTCTTTCTTCTGTTAGTAGTGTAATAAACTTCTTTATGTCAGCAATATTCTCTTCAAGAATTCCTAAATGAACTGAGTTGACCAGAAATATGGTTCCTGGCTCAAAAGTGATTTTTTAAGACCCCCTGCAGCAGAGCTCTGGGCTTGAACTATGGGGAAATGAGCATTGTCTTACTTCTCAGCTAGACATTAAAGGTGTGGTTTTGTCTACTTTTCATTAGTACAAATTAACTGTTCCTTTAAATTTAAAGGCAGGGGATGAGATTTAAGATAAAGGAGTTTTTGAAAGAAGGTAGAGGAAAATTTGAAGACATCTGAAAATGTAGGTCCAGAGAGTACCCAAGACAAGAAGGGAATTGACTAGGCCTCCAGGAAATGAGAGAATTTTGAGAACAGCAAAGCCTTAATTGCTAAAGATTTAGAAAGAGCCAAAAGTTCTCCTTACATCCCAATATCTCCTATCTAAAATGCCTACTTTTATTCCTTTTCATTTTTATTCATAATTTGACCATTTATTGAGCCCAGTGAAAATTAATTTCCATTTAATCTTCACAATAATCACCTGATTTGATGAGGTTATTTCATTTTTAATATGTGTAATAAGTCTTAGACAGGTTAAGTGATTTGCCTAAGATCACTTGTTAGTAGTAGGTAAAAGAGGGAGAATTTGAACCCAAATCACTCTGACCTCAAAAGTTAGGGTTATTAACAATTACCCTCAACTGCTTTTTCTAAAGGCTTCTATGTATCTACTTTGTGCCACTGAGGATTAGAGGTTATCCCTGACATCAAAAATTCTATAGCCCAAGAAGGAAGGTTGACAAGAGAAAGAGAATTATGTTATGTGGTAAGGAGTTATTGCAGAGAAACTAGCCCAGGGTTCTAACTCTGCTGGGTGATAGAAAAAAAATTTTTTGCCTGTAGCCTGCCCCCAACACCATTCTCTAAAAGTAGATTGGCCAAATCTTCTCTAGAAGAATATTTAGAAATAATTCACATAAAAACATAAGCAGGAGGTGAGAGCAAAAGGCAAAGTTGGTTGTGAAGCAGAGAAGGAGAGGGAATTAAGTAGTCTTCATCTTAAGAATGTTAAATAAAGATTGTAAGAAAATTCATAATATGTTAAACTTAAAAGAGCAAGATGTACAATGATATGTTTTAAACTATTCTCTTTCCAGAAAAACAAGCAAATAAAACCCCTCGCTCAGACATGTATGTGGGTTTATGTGTATATGAGGAAGAAGAAAGGAATGCATGCCACTGGCTACCACAAGGGGCTATAATTGGAAGGAGGTATCGTGTTAAAGATTAGTGTTGTGGTTATGCATCTCTACGTTGTATTATTTCACTCATTACACCAAGCATGAGTTCCTTTGTAATCTGAAAGACATAAAAATGGGGAAACGCAAGAATTATTTAAAAACATGAAATAAACCCTACTATATCAGATTGTAAGACTGTGGTTTAGGAATCAAAGACAGGTTCATAAGAAATGACAAATATGAATGTTCATCTATAAGGACAATTTGAAATACAATTGAGATTGTTTTGGAAAATTCAAATTGTTTCGGAAATATTTTTTTTCTTTTTTCTTTTTTAACCTAACAAGGAAGAGAATGGCAAGGAAGAAATAATATTTATTTATTGAATATACTTGACTTAGTGTCAGACTCTGTGTTCAGAACTTTATACCATGATCTCTTCTATTCAATATTGTCGACACCCCCAAAAGGTAGCCATTATTATTTCTTACAGATAAGAAAACAGGAGTAGAGACGTCTGCATCTTGCCCAAGATCATACAATCACTTATCAGAGTCAGGAGTCAAATCTAGGCCCATGGGACATCAAAGTTCATGTTTATAGCTTTCACCACAATGGTTCGAGCTCTGTCATGTGCATTTATTATGTTAAGACATTGAAATGACAGTTTAAAAAATTGTAAACATGTATTTTTCCTCAAGGAAGTATGTATGTACAATCCATTTTCCTTTCCTCCAAATAGGACCCCTGACTGGGTGAAACCATTGCTGATATTGTCACTTCTACTGGGACTTTTTTTCTTTTTGGCCTGAAATAGGAGCAGAGAGTGTAGACAAATACAGATGGGAGGGGAAGAAATATCTCCAGTTTGATTCTTGATCTTGGCCAGGAATTTGGTCCTCAGTTTTGTCTCAGCAAGTCACATGATCTCAATATTACTAATTAAGGAATATACTTCAGTGTATGACTTAGTTCTTTAGTCCAAAAGACTAATAAATAACAGCTGATATTTATTAAACATTTCCTATGAGCCCAACACTTCAATCATCTACAATTCTTACCACAACTCAGCAGAACAGGTATTAACAGCCACTGTTTACCAAAGAGAAAAACAGAGGCTGGAGAATGAATAAATTTCCGAAAGTGGTAAATCTAAGACTCTAACACAAGCATGTATGACTTTAGAACTGGGCCTATTGGATTGTGAAGAAAAAAAAAAAAGGACTAGAGCATTCCAGGCCTGCAGAAATGACCAGAGGAACAGACTGGATTCTGACCCTCTGAGAAGAGATTATGATTTTTCAGTAATGGCGCCAAAACTTCCTCACAGTTCTGTGAACAGGTTTTTTGACCAAACTCTTCCATAGAAGGAAATATTTTTGCCCTGATAAAGAGAAAAAGGTAAGTATTACTCAATTAAGATTGCAAAGGTACTTAAGCATTTCCTTGGTATAGCTAACATTATCTTTCTCTGGCTACATAACAATAGGTCAACATAAAATAATTAAAAATAATGTTTAGCTACAAAAGTAATCCATGTTTGCTGGAAATAAATTATATAAAAAGATGATAGAGAACCCCTCCCCAGTCCACCTGCGGTTAACTTCTATCTCCCAGAAAATAATAATTTGGTGTATATCTGACTCAAAATTTCATCTGGAAGGAAGATTACATATTGTAAGTGAAATATGAAGGACGTTAGGTACAAAGAATGGAGTTATTATTAAGCTAGCAGTTCTTTCATGGAGCAAGGTGTGCTTATTAAACGTTGAACACATAATTTTTTCTGCTTCTTGCCTCCCCAAGGAACAGATTATTCCAAAGTATTCTCCTCTCATACCCTACCCATCTGGTTCTTTGTGATGTCTTCCCAATTCTACCTCCTTGGACAATTCTCCTATCTGATCTCCCCTTTTTGTTCCTATTGCTGCTCTCCTAGTTCAGTTCTCCATTCCTCCTACTTGGACAGTTGTGAGAGATTTCTCATAGAGCTCTCTGTACCCCTAGTTTTTCCCTACTCCCATCAGTGCTACACATACACGGCCAAGTTAATTTCTTAGAACACGGCTCTACCTCTGTTTATTTCTCTCATAAACTTTTTAAAGCACATACCATAAAATTCACCAGTTTTAAGTTTACAATTTGATAATTTTCAGTAATTTATGGAGTTGTGCAACAATCATCAAATCCAGTTTTAGGACATTTCTGTCACCCCTAGAAGCCCTCTATGGTTTATATTCAAATTTATATTCAACGTTTATATTCAATCCTTATTCCCTCTCTGTATCCCCTGGCAAATACTAATCTACGTCCTGTCTCTATAGATTTGTCTTTTCTGGACATTTCATATAAATGGAATTATACAAAAGTGTGGTCATTTCAATCTGGCTTCTTTCACTTAGCATAATATTTTAAAAATTTAGTCATGTGGTAGAATTTATCAAGAAATAATAGTAGTCCATTTTATAGACATACAATGTTTTGTTTATTCAGAAATTGATAGTTATCTGGATTGTTTCCAGTTTGGGGCTGTGAATGATGCTGCTATGAAAATATATTTACAAGTTTTTGTGTAGGCGTATGCTTTCTTTTCTTTTGGATATATACTAAGAATTGGAATTGCTGGATAATAGAGTAACTCTATGCTTAAACATTTGAGGAACTACCAAACTGTTTTCCAAAGTGGTTTCACTGTTTTGCATCCCCTACAGTAGTGTAATGAGAGTTCCAGTTTCTCTACATCTTCATCAATGATTATTACAGTTTTTTTATTATAGCCATTCTAGTGGGTGTGAAGTTGTATCTCTTTGTGGTTTTAACTTCCTTTTCTCTAACGACTAATGAGGTTGAGTATATTTTCTTGTGATTGGTAGCCATCTATATATCTTCTTTGGTGAAATGTCTATTCAAATCCCCTCCTCCCTTTTAAAATTTGAGTTGTCTTATTATTGAGTTTTAAAAGCATATTATTTATTCTGGATACAAATCCTTTATTGAATTGATGTTTTGCAAATATTTCCAACCAATCTGTGTCTTGTCTTTACATTTTCCTACTGGTGTTTTTAATTTTAAATTATAAAGTTTTAATTTTGATTATATCCACCTTGTCAATATTTTTCATTTACGTATCATATTTTGTGTCCTAAAAATTCTTTGCCTAATCTAAGTTATGAAAATTTTCTACTGTTTTCTTCTAGGAGGTTTTTTTTTTTTTTTTTTTTTTTTTTTTTTTTGCGGTACGCGGGCCTCTCACTGTTGTGGCCCCTCCCGTTGCGGAGCACAGGCTCCGGACGCGCAGGCTCAGCGGCCATGGCTCACGGGCCCAGCCGCTCCGGTCATGTGGGATTTTCCCGGACCGGGGCACGAACCCGTGTCCCCTGCATCGGCAGGTGGACTCTCAACTACTGCGCCACCAGGGAAGCCCTAGAAGGTTTATAGACCCTTACATATAGGCCTGTGATCCATTTTGAGCTAATCTTTGTGTATGGAGTGAGATAAAGATTTAAATTCATCTTTTTGCATGCGGATATTCAACTGTCCCAAGAATTGCTTGTTAAAAAGACGATCCTTTCCTTATCTGTTGAAAACTGATTGAAAATCACTCTCATAAGGTTTAGGTGGGTCCATACTGCCTACTGAATCATTTCGAACTTTTGAGCTTGACTCTAAGGCTCTCCCACCCACAACCTCAGATACCCATTGCAACTTATTCACAGCCAGTATGTTTCAGTATCTTCTTTCCTTTACTCTGTGTACCAATTAACCTAAATTACTTGATTTTTAGCATGTGTGGTGCTCTCCAGTTCACTCTGGTTATGCTAGTGACTTAGTTTATAGCATTTTTCTCCCTAGATACTCCTAGATATTTAAATCCTACCTATTCATTCAAAATCCAGCTTCAATACACCTCTTCTGAGAGGTCTTCTCTACTAGATGTGATCTTTGTTTCCTTGTATGCTCGTGGCTCTCATTCTGTCCCTGTCTTAGGATATGGCCCACTTTCTACTTTGCATTATAATTGTTTCTGAAAATGCTTTATCTCCACTATGGGGATAAAATTCTTTGGAGGGTTTGATTTGCATTTAATTGATCCTCAATCAATATTTATTTAATGAATGTGAATAATGTGAATGAATAATATTCACCTATAACTGCCCTTACAGGTTTAATGGTAAGCAGTTTGCTGATTGTCAAACAGACCTCACTATCTGAATCCAAATCCCAGGAACTTAGCTAATTCTTCAGAACAGTTCAACTACCTTTTATCAAGAGAGAGTTACTGAGTCTGATTAAAATGTGTTTCCTTTTATCGGAAGGGTAAGACTCTTATCTGTTGTTTTCCAAGGGCTTGATGACTGTTTTCAAACATAAAGATCAAAGTCTTTTTGCTCCCCTGCTTCCAAAACCAACTGTAAGATATTTCAGAAAGTTAAATGTGTGGAATATTGTATTTGAATGTGAATTATTTGAATGTGCATCCTGAACATTATTCACAGTTACTCATTTGACATTTTGAAGCAGTGGCAAGACAAATGTCTTAGATTTACAGGTAGTTGTGAATGTTTCCATTGGCCAGTCAATATATTTTTGTTTTCATAGCAACATTTGGAAGGTAGGCGCTCTGACTCACACCTTTTCATTAGAATCTTTGTTTAGAATACTACTTTTTCTAGAAATGGACTAATAAAGTTTCCAAAGATCTGACTTTTGAAAACACTGGTTACACAAGAGATGCATGACAAGGAAATCCATTACATTCTGACTTAAGAAATTTGCCCATGCAGTAAGTTCTTTTCAAAAGTGAGGTGGAAATTCAGAATAAAACAGGGAGGTTTAAAGTAGGGTGATCTGGAGAATGACAAAAAGATCAGAGTGGGGTGGGGAGGATTATGGAAGAAGGAAGAAAAGATGAGATGGGGTGAAGAAGAGGGTAAAGTCTTTCCATAGATTTAAATAAGCTTTAGGCAATTATCTGAACTTTGAAGGGAATTATCTGAACTGCACATCTAAATTTGTTGAGGTTCCTCCATTGTAGCTAGTATCTGGTTAAGGTTTGCATGGTAAACTTGCTTTCTTGTGCAATGAGTGGCTTACAAGTCAAAAAGATTCAATGAAATCTTCAAAGTAAATCTGTGTTCACCAAAGCAATTTGCAGGTCTGTTTACAACTTTTCCATCTGTCTCCTAGACTGTCTCCAAGGATGCAAACTTTGGACATTACGTTTGTTGTTTGGGCATAGAGCTCATTTTGTCAAAAGGAATAAGAGTGCACTCTGGCCCACAATTTTAATGAATACCTTAGTAAGAATTTCAGAATCTTACCTACGAGATAAAAGTTAACTAAGCAACTCATTGAAATGTCTGACTCTGACAATTGAATAATTAAGGTGATCAGCAAAGATAATTCTTGGTTGCCAGAAAAATCATTGGAAGGGCATTTAGTTTTGCATATCATAATACGGTTCAGAATCTTAAACATACCCAGACAAAAACAAACGAAGGATTCTGATAATCAGGTTGTAAATTAAAACAAGTAATGAGAAAGGAGAATTGGGCAAAGCTTGGGGAGAAAGTGGCAAGTTCATATGAGTAATGCAAATTCCCAAGCACTCTGCTGAATGCTTGGTCTATGATTGTTTGAGTTCAGGTGTTACTAGTTGTAGTTTGTCAGTGGCTATGTGTTAGAACTGAGCATACGGAGGTTTAGATATCGTTTATCATATTCAAACAGGCCTTTCTCATTCCACAGTCAGATATTGTAGAATCCACAAAAAAACAGAATTCACTGGGAGGAAACTACTTTGTAGTTACCTGATGAAGCAATAGGAATCACACAACTTTCATTGAACTGCTGGGGGTAAAGTGGATTGCTGGCCTTTTATCTTTTATCTCTGAAATTGGTCTCCCAGTAGTGGCTTTGTTAAATCTGACACATCTTGAATTTGCCTTTTTTAAATTGCAAATTTAGCAGCTAGTGGTTTTATCTTTTTCAGCACCTAAGCTTCCACATTTTGAAGGGACTATTTTTAACGAGCCTATTGTTAACTTGTTATTCAGTTTTTAAAAGGTTCAACTGGACTCTTCCCCAAACTCAGAATACACACTTACAAAACAAATACGTAAAAGATGAGAGAAGTAAATACGGGTTATTTGAGATGTATGGAGATATATTTTGAAAAGAGACAGCATTGAGAACAAGGAAGGGAAGTTTATCCAAAACCTCTAAAATAAGCAATGACCTGAGTCCAGATACCTTTACTTTTCTGTTCTCCTGGCATCTGAAGAAATATTAATTTTCATAGCTGAAAAATAAACACACATACACACAACATGAACATTTGTTGTATAAAGAGCTCCTCAGGGTCTTCTGATTCAGATGGTTTCATGTGAGGTTGACTGAATAACTGTTAGAACTTTCCTTTTTATGTTTTTAGGTATTTTAGAAGATAAATTGTCTGACTCAATCAGCTTTAGAAATCACTTGTTTTTGCAGAAGCTAATTTAACTTTCATGTATTGGTTGCATTTCCTTCCTCAATTACTAATTACCAAAGATTAATGTTTTCAAACAAGGCCTTTCTCCATATAATCCATCTCCCCTTCCTGCTCCGATCTAGCAGGAAGGCTGCTGAAAGAGGTCATAATCCTTTTGTTTGCAACATTATAGTCTATGACACTAGGAATGTTTAGTGTGTAACAACTGCAGTAAGAATCTTTGTGAACAAGTAGAAAGTATAGATCATGAAAAAAATTAAAGCAGATTTTCCCTAGTGGGTGAGCTGTGATGGCTTCTTTTCTCAGTGTGCTAAGGACATGCCTTTCAAAACTGAGAGACTTGAAATTGATTAAAAAGGAATGTACAACACTATACAATATTGTGTCAACTCTACCAAGCAGTTTATTTATTACCTGCTTCCTATCTCTAAATCACACCAGCTGTATTTAATATACCTGAGAGAGAACAGCATTCTTCTAGGGATTGGCCAGTATGGAAATTTTACCTCTTTTGCAGATGTGTAGGTATTGATTAGTTATTTTCTGTTTAATTTATTCATGTCCATGTTTTTATAATTTTTGGCATACATACATTTATTATATAACTTTCATAATTTTATGACAACTTGCGGGTATCATTATAGTGACCCATGTTCAGTTGCCTGCAAATTATCTAAAGCCCTGAATCAACACTTCGGAATTGGTAGCAATTAAATCTAATTTGTTCAAAATTTGAGAAGACCCCATAAATACACTATTTATTTGAATGGAAAATATTGGATGTTTTTTCCCCAAATAACCTAAAAAGATTTTCAAAACAAAGATGGTCCAGATTTCATTATTCATTATATAACTGGAATGATGAATTGCACAACATATTTAAGGTAAAAAATATGCCTTATTTTAGTTCTTAGAACTGCTTTGTTCATTTTCATGAAGAAATAAAGAAATCTATATTCATATTTATATACCAAAAGGTCATACATTTTTAATTCAAATAATTAAAAATTTGGAATGATACGTTACAAATATAACATGACTCAATACTTATGTAAGCATTGATTTTTCTTTGCAAAGATGGAGAGCTTTACAAAAATTATTAAAGCAAATATAAATATCCTCCTTAGGAAAGAGGCTTTTGAATGTCCCTATGCTCATTTTTTTCTCCTTGCTTCTTTTTCTTGTGACCAGTAAAAAAATCAGTCAATGCCCAATTTTAAGAAATTTGTTTCTAATTTAGAACCTAAAAATTGTTTGCTCTGAAACACTTCCATGAATTTAATCCCTTGTCCCGTTGGATTTTACAACTTTTGTGGAGGAGCAAATTAATCGTTATATGAAACTGCTGTGCAAGCATGGAATGACCAACAAATGTACAATGTGATTATAATTATTTACTTAAGGTTGAAGAAAAAAATTAGGAAAACTTGCCATTAAAAATAAGTAACATAATTTAGGAAAATAAGGAATTATAACTCATTGGAAAACAATGGAAATTTATGGGATAAGTAACATAATTTAGGAAAATAAGGAATTATAACTCATTGGAAAACAATGGAAATTTATGGGCTCAGACATGATAAATAGATAGGTAGGTGGCCAGATAAATAGAAAAATGGGAGAGAAGGGAAGCTTCCCCAAGGGAAGCTTTCCCCACCCCCCCGCCCTGTTGTGTCCTCTTCCGTTGCGGAGCACAGGCTCCGGTCGCGCAGGCTCAGCGGCCATGGCTCACTGAGTCATGGCTCCGCGGCATGTGGAATCCTCCCAGACCGGGGCACGAACCCGTGTGCCCTGCATCGGCAGGCGGACTCTCAACCACTGCGCCACCAGGGAAGCCCAAGGGAAACTTTTTTATTTTCAGAATATTAACCTATAATTGTTGAAGTTGTAGTGGAGTTGAAAAAAATGTCATTTTCCTTATTTTCATAGTGAAGATTCTCATGAATGAATACTAAATTTACAGAGAAAAGATTGATGAGAAGAAGGATAAATGCATGGTTTTCATATGAGTCCTCAAAGATTGCTTTTTAAAAAAATTTTTGACTGTTTTTATTTTTATTTATTTATTTTTTTGGCTGTGCGGCTGCAGGATCTCAGTTCCCTGCCCAGGGATCCAACCCACGCCCCCTGCAGTGGAAGCGCAGAGTCTTAACCACTGGACCGCCAAGGAAGTCCCACAGATTACTTATTATTGCAAAGGGAAAAACAGTAACTAGTCAGTGGAAAAACAGAGTGACATTCTGACTAGATGACTGAAATAGATATCACCATAGAGCTGTTGATGAGCATAACATGCCTCCCAATGTGGTACCTTAAGAAGGATATAGCATCACCTACATATTACAGAAAAACCCGAATGAACTTTTTTGGCCAGCCCAATACCATTCCTACAAGAATACATAAAATGAATGAGGAAACCTCAGACAGACCCAAGGGGAGGAACACTATAAAATGACTGGACTGTGTTCTTAAAAAAATATCAAGACTATGAAAGTAAAATAAGAAAAAAGTGGGGAACTCTTCCAGATTAAAGGGAACTAAAGAACATGACAATTAAGTGTAATACATGATTCTAGATTGAGGGGTGGAGGATAGGCTCTTAAATACATTATTGGAAAAATTGACAAAATTGGAAAAGGATTGATAGATTAAATTATTGCATCAATGATAAATTTTGGACTTAATAACTGCAAAAAAAAAAGAAAATCCATGTTCTTAGAAAATACACACAAAAGTATTAACTGAAAAAGTATCTTATATACAACAGATTATGTTATGAATCAGAAAAAAATTGTATTATGTACATATATAAATCTCTATGCAATGTATAATTATATAGCTATATCTATACAATTTAAATAGATACGTAGTATATATAACATATAATATGCAATACACCATATATGATTGTATTATTATATGATATACTATGATATAGAATATAGAATGTATATATTATACATTAAATGTGATGTATTATGTATGTATGTATGGCGAGATAGAAGGCAAGTGGCAAAATGTTAAAAATGTTAAAGATCCGTGAATCTGAGTAAAGTGTACATGGGACTTTGTATTATTTTTGAAACTTTAGTGAGTCTGAAGTTATTTCAAAATAATTTTTTAAAACGTGGTACTGTTTTGGCAGTTATTTTAATTTTCAACATATAAAAACAAATACACATGTGTATATTTGTGTATATTTTTCCAAGGAATAATTCTGTTTGAATCATGGTCTGGATAAATATTTCACCTTTAATTGGTAAAGTAATTTGAGATGTATCTTTCTGGCCTATAGTAGATAACCATTAAATATTTATTTGATTGGGTGCATAAATGAATTAATATCAAGCTGGATCTCCCATATCTGTTTCTTGTTTAATTTTTCCCTCTAATTCTTCCAGAGATAGAAGAGATAATGCTCACAGAGATATATTCACCCCAATAAGTTTTATCTTGTGGACATTTTGGAGTGTTCCAGCATGTGAGAACATTTAGAACTAATTTCTCAGGTATCATTGCTCATTATGCCCCCAAGATCTGTGTCATCCACATGTTTAAAAGGCTTTCATTCCTCATTTTCATCTAAGTTCAATGGAAAAGGGAAAGTTCAATATCAGAACTGCTGAAAACTACTATAAATTTCCCAGTTGGTTGATAGTCACCAAAATTCTCCAGGTGGGGCTTCCCTGGTGGCGCAGTGGTTGAGAGTCCGCCTGCCGATGCAGAGGACACGGGTTCGTGCCCCGGTCCGGGAGGATCCCACATGACGCGGAGCGGCTGGGTCTGTGAGCCACAACTACTGAGCCTCCGCGTCTGGAGCCTGTGCTCCACAACAAGAGAGGCCGCGATAGTGAGAGGCCCACGTACAGTGATGAAGAGTGGCACCCGCTCACCGCAACTAGAGAAAGCCCTCTCACAGAAACGAAGACCCAACACAGCCAAAAATAAATAAATAAATTTATAAAAAATTAAAAAAAATATATATATAGCACTCTGAGGTCGATAATAAAAACAAACAAAAAACACAGATTCCAAGGCCTGTCTTAAGAGAGTTTGTAATTCAGTGATGTGAAACTGGGGCCCCCAAATCTGTTTTTCAAACCATCACTCCCAGATAATCTTTACCACAGCCTACATCTGGAAAACCCTACATTACCAGACATCCCAACGAAGACCCACCTACTGGCCCCCTTTACACAGAGTCCCGGGAAGCCCCGGGATCTGTGTTTTTAATAAGCGACCCAGATGATTCTTATTAGGCAAGTAATGGAACTCAGCTGAAAAGCTAAAGTGCTAGAATGTTTTAAAAAGAGTTTAAGGTAGCTATGAGCAAATTAAAGATGGGAGTGGGTGGATATTTGTTATTGTGTTTCGATTTTGAGTAAAATTTTAAATGGATAGCAATACAGGTCCACAATCTCTTCTCTACAATTCCAAAATTCACAAAGCTCATCTGAAAAATATTGAATCCTGAAAAACATCTGACCCCAAGTTTTATTGGATAAGAGATCTAGGTAACTATACTCCTCTAGCTGTGCTAACAACAAGGGGCTAGTTTTGCAGTATAAACATTCTTCATTTTCTAGATAAAGGAAAGTGAATCTTTGGGAATTTAAGTAACAAATATTAAAGGTCACAAAACGTGTTAAATGACAGAGAAAGGCTTCAATTCCAGGCTTGACTCCATAATACACATGTTAATCATGCCATTATTCAAAAAAAGACCAGTATAAAATATAAAACTGTTCACTCTCCTGTATACCCAGCGATTGAGACAGTGATAATAAATATGGCTTGCTTTTTGTACTGTACTTGGGAGAATGGAATGAATCAGAGGGCTCTTTTTTCCTTCACTCCTTGTAAGCGAGAGAGAACAGGATGTAAGGGAATCAGAGCCATCGTTATCTGCAGGATACTTTTCAGACCATCCTCGTGCAGCACAGAAGAGAAACTGCTCAGAAATAGCAGATTATGGTTTCTAAGGGCTCCTCAGAGTAGGAAATCATCTCTGAGTCCAACGAGGTAACTAACTCAGTGCCTAGGGTAGGTTGTTAACTTCATCCAGAGGGAATAGCATGATTTTTAGAGGCTAGGCCATTCCTAAAGAGTTGAGCATGAGTAACTGAAACATTCATCCCTGCAGTTTACCAATATGACTCCCCATTTGGGAACTACCTGCCAAGTGGCAAATAAGGTATCCTAAGAAAAACATCAATTATAGCCCCTGAATGCTTACCTCACCCATACACTCTCACTTAGGTGAGTGCGTGCTCATATGTGCACATTCAGACAGGATTGTGGCAAAAAAGAACTTTGTTTTCTGACAAGGAAAAGAACTGCCCTCATCCTGCCATTAAGAGTCTAGGGGACCTAAATCAGTAGTCTTCAAAGCAGAGTGTGGGAAGAAAATACTAGAACTTGTTTATATTTATATTTTCATCATTTAAAATTTCCATTTTAATGTTTTATATTGTGCATCATACATTAGTACAGTAGTTCACCCCTGTTTGTAAATAAATATAACATATCAAAAAGGGCGGGAAATGAATGAAGTCTGGAGGCCACTGAGCTAAACAAACAAAAAAATGTTCTCATTTAGTAAATAGCTTGAAGGAGTGAGATAAATAGACAGTATCTGCCAGTCAGTCTGTAGGCTTTTCAGAATGAAAGTTCACACAGTGGTTACTGCTTATGACTATGTACAATGGGCTTTGCACAACTCTAGGAGGCACCCTTTATGTCATGGTCATCATAGATTTCTGCAGTTGTTCTATTTTCCAGCAGATGGCAGTGAAGTGTCTTGAGGAAAAGGCACCTTTTTTTTGAGTAGTGGGCAGGGCTGGCATCCACACAAGGTGTACAAATTCTCGTATTCCTCTTAACACTTGCGCTCTTGCCCAGAGATTGTGACTGCTGTGCCATTAACTCATATACTCTGTTTCCTCAGTCATGATACATCTTCAGCATTCTAGAGAAACAATCTTACACTTTGATCATTGTATTACTGAAATCAAGACATTGTATTAACACCATTTCCTTAATTTACTGATCTAATTATGATGATGCTACTAATAAACCACTACCTTGCATGATACGTTTTTAATGAATCCATGATTGCTCCTAGTGAGCTCTTACAAGCCATCGATTTCATTAGCTGTTTCAGAATTTTTTCTGACAATTATATAAATCTCATATTTTGCACTTTCAGGAATGCACTTCTCCAATTTAACCTTATTTCTAAAATCTCCCAGTATCTTGAGTGTGATTCATCTGGGTCCATAAAATTAAAGTCCATGGGGCTCTATGATTTCTTTGAATTTCAGATTTCAATTCCCTCCTCCCTCTTTCCACTTTGATGAGTCATCTACTGAATGGAAAAGAGAGAAGAAAATGGAAATAAAGAAATTATGTCTTTTCTGCCATTTATATACATTAATCCAATCTGCAAGCAAACGGGAACATTTTTTAAATGGTGTTTTAGGTAGCCCCTGTGTAAGATATGTTTCCCTGGATAGTCAACTGACATTGTCTTTTAGACCCAGTGCCTAGCACTTTTAAGATTGTCTAACTCAACTTTAGGATTGTGGATCTCTCTAGAGAGTTAATTCTGTATCTTCACTCTTTAATTTCTCATAAAATGCCCACTATTGTGTAGTGCAAAATAGTATAGTATACAGTCAATATAAAGCTCAATTAATGTTTAATAATCATAAGAAACTTTGAAGAAAGAAATGTAAACATTTAGATAACTAACATAATGGAGTTTCTACTAAATTGGCAAATATGCTTAGTCACAATATCATATTCAACAAGAAATAGTTATTATTTTCCACAGAGACTGATTTGGAAAAGTAAGAATGTAAAGTATTTCATTATGAACAATGCCCAAAGGAAGAGTCTTTAGTTTGCACATTCCGTGGTTTAATTTATGTTCTCATCCAAGGAAATTCTGTACAGAGAAAATACCTGTAATCAAATCCTAGCTCTGCTGTGTACCAGCCCTGTGAACTTCAGTAAATTACTTGGCTACCCAGAGCCTCAGTTTTCTCATCTATCATTTGGGAAACATAATGTCTCCTTCAAAAGGTAGATGTGAGGATTAAATCATATAATTTACAAAGGGACGATATAATTCCTGTTACCTGCTCCATGAATAGAGAATTTATACGCATGTTTATATTAGACTTTAGGCCATTTTCTCTGTGCCATCTTAGTAGGATGCTTTTGTTCTGTCCCATTAAATTACCCAGAGAATTCTCTGGTTCTAAGAAATTTCAAGGAGAGCCTGTGCTCCGGCTTCCTATCATCTTGTTCCTCCTCAGACTGCAGGACACCTTTTGAAGTTAATTTCCACTCTGTTTCAGAAAAAGCAGATACTGCAAGGAAGGAGGGAGCACGATCCCTGGATTTCATGTTTCCTGAATTGTGAAAATATTCTATGACTATGCTTGCTGTTTTCCCAATCATAGTACCTTGCTTCATTTAAGGTAAAACAAATTTTTTTAAAGAATTAATCCAAGCTAAACAGGAACTCCTTAATAAGCTCCCATTAGGGGTGGCGTGTGGCTCAAAGGACTATTATTAAACATTTATATAGCCCTTTGTACTTACAATGTATTTTATAATTACTTTTATGAGTAATTTATAATTCACAAAGACTCTCAGTTAAATTGACATTGTTATCTCCATCTCAAAAACAGGGAAACAAAGGTAGTTAACTAAAGTCATAGAATTTGCCTAAGGCTTCAAAAAGAAACTACCTCACAGGCCTCACTTTTCCAAAAGCAGATATGGTCTCAACCTCTCTCTCCTAAGGAACAAAAAAGTAAAATAAAAACAGTCACTTTTTTTCGTACGTTTCTGTTTCAGGTGACCATCTAATATTTGAATTCTGCTTTTTATACTAGATGTTTGAAGTCTTTGTCTGGCTTATTTGCCCGCATCAGAAACATTGTTCACAGGAACCTAAGTGAAATAAGGAAGTTTCTTTCCAAAAACAAACCTTTTCATCATGCATCCCAACCCTTACCACTCTGCAATTAGTAGTGTGTTCCCTGTAAGCAGTAGTTTAAGGGGTGCGGTAAGGAGCGAGGTACTTCCTGTGAAAGTCTAGAAGTCCTCAAACTGGGCTACGAGCAACTTGCCCCCCCTCCCCCTGCCTCCCTGTCTCTCATGTATTGGTATTTCTTTGCTGCTTAAAAAAGTCTAATGGGTAAGGGCATTTTCTTTTCTTATAAGTCAATGCAATTATCCGTGAAGAGATTCTCTCCTGTTAATTAGCCCCATTCTCTTCCTCAACTATCCAGACTGCTTCCCCAGTACCTAAAAATGCTATGTGCCCAGAGCTGCTCAGAATTCAACATGCAACCTACTTTCAAATGGTTTAGCAAAAATAAGCAAATATATTCCAGAAGATAAAGATGTGTTTACTTAATCTTCACAGCAATGCTTTGTGTGTGTTGTATTATAAATTTACTGATATATTTATATAAGCAATATATGGTCCTGTTACAAAATCTATATACTTAGATATTATAGTCATACGTTTAGTATGTATAATATATATAGTTTACCCTTGAACAACATGTGTTTGAACTGTGTGGATATTCTTATACGTGGATTTTTTTTTCAATAAATACTACAGTACTATACAATCTGTGGTTGGTTGACATTGTGGATTGAGAGCTGTGGATATGGACTATGGACTGTAAAGTTATGAACAGATTTTCCACTGTGCAGGCATTGGGCACTTCAGCCCCTATATTTGAAGGTCAACTGTGTATGTATTACATATCTGTATCTAATATATAAATATAATTTATACACAAACATATAAGTATATACTATAAACATATCTTATGCACATATATTTTAAACTTATACACATATATTTATGGATAATATAGAAGCATATGTGTTATACATAATAAGTATGTATGTATACTATCTAAGTATATAATAAGCATTTTTCTGGAACCACACATTGTTTATGTAAATATACTAGTTTTAGATATGAAAGATAAATTTATTTACTATTATTGAAACCCTTTGAAAGCAAGTCTTAGGCGTCATAACACTTGAAATACTTCACCTTTAAATAAGGCACACATCTTCTGAGAATAAGGGCATTTTTCTAAATAACTATATTGTAATGATTATACCCAAAAAGCATAACAATAGTTTCTAATATGTTCAAATATCCAGTTCATATTGAAATTTTCCCAAATGTGGCAAGAATTCTTCGATATCTGTTTCTGTTTGCCTTTTTTTCTAATGAATTTATTTATTCATTAAATTTTGGCTGGGTTGGGTTTTCCTTGCTGCGTGCGGGCTTTCTCTAGTTGTGGTGAGCAGGGCCAACTCTTCCTAGCGCTGCGCGAGCTTCTCATTGTGGTGGCTTCTCTTGTTCCAGAGCACGCTCTCTAGGCGTGAGGGCTTCAGTACTTGTGGCACACGGGCTTGGCTGCTCCACAGCATGCGGGATCTTCCCAGACCAGGGATCAAACCCATGTCCCCTGCATTGGCAGGCGGATTCTTAACCACTGCGCCACCAGGGAAGTCCCTGTTTGCTTTGTTTTGAACCTGAAATCACACCGAGTTCAGCTACTACATTTGATTTCAAACTTATTTGCCCACCCAACTCTCTCCTCCTCCGAAAAGCATTTCTCCAGGTGAGTATTTCGTGGAATACACCTGGAGAATCATGAATGTGGAGCATAGGAACATTTCCGAATAGCACTGATCCAGTACTGGCACAGAGTGTGAGTTAAATAACAAATTATCAAATGAACAATGAGTTGGGAGAGTTGAAGCAAGGCCAGCCAAGGAGGCAGGACAGAGGCATTGCTTGTCAGGCAGGAAGGGAAAATGGGTACTACATAATGAGATGACATCACCAGCCACATATTTTTCCTTCTTTACAATTTCTCTCTCTGGATTTGTGCATGTGTTAAACAAAAGTACCTATCTAGACAATTTCATAAACCCAAACAGATACCCACAGGAACACACACACACACACACACACATGAACATATAGGTTCACACACATACAGGGGGTGAGTGCAGAGGAGAGAAGAAGAGAAGGGAGAAAATAATGGAAGGAAGACAGGAATAGATTTGTCCTTTTAGAGAAAATTTGGAAAACACAGAAAAGGAGAAAGAAGAAAAAGCAATGAAAAGCTGAATGTTTATTTGTGATTATTTTCCTATCTCCAGTATAACTTAAGATGAAAGGCTTTTGTAGAGTTTGGAATGCAGGGTGGGGAGAGCCAGAAAAAATAAAGAGGGAGAGCATATTATAGAAATAGGGAGATAAATGGCATACCTAAGAATGAGAGCTTTGCCATCGTATGTTGTTCTTTACTCGAAATACTCTTGCTATTCAAGATCTGGGCCTTGCTTGGACATAATCTGTCATTCTTGCCAAATGTGTGTGGTATTTTGGGGATGTGGACAAATCTCCACAGGAACTTGGCTGAGACCTACAGGTATATTTTTACCTCCAAAGGCAAACAACCAGGGCATTAACTTGCTCTGCCATTTAGCACTTAACATTTGAACCACAGTGGACCAGTCTAGTGTGGTCCTTCATGAGCTGAAATTAGAGTGCTGTCATTTGCTTTTTAGGCTTTGATTTTTTTCCAAGATTTACAAAGAAGGAGATCATAGAATTTAAAGCTGGGTGAACCCTCAGTGATATAACCGTTTTGTTTAATAAATGAGGAACACTTGAGCCAGGGGGAAGCGCACAGCATAGAAAGCCTGGGAATTAATTAGCTATACAGTTCTGGGCTAATCATAAAACAATTCTGAGACTCAATTTCCTCATCTAAAAATTGATGTTATTGACCACAGTAAGTTGCAAGTGTCATTTAGATCTCAAATTCCAAGATCCAACAACCTCTGAATTTGTCATTCTATGAAAGTGGAAAATTGAAGTAGTTTTTGCTGTAATTCTTCATAAGGAACAATGGAAATTAAACTTTTCTTTCTTTTTCCTTTGCTCAAGGCTTAAGGACTTAGGCTACCTTAGAAGAAAGTATGCTGAATCAGAGGAAAAATGGTCCAGTAATCAGCCACCTGCCATGTCTGATTTGATGAGTTATTGGTACAGGGTAATAAGGAAAACAGGATATCCCATAGAGTAATTAATACTGCTGACATCTGCCCTCATTTTCTCTGTTCTAATAAAAATTGGAGGATGGGGAAGGGATGATGGATAGCAACAGATATATCACCTTCAAACAAGAATTGATTCTTCATATGTCTATAAAGAGTAGGAGTGGTCTAAAAATATCTGCATGTGTTAGAGATATTCCTTTGACAATTGTTTAGATCATTACTACCGAAATCATCAAGTTCGTAAAAATAAGGAAAGGAGAGAGGGAGAAAAGAAGAAAGTCAGGGCATGTGTTCTTCTACTTAACACATACGATTTTGAGAGGTATGTAGCAATTGGTCCATTCTTAGAGATGACAAAATTGCGGCTCCCGGTGGCTAAAGTAAGTTGCTTATTTTGCCACAACTAGTTAAAAATAAAAGTTCAGATCTCAAACTAGTCCTGCCTAACTATGTGGATTATTCACCTTTTAGGAATACCTGCTTGGCAGTCAATACCAATCTTTTCCCAGCTCCTTAGTTACTCTGGCCAACCAGGTCCAGGACCTGGCCCTTATGCATTCCCAACTCTGAAACTGCACACTGTTCCCAGCCTCCGGAATGAATCTGACCCAACAAAACCTGTTTCCTCCGAGAGGTCTCTCCTGATTACCCAGCTTTCAAGGGCTCTCTCCCTTTTCTAAACTCCAGTGGCACGTTCTTATGGTGCTCCTCATTCCACACTTAGTATTTAGTTCTCTTCTCAGTGGTAAGCTTCTTACCTGCCCAAGCACATTTTCTCTTGAGAGGGGAGCCTTCAGTGTTAGGAAAAGGTGGCACATGGCATAGCTTCATCGCTAAGCCCACTGCAGATACCTGTCTCTCCATTGGCATCTGAGAGGAAAGGGACTTGCGTTTTGGTGTGCATAGGGATGGGTTAACAATGGGTCTCATTCTTCCATATCACCATTTTCTCATGCTCCCTAGAAAGTGATCCAAATTTTCAAAGACGAAGAAATGATCACCATATCTGCAATACTGCTTAACTCTGCTTTTAATGAAAACTTGGTTGAAAATTAGAAGGCTTTCTCTTCCTTCTGTCTTTTGAAGACATAAACACCAAATGGAAAAAGACACAGGTCATACATATTCACCTGTTCTAGTCAATGATTTAAATATAAACACTTAACAGACTAAGGAGCAAAAATGAGGGAAAGCATTGATTAGTGAACCTTGTACATCCTGTTCAGAGATCAAAGGGGCCAATGAGCAGGGATCAAAGTGGGGGGAAATACAGAATGTAGCACCCTTGCGAAGCAGCATTTCTCACGATGTGTATGGCTTAATCGGAACCACTCTGTTCAGCAGCTGCAAAGAGGAAAAGGAAAACAACCCTGAAAATTATTAATTAGGTAAGCTTATGCTCCGTGTGCTTTTCATGACATAGAGTCATTTCAGCAGCTTGTGCCAACTTTCAGTGGAGAGGTATTTTTGCAGGAGGCCAACCTGTGTTGCAGGTAGTTTCTTTTTAGAAATGGGCACAAAAGCACATTGTCACAGCAGCTACACAACCACACCTAGTTTGACTCAGGTCTGCAAAACTCCAAGATGATGCATTGTGTTTGGAGCTTGTTCATACCACAGGAACACGTTTCTTAGTACTTCATCTATGAAAGGTAAAAAAAAAAAAAAAATCCTTAGAACTACAGATATCCAACTCAGAAAGTTACAAAGATTTAAATGTCTGACAACTGGATAGTGTTTCTAATTTTCAAAGTATTTTCACACATACCCCTTCATTTGCTTCTCACAACCTTACTTAAGTAACTTGCCATCAGGCCACGCAGTTGGTAATTAGCAAAGTAAGGACTTTCATCCTGGTCTAAGCCCAGTGATACTTCTCCATGTGCTAGGTCATAAAATACAACAATTCAGAAAAAAAAAATTGGCAATGTTTGTGAATACAAACAGTAAGGACCTTGGAAAAGAACAGTACTGAATGAAGAAGGTAGACTGAAGAAGGTAGAATGATTGGAGCAAAGCAAAGCATTTGAGCAGAATAGTGATAGAGATGAATTGAAAACTGCTTGGTTTCAAAGGCCATAAAGTTTAGGTTCTGTGCTGACCGACCATCACCTTGTAGTAACACTTCAGTTCTCCAGAGTGCATAGAGTTGTTTAGGTTCAAGCTTTTGTCACTTAGATCACATTCCAGACATACAATCCTGAAGGGCACGCAAGTCAACCTTTTCATTTACACATTATCAATTAGAGTGAGTTCTTTCTGAAAATGATGCATCTCATTCATTGTTCTATCTTTCTCTTATTTTATCCTTAATTTCAGGTTTGGGGACAATCTTGCTATTACCCCATTGTGCATGGCTTTCATGACTCAGTTATTAAAGTCATGGGTCTTTTCTAAAATTTATCTGCTTTTTCTTTTTTTTTCCTTCTGAACTTATTTTTTAAGATTCTATTTTCCTTAGGTAACTCCCTGATTTCTTCCTCTTGCTGATAACCTAGTACTGCATTATAAAAATTCTAAACTCTGCTTGAGTTGTCTTTCATTTTAGAATCTCAAGATATAGAGTCATGCTTATTTTTCTGCAGTTTTGGAAGTCAACTGTCCATGCTTCCCAATTCTGCCATGCCACCATGCTACAATGACTGTTCTCTCTCATTCAGCTTTAAAACAAACTCCTACCTGTGTAGTAGCATTATGTTTCCTTATTACTTCTTGTGCCTTCCTCATGAAGGAAGTGAAAATATAATAAGAGCTTGTCTGATATTCTGGTTTTACTTTAATGCCTTCAGTTGGAGTCCTCCGTTACTGCTGGATTTTTCCTCCATGCCAATTTTAGTACAGTATAGCAAGTACAGCATCCATGTCCTTCATGTGGTCAGATAGTCTATATCAGTCTTATTCTCTTTTTTCATCAGTGACCTCCAGTTTGCTTTGACTTCCGTGATCATGAATTTCTCCATAGTGTGTATTAATTCTCTTAGGGATCTAAGAGAACTGAGATGTTTTCTGAGGTCATGCTGTTGCAGTTATGGTCATGATTGTGGCAGTGGTGGTGGCGGCTCTGCTGTCCTGCTGTCCTCTGCTGTCCATAGTACAAGCATAGGAATTAGGAATACTCCTAGTTCTTCTGCAATGGTTCCTGCAGAATGATGAAGTCACCAGAGATATATAGTGAATATGATGTGAGACTCTATGTTCAAAAAGGTGACGAGCATAAGGACAACACATGGCTTTTTCCCCCTTTGTTCCCTGCCCTGGAAGAATGCACACCAGCTGCCTCAGCTGGAAACTATTAATCCAGGAAGTTTGACTGTCCGTAGAAATTCCCTATGGACCATATGGCTTGTCTGCGGCTATTTTTTTCCATTTCCTTTTTAAAATTCATTTCAATTATCCTACATTTGTAAAATTATTTATTTATTTTGGATGATTTAGTTTATCCTAATATCATATCTCTTAATGTCCCTGTTTTCTCTTTGGTATCTAATGACATTGACTTTCAATATTTTGTCAAATTTTTTCTCACTTATTATTTTAATTTTTAAATTAACATTTTGAATTCTTCATTCATTTTAGTCTATTTTTCTGTAGCTGGCTTTTCTATATTTATTTTTAAATCTCATTTGTTTTATTGATTTTTTCTCATTTAGCTGTTCAGTAAATATGTATTAATCACCTACAATGTCAGATTATTTATCCCTTATATATCTTATCAGGAGTACAGTACGATATATATTAGACCTGTAGGACCAATCTACCTCTTTTTCCTTCTTTTTTCCCTCAAATATCTGTGCCTATTCACTAATGCACACATTTTCATATTATATAAATTTTAAGTTTTATCCTAAAGACTTATGAGTCAGTATTTCTTACCCTGCCTTGTATAACCTCAAATTCACTTTTTTTATGTTCTGTACATTGTTATATGGAGATCTGAGATTATAAGTATCTGTATTCTTCCTGGCCCCCTTCCAAATTTATTATTTCTTATGTGTATTACTGGATACTTTAAACTATTCCTTAGACTTCCCCCCAAACCTCTTCTGGGGGGGTATTGTTGATTCTCAGCTGAATCAGATGCAGTGGACAGTAGTCTCTGTGGGCTGTTATTTCTTGGATCCATGCTTCAGAAAAGCAACACACTTCAGTATTGGTCTATTGATCCAGTGCCATTGTCAATCACTCTCCAAATATTTATTTTTCCCAGATGATATCAGATTCCCTAGAATTTAGGAGTGATTCCTCCTTATTAATCTAATCATTTATTCATTCAACAAGTATTCCTTGAGGGACTTTTGTATGTAGATTCTGTAGGAAAGAGCCCTTCTCTTAAATATCAGATTTATTCTTTATGGATGCGTTCTCCAGTGGGGCCACTTCTTTGTTCCCTCTTCCTCTTCTGTGCACACTTAAAGAGGTGCTACAGGAAAAGAGCGTTTCTGCTTTTCTTCCTATTTTATACCACATTCTTTTATTGAATGTTCTTTCACATGGCTCTGAGTCTTGACTGTGTAATAAGAGCCATGGTTTCCTGATTTCCTTTCTGAACTATTACCTCCAGTCTATTTAGGGACTCATCCTCTCTGATAAACCAGAAGGTCAAAGGCTTACCTCTTCAAGCAATGTGGCCACATAGTTGGTCCTTGCCGCAGAAGGAAGACAAATGTAACACATTCCCTTAAACTGTTTGGAAATAGGCCCCTTGGTTTCTATTTTTTTTTTTTTCTTGGTTAGTGTTGAATCTCAAATAGAATTAGCAAGCTTTGTAACTCCCCTTGATAGCTTTCCCTTAGATGACCCTCTAAGTGAACAATTCTCACCTATTTGGTTCAGGCTTTGATCTTCTGAAGTTATAAGAGTTTGCTTTATATATAAAACACTCCCTTCTCCCACTTTCCTGAACTGTTTTCCTCCACAAGGCAATGCACAGCTGGTTGGCAACTGCCAGCAAATAACACCAATAGCCACCAAACTTCTAGCTCCTTGGAGTAACCACTAGATTACAAGAATGTTGCTCACCTTTTCCAACCCTCTAGCTTCTGCTGCAAAGACAATCTACACTGGTCCATTATTAGGTTCATTACTTTAAAATGGCAGCCCATAGAATGAATAGTTAATTCTAGGGTCTGGGTGGTTGAGATCAGGTGATCTCAGCATCCTAGAGTGAGAGTTTAAGGAAAATAAGGAAAATGGCTAATATCTTAGTACTTTGTCATCAACCTTCTTAAATTTTATGTTGGGAATTTTTTTTCTGAAAAAAAATCCTGTGTTTAAATGGACATATGATTCACTTTACAGAAACACTTTGCATTTAGTAACAACACAATAACAACTCGTTGAAAATTTGTTTGAATAAACACTCAACCTGTAATATTGTTGAGGGATTTTGTCAAAACATACTAAATTCAAACATATTCTTGGAAAATCAAATGCCATCGAATCACCGGCAGGCACTGATAACTCATGAAAGAAGGTAGATTTCCTTGCCTGGAGGAGTCAGAAGTCTCAGGTTGTTTTGTAGACGTGCCTCCCTTTCTCAGGTTATACAGGGGACTCCCAATTTTATCTTACACTGAATTTTAATAACTAATTATGTCTCTATTTCTCCCTTTGGATTACAGTCTCTTCTGCCAAAGAAGCCTACTTAGTGCTCATTTGAATCTACCTTAATGCTTCCTTTATTACATTAGGAAAAGTAGATCAGAACAAGTTAGGAGAGAGTTGTACTTTTTTCTGCAACAGTTGACCAAGGCTCTGGATAATATTGTCATTTTGGAGCAGAATCCTGTGAGGATTCAACTGAACCATATCCAAGATACAATCAAAGAATAATGAAAAATTTTGGTTTGACATTTGAGAAGAGATTTAGTGAAAACCATAATAGTTCCCTTGTTCTCTGTATGGTTATGATTGTGTGTGTGTGTGTGTGTGTGTGTGTGTGTGTGTGTGTGTGTAAACCATAATAGTTCTCTTGTTCTCTGTATGGTTATGATTGTGTGTGTGCGTGTGTGTGTGTGTGTGTGTGCGTGTGTATGTGTGTATGTGTATCTCCAAAGGCATCATTTAGTTTAGGTCTGAGACATTAATGGTGAATACTACAGAGTGAAAATTTTGACTTCATAATAAGGAAACATATTTTGTCAATTACATTTTCTGGAAATGAAGTGGGCTGGCTCCTAAAGCAGTGAATTTTCTGTTTGGGAAGATGCTGAAGTGGATTCATAATACTCATGAGCCAGGTAGGGTGTAGAAGTCATTGTTGAATTAGATCCATAGCTGTGCTGCATGACCTCTGAGGTCATCTACCAACTCCTCCTTATACACAAACACACACACACATGCCCCACCACATCCACTAATTCCTTCACCACCCCCCTAATTCTGAGCTGTCTAAACAGTGCTGGGACCATAGATAGCTCTCACTCATTGGATGATGAATGATTGTGATGTTTTGTGTTTTTGTTATTTTTTTTAAAGAAAAGGTTGTACATGTATAACATATCAGTACTTAATTCATTTTGATGGAAATATCCTGATAATCTGGAAACATGATTATTGTACTACTCCCTGCTATACTCTAACTCTGTAGGACTGATTTTAAGAATATTTACTTGATCTTTCTCCCATGGTCAATTCCCATTTGACAATTTGATATAGATATTATGTTGAATTAATTCTTAAGTCTTTTATTATGCTGAAATCCTGGTAGATATTCCCTACCACTCTCATAATTTCAGTCTGCAAGAAAATATGAATGACTGTCCTGATATATGTCCATTATACCCTGCAGATTTGTTTTTGTTTTTTTGAAAACCATAGAGTCCCAGGTTTCTTTCTCTGCCTCAAGTCTCAGTCTAGGCACTTTCTATGTCTTTTTCCTCTTTTGTTTCTCTTATATTTTAAAAATGGCCTTTCATCTGTTTCCTAACTGCTTTCTTCTTTCTACAAAACCAGTGGGAGGAAAAGGAAATACATGCATTATTGGGTAGCTGTCACGCACCTGCTGATGCCCTTGCCCACTCCCCATTCATAAGGTTAGGGAGTAAAGTAGATTTTTAACCAAGACTTAGAGCTGGTCTCCAGTTTAGGTGATCTGTTGGCTTGCCCTGCCTTTAAAGATGATGTTAAACTGTTTTGTTTCATTTTAAACTAAAGTAGTCCTTACTGACAAAGTAAATCTGTGCCAAACCTCGGGCCAATTAAAACCAACTGTAAACAAATTCACACTTGGTATTTGTAAAAGGGACTATGCTCTTTCAGAAAAAGATGTGGGCACATTTTGAATATTCAATTCAATATTTACTTGGAATGGCACAGTTATGTCCCCAGAAGCACCCATGGGCCCTTCTTGCTTCTCCTGTGTCTTTAGGAAGTTACCCAGGGATACACAGGTTTTGGTTTGGGAGACCATCTCCTCTCCTTGCAGAAAGCTGGGGGAGGAGTCCTTCAGTGATTTACTGGAAATTTGCTCTTGGACTTTTAGGTCTGGAAGTTAGGCTTATTATATTCACCACTTGGTTAAACCTTACTGTAATTTTTCTATGAGTTTGAATTTAATTACTCCTTACCTAGTGTGTGAATTATAGTCCTTTTCTTTAATGCTGACTCGTTAAAATACCTTTTAGAAGGGAAGGTTGAGTAGCAGGAACATTTGATTTCATAACCCACCATTAAAAAAAACATCAAATGTGTTATCACATACATACACATAACGGAAAAGAATCCGAAAAATAATATATATCTATATATACACACACGCACATATATATATATACATATATATAGCTGAATCACTTTGCTATACACGTGAAGCTAAAACAACATTGTAAATTAAATATACCTCAATTTAAAAAATGGTTTAAAAAATGGTAAATATGTCATAAGAAAAGGATGAGCTTAAAAAAAAATCCACTGAAAGAAGTTGGAAGCAGATCCTGTCCCAGCTGAACCTTGAGATGACGAGGAACCTGTGCCAAAAACTTGACTGCAGCCTTGTGAAAGATGCGGAGCTGGAGGGCTCAGTTAAGCGACTCCTGACCCACAGAAACTGCGAGAAGATAAATAGTATGCTATTTTATGCTGCTAAGTTTCAGGATAATATTTTACATAGTGATAGAGATCTGGTACAGACTATATCCTTATCCATTTTCTTACTCAGTTATAGCTTCCTTCAGGTCTCCTGAGAGTTTTTTGTTTTCTATATCTTTAATGCCTGAGCATGCAGCCAGATATAACTTCACCCTTATAATTTCATCCCTGTAAGTATAAAACTGTATTTATGTTCTTGATGTGTTTTTCAGTTTTTCTCACTACTTCAAGTGTTGGACATATTCTGAATTACTTGCTGAAGAAGGCACTGCTATTGGACATGAAATACAGTAACAGCTTATTTTTCTGGTAAATTCAACTACTTAGAAGTGACCAGAAAAGGTGCCCAGCTGAAACAACCCTCAATTATAATTTACCTTGCTCAGTCTTAACCGACGTACCTCCCTCCCTTCCTCCCTCCCTCCCTTCCTTCCTTCCTTCCTTCCTTCTCTTCCTGCTTCCTTACTTTCTTCCCATCCTTGTTTCGTTTCCTCCCTCATTTAACAAATATTTACTGAGTGCCTGTCATGAAGCAGGAATTGTGCTAAGGGTTGAGGAGCTGATGATGAACCAAACTAAATAGGATCTCTTCTCACATAGAACTTGTAGTCTATTGGGAGGCTGGACTGTTAATCCCATTATTGTTTAGGGAATGTTTAATAACCAAGTGATACAAGCATTCTGAGGAAAAGTAACAGATGATAGAAATTAAGAGGGAGGGCTTTGTTTCCTTGATTTGAATCCTACTCCCAACGCTTCCTAGTTTTGTGACTTTGTACTATTTACTGACTCATCTGTTCCCCAGTGTCTTCATTTGTAAAATGAGAATAATTGAGTCTGTAAAATAAGGTTGATATAAGGATGAAGTAAGTTAATTCTCTTCTAAGTAAAATTCGTAGAAGAGAACTTAATGCATAGTAAGTGCTCAGTAAGGATACTTAACAAAGGAATTTGACCTTGATGTAGGTCTGGGAAGTCTTTCCTGAGGAAATAAGGAGGGGATCTGAAGCCTAAGGCACAGATTCTATCTCAAGGGTCATAGTGGATGAAAGGAAATTAGTGCATACTTCTCACCTGTTAGTGATTAATTTCCTAGCCCATAGAGTGATAGCTGATAACAGCTGAGAGTAGACAAACTACATGAATTAAACACATGAACTAAAAACATAGAAAATTCTGAATTTTCTTATGTAATGAAGTAAGGCAAAGGCTGGCTATTAGCCCTGCACACATCACTAACATAATAAATTATTGTCTCAATAGGATGCATTTAGTTACAAATGACAGACAACCCAGCTCGAACAATATTGCCTGACACTGTTGGAAGAAAAAGGGAAAGAGAGACACAAATTCAGAGGAAGAGGAAATTTCATTAATTTAATTTAGCTACTCAGTGATGTCATCACAGGCTAGTTATCTTTACTTTGCTCTGTTCTGTCTTCTAGTTTGTAACAGGCACTGTCCCAAGGCAGTTTCATACTGAATATGGCTACTCCTGTGGTTGAACTGTGGCTATTAAGTCCTGGTAGCTAACTTCTGGGACATCATCAACTATATCCAGAAAGATTTAGGAAGATTTTTTTCTTAAAAATTCCAAGGAAATACATTCTGTAGTCTCATGGGCCCAAAAGGAATAAAAGCCCACCTGTGAACCAAAAGCGTGGGCATAACATGGTATATAATACATGGTGCCTGAGATCCCCACCTCCCATCTCTAGTGCCAAGGAAGATGGGAGTAGGAGTACAGCTCCTCAAATATGGAGTCTTTACCAACATATTGGGGCATAAATTCTTGGGGATACACTTGCAGTGTCATCACACTAATGTTCATAATGATAACCTTGAATTATATAAGGAAATACATAAATCAATGACAACGAATAAAATTTAGGAATAAAATCCATTTGAATTGCTTAAAATTTTACTTAAATGGGGTAACATTTTAGCTAATTTGGATATTCGCATAAGTGGAATATTTCATTTCCTGTCGATCCTCACTGATATATCTCGTTATTCATAATTAAGTCTTGAATGAGAAATTCCTGGGAATATTCTTGCCAGTAGGAATATTTAGATGACATCTGAAGCAGTGAGAATATTTCTTTTGTGACATGTCTAGATATTCCTAAAAATAGCATGACATTAGTGGCCTCAAAAACCGTAAATAATGACAATTCCCATATCCAATATGATCTTAATTATTTTAGCCACTGATATTTATTTAAATTTAATTAAATAACCCTCAGGTATGGAGAAAGTCTGACAAAATTAAACATAAATATATAGGTAAAAGAATATATAGGCTCAAAGAAAGTTACTTGTGACTTCTCTTTGCCTTTTAAAACTAATTTAAAGTTAACTGCACATTTGGTGCAAATATATGCAATAAGAGTAAAGTGTTACAAAGGAGGCAGGGTTACTTATGAGAGAAAAAAGTTAATTAGCAAGGGATAAAAATACATTAGGGTCATGGGGGACCAATCCAGAAGCAAATTTACAATTGCCATAAATGTCTCTTTGGTGGCCAGCATTCCATAAATGCTGCACATAAACACATTCATTTTTTAATGTTAAACAGTTCCAGAATTATTTTAAAAAGCTATTTTTTCAACACATGTGGAAGTGTAAAGTTACAGCATTATGAAAATATCCCTTGGTAGATTCATGTGTTTATCATTTACTTTAGGAATATTTGTGCCTCCAGTTCTCTGTGAGCAGAATTTAGGTGGTCCAGACTGAGCATTTCATATCTATGGGAAAATTTAATTTGCCAAGAAAAATTTTCAAAGACATTAAAGTTAACACAATCGTGGCAATTCTGCCTTACATTGAATTAAGCTGTTTTGGGGAATGAGTAATCAGAATATTTTCTGCTATAATCAATGACATAAAATATAACTATGAGTAAAAGTAAAATTAATAAGATTTTGTCCTCTTTTTCTTTGAAAAAATTTACATTTACAGAAATGCAGATTTTTTTCCTCTCATGCCACCCTCCTACCCTTACTATCCTCTTACCATGTATATTAGATGTAACTTCTAGTTCTGCAATTTTCATTTAATTTGAAGTTTCAACTTACCTAAAAGTTACAAGAATTTTGAGAGCAAATTATAGATATGATACCCCATCACATCTAAAAACATTGGTGTGCATTTCACCAAATCAAGGACACTCTTCAAGACAACACAATATAACCATTCAAATCAAGAAATCAACATTGATGTGACCATTGTCCAATTCACAGACCTCATTCAAATTCTGCCAATTGTCCCAACAATATTTCTTTTCTGTTTTGGTATGCGATCCAGTCCAGGAACTCACATTGCACTTAGTTGTCCTATCTCTTTAGTGTCCTTCAGTCTGGAACAGTTTCCCTAGCTTTCCCTATTCTTCATGACCCTGACAGTTTTAAAGAGTACAGGTTTTTTTATCAATATTTTGCAGGATGTCTTCAGAGAGGTCCATTCAATGTTTCTTTATTACTGGAACTGAGCTGTCCTTTCTGGTCAGGAATATCCCAGAAATTCTTTCTTAGTGGATCGTATCAGGAGGCACAAATTTTGGAGATTTTTATATAAAACTTGGAATGTGAACTCAAAAAATCAGATGAAGCAACACATCCTGCATCCTTGCATGATAATAACCAGCTGGGATCAATAACTGCTGATCATCTTCAGATAGCTTATAGGGTCTCCATTTAACTGCAGACTCCACCAGTGCCTACAGCTTTGTACCAAGTCTGCTTTACTAATCTTCTCCCTGCCTTGTCTTTTTGCACATTGGTTTGCAACTTCCACTTTATACTCTAAAATCATAGTCTACAAAAATTTAGCTACTGAGCACTAATTGCTAATTTTATATATCATACTGCTTATAAGAAATCCATAAACTAATGTGTAAAAATTTTTAAGTGAATTTTCCATAACAATCTACACAGTGATGACAAAAATTGGATGGTAATACTTTTGACAGTAAACTAAATTATTAGTAACAAGACAGGTCTGATTCATAATTAGCTTTGGTCCCAACTAATTGCACATTTTGACTTATATACATGTTTTTCTCTTACGTTTTCATATGATTTGATCTTGCCACTCAAATTTTATAATATTCAATGCATTTTGATTCCATCCCTGTTTTTAGTGAGCTACTAAAAACCCTGTTTCCAGGCATATTTTTTACAAGCTATTGGATATTCCTTCATATTGTAATATTTTGCACATTAAATGAGATTTTATGCTCAAACAATCCTAGGTAGAGTACTTTAGTATACTCTAAAATGGTCTTTATCTTTAATGAGCTTTGAGTATGCCTATTAGCATTCAGTCATTGTATTTATTTGTTTATTTTTGGGGGGTAAGGGTCTCATGACTTCTTCTCAAAAGCTAGCTCTTTGTTTCCTAGACATTCGGTTAATAGGTAAATAGGTTAAAAAAATAGCTTACAAATGATCTCTACAAATGGTACAAATGATAACTTTAGATTAGTGGTACATATCTCAGGTATTTTGCTGCTTGCATTTAAGTATAAGCGAGCATGATATTCTGTAAATTCACTTAAAATAATGATATGAGGTATTGAAGATCCCACCTAGAGGAACGGAATATATAGCTCTCACCTATTATACAACTTTTTCCAAGCTAAAGGGGTTTTGGTAGATAAATCTCCATTGGACACAATTTATTTACATGTCTACAGACAAGAATTATTTTTGCATTGCTATCAGTTTTCTACAACTTGCAGAGTTGTAAAATAGCTCTCCATAGACAATGCATAGTTTTCCAGTGAAGCACACAGTTTTCCCTATAGTACTTATATTATCAAAGTAATATCTACATTTTCCCTGCTCTGTTCCTTTGCTTTATTTCTGGGGATATTCAGAAAGTGACATTAACTTAATATCTTTGCCAACCCTTGATAAAAATGTGACTTTTTGAATGAGGTCAATACATGTGGAAATAGATACATTTCAATTTTGAAATTTGGTGTTTCACCTGGTTTTGCTTCATGAAGCTTTTATCTGAACTCAAGAAATTAAAGGATCAAATTAAATTTTAAGAATAATTTTAAAAGTGTTTATCTATGAGAGATTTCTTATTATCTGGGCATGTATAATTCCAATAAAGAAAAAATGCATTTGCTCATTAAAGATTCTAATTAAAAGAGAACTAACACTGAATCGAAGTTGAAACAATATGGAAATTCCCTTCTGCCAAAATATACTTGGCTCCTGCAAGTGGGGAATGCCTGCATATTTGTTTAAATATTTAAATTCCCTTTGGGCTTTGTCTTATGATGAAATGATATTGTCTGTTCATTGTGTTTCTCTATCTGCTGGTTTCTTCTCTTTCCAAACCCAAAGGGCATGTCTGTAAGGGTCTTGCCTGTTCCCTGAATGAATAACACATTTATAATAAAAGATTCTTTGTCAGAGGGTGGAGTCATTTCACAATAAAGGCATTGACATTAAGATGGTAAAATCTGTGAGCTCTTTCATGAATAGAGACTTCCAATGATTTTTTAAATGTCTATGTAAATGCACTATGGAATTTGACCAGGATAGTCTTGGTAAAATTGTGATATTAGCTGACACTACCTGAGAAATTTTCTAGTTCTAAGGTTTCCATCCCTTGAAATATTCCTTTTATTTATACCCTCCTTCAAGGCCCAGCTATATTTGAGCCCTATTTCCAGAATTTCATATTCCAGGGTCTGTTTTGTTAGGCTGTGAGCCTTCAGGGTTCTAAACTCCAAGAGTTTATCTCTGCTTTATTATTCCATCCCATTTTATGTCATAATTTATTGCTTCTACATTTTATCTCTTCAGATTCTTCCACTGTAAATCTTCAATGGTGTCATTAGATAAATCTTCCTTGCCTTAGTTTCTCCCAAGACAGTAATTGTATTCTCTAGCTTAAATAGGCTATGTGCTATGTGAAATTCTGTATGTGCTGCCTATATCTCTATCCCTCTCTATTTTACTAAACCCTGCAAATAAGAAACTAACTGGTAACCAAATCATGTTAATATACTAAAAAGAGAGGGCTATTTTATATACAGTCATTTTACATGCCCTTTTGGAGATTATTTCTTTTCTTTGGTTATTTTCTTTTCCTAAAAATTAGGGTTTTTTTGCTATAATTCTGAAATCAACATTCTTGTAGGTATAAATTTACCAACATCATTTAAACCAGTTTTTGTTAAAAGATTATTTCATGGGTTCTGATTAAAGTAAATCATTTTATAGTTGCTGTGAGTGATTAAAACTCACGCTGCTTTGTAGTTACAATTCATAAGCATCGATGACAATCATATTCCGTAACTTCTTTCACATAAAGAATTGATTAAGCACCTATTTTGTCCTTTGCATCATGCTCCTGTTGAACTTTCAAGACAGTGCTCTAAATTGGGATCTAAATAACCCAGAGGCTCTGAAAAGATTTTTACTGGTTGTTACCTCTGCCCTGCGCTTGGGATGGTTCCCATGACCACTGTATAACTTAATGATGACTGGTAGGAAAAAAAAGAGAAATAATAAAATGTGATTTTAAGAAGTCAGTTTAAATTTCAGCTTGAAACCTGAGCATCCCAGCGGACAGTGTTGGCCTCCTTACTTGGTCCTCATGTGTGTGTGGACTACTTCTGTCTCGGGGCTTCTGCACTTTCTCTTCTTCCTCATATCTCATCTCCTCACAGTTTTTAGTCTTTAACAAAATGTGATAATTTCAGTGTAGCTATCCCTTGGACAGTTTGTTTAAAATCAGGATGTCTGCTCCTTATTACCACTTATCACTACCTGACATGTGTTTTTATTGATTTATCCTATTTCTTTTTTGTCTCCCCCACTTGGTTGTGGGTCAAGGATCGTCAAGGATTGCTTGTGTTTGGTTCATTTCCGGTTCTTCAGGGTCCAGAGCAGAGCTTGTTACACAGTAAGCACTCAATAAATACTTCTTAAGGAAATGAATGCTTCTTGAACTTCCTAGCCACGGAGCAGCACCCAAAACCACACAACTAAAAAGCGCTAGATCAGCTATTATGTCATTCAGGGAACTTGCCTTCCTTCCATTTGAGAAGCCCTTATTCTATCAGCAGTTTTCAACCTGAGGTTCAAGAGCTGATCACGAGAGTGAACTCTCCTAATATTTAAAAATGCTGGGGCTTCCCTGGTGGCGCAGTGGTTGAGAGTCCGCCTGCCGATGCAGGGGACACGGGTTCGTGCCCCGGTCTGGGAAGATCCCACATGCCGCGGAGCGGCTGGGCCCGTGAGCCATGGCCGCTGAGCCTGCGCGTCCGGAGCCTGTGCTCCGCAACGGGAGAGGCCACCACAGTGAGAGGCCCGCGTACCGCAAAAACAGAAACAAAAACAATCCTGAAAGGGAATTATTTGTACACCAAAGCAAAGATTGTCTCCCCCCCCCCCCCCCCCGCGCTCCACTCCTACCCCCAACTGATCAGTATGAGTGTGGTGGGGAGGTGTGGAATAGGGTGTTTCAAGGAAGGTTTTGCCAGATATTAAGTATCTTTGATTAACTAAAAATGGGAAAACAAATTACATAACAAGTACAGTTTATTTGGCTTAAAACCACAACTTTCATTTTTCCATGCTAAACATATCAAAAGGGATTTTAATTGTAAAAATAGAATTCTTATGTATTCAATGCAGAATTTACATAATAAGTATTTAACGTATTTCTCATACAATATTAAAACGCTATGGAGGGATGGTTTATTGATTGGCCCTACACTTCAAATTGTTTATAGTCTACTTAGAACAATAGAAAATAAGTAATGATAAAATATGATAAATGCAAATACCGTATTATATAACTTTTACTTATTTCTTGTTGTATAAATATGTATATAAAACACATAGATGTCATATACAAATATATAAAATATATATGTAAATTATACATGTAATATAATGCACCTCTAAAATACGGCATGAAATAAAATCATGCACAGTAAGCAAAGGTGTTGAAGAAAAAGCAGTTGGTGAATTTAAGCTCTACCTTTAGAGCATTCACCGGCCAAACCAATTTTAAGATAATTATAATATAATATAATCTCTCTTTTGATCATTCATAAAAGCCTCAGAAACTATAGATGATTCAGATTTATGTTTCTAAAGATAGCTACCTTGTACTGTGTGCAAAAATCATTCTGGTGATTCCCATCTTCTAGCTAATTCAATTCTGATAAGTGGAAGAATATGTACAAGTGTCACTACTAATCCTTCAGGTGAGCCCTCTTTCTGTAAGTCAGCCAGGAATCAGTAACCTCATGGTAGGATCTCTAAGAATCAGACATCCTGCCAAATTCCTACTGAAATAATTACATTTTATCTATCTAAATCCCCTATGTAATTGCATTGAAATAAAGGCTTAATTTTCCATCCATTAATTTTCTTTCATTTTATCTTAAAAGTGCTTGCATTTTTCTCATTCAGAAAGCTATACCAAGGAATAATTCTGAGCTTCTAGTATGATCTGGAGAAATGGAAAGCTTATGCAGAGAGACATTATTCCTCTACAGCCTTCCAACATCCATTTCTTCTTTTTCCAATAACAGTCCAATGTCCCTAGAGGAACATGCCAGCCACCTCTCTGTCTCATATGTAATAAAATGCATCTCTAAAACATGGTATTAAATAGCCATATTTAATAAACAGAGGTATTGATGAGATTTGTGTTAGTCCAATCACGGGTGGTCATATGATCTGCTCAGTATTTTTCAACCCCTGGCCTAAGTGATTGGTTTAGGGAAGACAAGTGACCTAATTTAGCTCAGTCTGACCTCAGTCGTTCATTCAACCAACATTAAACAACTACTCTGTGACAGGCTCCATAGGTTCTGGGGATACAATGGTGAAAACAGACACATAAGACACTAGAATGTAAGGCTTCATGGAGCTTACATATTTTCTGTGGTGAAAAAGATGGTTTTCTCGGGAAAGAGGCATTCTTTCATTCTGCCGGACTTGGAGCTGACTGTGAGCATATAAGACTTGAGCTGCTGGAACCTGTCTAAGAAAGGAGCCCACACAGAGAGAAGTACAACTGAGAGAGGAGAGAGTGAGACTAGGTCCTGGACACTTAAATTCAGAATGTCTATAGTCATTTTTGAGCCCTTGAATGTCTGAAGTTAGCTTAATACCTGGATTTTCAATGATGTGACTCAATTAATTCTTCATTTGGATTAACTCAGTTGTAATGGAGTTTCAGTCACTTGTAACTGAAAATGTCCTGCTTAGCCACATGCCATGATGATTTGGGTACAGTGTCACTGCAATTGCAGTCCCTGTGTTTATGTGTGAAAAAGATAAAGCAGACCTGAATAATCAATCCATGGCTCCCAATTGGACTCTTGATTGGCCTGGCCTAGTTGGAAGAAGGAAAGGTCCAGAGGACACACTACAGGGATGGTGTCAGTTAATTTTGCTAGAATGAGTTGGGGACACTCTGAGGTTGGTTACAACACTTTGCAACAGTGTTTGTTGTTTGTTTGTTTTGTTTTGAAATTTAAGCTGCTTTTATTTTGGATTATTTTGTTATGTATCAATAGATGACTTATACATACATAAACAGAATTTGTGTAAAGAGCAATCTACATGTTCAGTAAACATTTTAAAACAGTTTAACTAATGAAATGCACATAAAAAACTATAGATATATAATTTTAGATGAACAGAGGCAAGTTTCAGAACAATATGGATATATAACAATGGGTTTTAATATTTTAAAGCAATTTAATTTGAGAATCTGATCTAAGCTATAACTGTGGCAAATCCTTATACACAAATGCAGTCAAATTTTTCCATACATTTTCAGGGGTTCAAAAGACTTCCCAGACCACTCATGGTAGTTCTAAGCATTGTTCTTCTGCTCTTTGTATTTTCATTTATTTTTGTGTTCTTAAACTCTCTGTACAATTTACTCCATGTCCAGATACTTAAAAAAAAAAAAGCTTTCCTGTACCTGCAGCACTTTTTTTATAACTTCACTTTCATTGACCTTCACATTTATGAGTTCCTGTAATTTATGTATCTGCCATGCACTTCACACCACTTCCTGTCTCTTGTAAAATAATAGCTCACCTTTGTTGAGCACTTGTTAAATATGTTATAGGTTCATCTCATTTAGTCCTCACACAGCCCTATGAAGAAGGTACTATTGTTACCCCAATTTGACATATGAGGAAACTAACCCTTAGAGGTTAAGTAACCATCCATGGTCAGCTAATTAGTAAGCAGGAAGATTGAGTCTTGAATCCAGATCAATCTGTCCATGTATTTAACAATTCTACACACTACCTTTGTTCCCTTCTATATATTTTCTGGTTCCAATTTATACACTTTTTCCTCTACTGCCTATACTTGTTTCTTAATTCAATGCTTCTCTCTGCTCCGAGACCAAAATTGACTCCCATTCTGTCACCCTCGCATGTGTTTCTGACTTCCCCATGAAAGGCTGTGCATGCTCTATATAGTTAATGCTACTTGTTCTTGACGTACGCCATGAAAACACCATTTCCTACAGTTAAACTCTGTCTTTTAGATCAGAGAGCACTGCCTTCCTGGGAGTGTCAGGGAGAAGAAAATGCCCCTGAGGAACGAAATCAACTTTCCTATTACGATGCTTTCTGTTTCTCTCATGTGACCAAAAATACAGAAAATGGCCAGATTTTAAAGACTGGCAGAAACGGGCAGAAATACCTCTTTACTAGTTTTTTATTTCTGACTACTTAGTATGGGCCACATAAATGATTGCAATAGTTATCAAACTACAAGCCATCACTTTATAAGAATTATTGCAAAGTGACATAGGAGTTTGAAGTTCAAAAATATGCTAAAGATGAGCAAAACTCAACAGCACTCTCTCAATGGCCATTACTAATCCTTCTGCAGTAAACAACCCAACATTGAAGTTGAATATTAAAAATATTCTATTACTATATGAGGAAGGAGGGGCAACACTTACTAGGTCATTAACTCTTTTCTGACTGGAGAAAGACCCCTAAAAGAGCAGAATCTTAGGAGCAATTTGATCCCAGCCCCTTTGGGATCTTATTCCATGTGATTATACTATAGACCGTTTGATCTAAAAGTAGGTAGGTATGAAGTGAGGCAATTCCTTAAGTCTTATTTATTTCCAGATATCTACCTCTCTACTGGTTTGTTAGAACTGGCCTCCTTTTAATCTTGCCCCCAATTACCTCCATTCAATTTGTTCTTTTCTATTCTAAATCCTGGATTTAGTCCTTTCCCATTAATAAAGGATTAATAGTTCTCTCAAATAAAATGTAGATAGATAATTTGTGGGGATAATGGCAAACAGAATTTATAGAGTGTCAGGGACTATGGAATACCTGTGTACCAAATAAAGGTACTTGGTACCCAGAAAAGAAAATGGTAGACACAAAATTCTCCTATCTTACAGTATTGCCTATTGTCCAGTCCTTGCTTTTTTTTTTTTTTTTTGCGGTACACGGGCCTCTAGTTGTTCTGGCCTCTCCCGTTGTGGAGCACAGGCTCCGGACGCACAGGCCCAGCGGCCATGGCTCACGGGCCCAGCAGCTCTGTGGCATGTGGGGTTTTCCCGGACCGTGTCCCCTGCATCGGCAGGCAGACTCTCAACCACTGTGCCACCAGGGAAGCCCCAGTCCTTGCTTTTTAACACACAATTCAGGTAATGTCAAATGCTGTATCATTGGCAAATCCTAATTTTGCCTTGAAGTCATTGTTCTTCCTCTAAAGCAATATCTATACTAATATGGTAGCCACTTGCCATATGTGGCTATTTAAATTAATTAAAATAAAACATTTAGTTTCTCAATTGCAGTAGCCACATTTCAAGTGCTCAACAGTCACATATGACTAGTGGTTACCATATTGGACAGTTCAGATACAGAACATTTCTATCATCTCAAAGAATTCTATTAAATAATGCTGCTCTAGTGTTTCTCTAGACCAGTGCTTCTTTTAAAAATGCAAAATTACAAATCTGATTCAGTAGGTCTGGAGAGTGACTTGAGATTTCTTATTTCGGACAAGTTCCCCCATTTTCCAGTGCTTTTGGTCCAGAGATCATAATTTGAAAAGCAAGGTTTTATACTACACTGTAAGGTAGTTGTTCTTATATTGCTGTACATGGAAATCACCAGAAGCTTTAAAAATACTGATGGTCAGGAAACACCTGAGACCAATTAAATCAGAATCTCGGGTTGGGACCCAGGCATCAGTACTATTGAGAACTTCCCAGATGAATCTAATGTGTAGCCAAGTTTTCTTTTTTTTTTTTTTTTTGCAGTATGTGGGCCTCTCACTGTTGTGGGATCTTCCCAGACCGGGGCACGAACCCGTGTCCCGTGCATCGCATCGGCAGGTGGACTCCCAACCACTGCGCCACCAGGGAAGCCCTGTAGCCAAGTTTGAGAAGCAGTGGTGTAAGGTAATGATTCTCAAACTTTAGCCTGCATCAGAATTACTTGCAGGGTTTATTAGAATACGGATTGGTGGGCTTTACCCTCAGAATTTCTGATCCAGTAGGTCCAGGGTGAGGGCAGATAGTTTGCATTTCTAAAAGCATGCAGATGATGCCTGCGCTGCTGGTCTGGAGCCACTCTGAGAACCACTGATGTAAGGCCTTAGTACCAGCATAGGTACTTCCTGAGAGGTCCTTAGAGCGCAGAACCTGTGGTCCCACCCTCAGACCTAGTGAAGCAGACTCTGCATTTTAACAAGATCCCATGTGATCTTAATGCACTTTAAAATTTGAGAAGCTTTGTTGTAAAGCACTGGGGGATAGCTTTAATTGCAAGTCCAACTGATCAGAAATTGCCTGCTTGCTGTAGAATCATTAGTGAAGAGGTTGATGCAACTGTCCATATGGCACAAGGTTAACTTAATGCAGTGTTTCCTAAAAGTGTGGCTGTCTGTCAGCAGCATCAGCACCACCCAGGTACTTGTTAGAAATGCAAATTCTCAGGCCCAGTTACAGAACTGGATCAGACACTCTGAGGGTGGGGCTCAGTAACACGTTTTAACAAGCCCTCCAGCTGTTTCCTAGGTATTCTCAAGTTTAAGAACCATTGACTACACTAGCTACAGGGGTAAGCTTTAGAGCCAGATGGGCCTGATTCAAAGCCCAGCACCACTGCTAAAAGATGGTGTCCTGGGTTCGAGTTCCTCCTACAGAATAGGATGAGGTTAATGGTGGTACATACCTCACAAAGTTATGGGCATTAAATGAGAAAACATATAAAAAGCTCTCAATAGTGGCTAGAAAACATAAGTTATATATTACTATTTCTATTATTATTATGTAATTGGCAGTTAATGTTTTTATGAGAGCCCACTGCATACATGAGCCATGGAGGGTAATACCCTCAAGCTGTCAAGGTAGAGGTGTTTATAACTTTGATGGTAGCACCTGGGATCTTTCTGGCACACCCCACAGTGTTTATCAATTCCTGTGACCCTGAAACCACTCAGTTCATCACAAGAAGGAAGCCAGCCTATTTGTAGTTTCTCCCTGGGCTTTATTGCAGTATCCTAGGATGTGACATTGTTACAAAGACGAAATACTACTCAACATTTGGCCTGTGGACTCCCACTCTCCATCTGCTTCTAGATCATACCTCTGTCCTTTTTAGCTCAGGGTCTCCTGTAATCATAGATGAAGCTCAGTCAGGCTGGTAAGAAATATGCCTCCTAAACGCAGGCCACTGGAGTTGGGTTGTCAGCCTAACCTAAAGAACCAATGTTTGTCTCTTTCCTCTAACACCACTTCCGTGTACACTCTCAAAGTCATATTCTATGAGCCAGCATTTCAGGATTTTGGAGGGGGATAATCCCTCATCTTCCGATGGATTACTTTCTGTAAGGACAGGAAATGTGTTTGAGCTAAAAAAATGCCCATCTTCCTTCCTCTACCTTTCTCTCTCTTTCAGCTGTCCACCTAGTTGCATAGGTTTGACTGCACTAAAGTTTCCTGACAAAAGCTATTGAAATGATGTAATCCTTTCTTTGCAGCATTCCAGTGGCCTATTGCTCACTCCAGTTTGGTTAAAAACCTTAAACTTAAATGAACTATTTCAGAGGTACAATTTCTTCCTTGTTTCTAGGTATTCAATTTAACAGAAATATGCTCTTTCTTCCAATAGAAGAACCATAATGATGGTTTTCTCTTCAGGCTATGGAGTAACTAAATCAAATGACCTCTACTTCTCGGAGTTCTTGTAATTTGCATAACGTGCTCCATCCTTGATGTTATGTATCCATAGGAGTTTGAATGATGCTCTTCATTCACAGTGACTAAGGAGCTGGGACATTCATCTCATAAACAAAGTTAAGCAACTCTCAAGAAAGACTCACCATCACATGACAGATTAGAATTATAGAATTCAATTAGAATGTCAGAACTTGGAATCCCAAGAAACCTTGTAAAATCATCCAGATTACTGGTTCTCGCACTTTAGCGTGCATCAGAATCACCTGGGTGGTTTGTTAAACCATGTTGCTAGATCACACCCCAGACTTGTTTATTCAGTAGGTCTGAACTGGAGCTTGAGAATTTGCATTTGTAACAAATTCCTTAGGCTGCTGCTGCTGGTGGTTCTGGGATCACACTTCAGAAATCATTGATCGAGTCCTCTCTTCTTTCTTTAAGTAAGAACAGTATTTTTAGTTCCATTTTTCTTATGGGATCATGGGAGCAGACAAAAGCTACATATTTCCCCAAGATCACATAGCTAACAACTAGATGTGTTTAACGCAGTAATGTCTGAATTTTCTTGAAGATGATGCTGGCTATGTGACTTTAGCATTGTTGTGACCTCATTTACTCACTGGTGACATACAACTTTTCTCATCTTTTCCAACTCTAATTGTATCCAACTCTAAAACTTGAGATTAAAATATGTATACGTTAAAGCGTATAAGGCAAAGTTGATAATCAAGTAGTAGGATTGGAGTTTATTTTAATAGAAAACGGGAGCCTCTGTTTAAATATAGGACATAAAGAGTTGGTGCATTAGACATATTAATTTTATGTGGTTTGATTAGAAGGAGAACAAACAAGAAGAAACATGACCGGCAGTCAAGACTGCATTCACACGAATATTGAGACGATAGAGATTTTCAGAAGCAGGGAGGACTCAAGAGTTGAATATTACAGATAGGTACAGAAGAATAAGGAGTGGAGAATTATCATTGTATTTTGCAAAAAGGAGGTAACTGGTAAGCTTTGTAAGGCATTTCAGTAGAGTGATGGAGGGGAAGCCAGACTTCAAGTGGTTAAGAAGTAAGTGCATAGATGGGAATGAAAATTTCTGAGTCACAGAGCACTTGAACAAAATCTAAAATCTGCTGTCTTCCTTCTAAAGTCCTATTTATAGTTCTGTCTCTATATCCTGCCCTGAGACTTTGATTTTTGATACTGGGCAGTTATTTAAAGATATGGAACTTTCTTCTCTGTTTGATCTCCACTAGAACTGCCCTAATCTGAACTATACTAAGACAATGGCAAACAGAACTTAGAAGAAAAGGTGCATTTTTAGGTCTTGGATTTTCTCTTTGGCTTAACTGGAGAGACATCTGTAATGACAGGGTCCTAGATTAAGCTTCTAGGGAAAATAAGCCACTGGGAAAAATTTGAGCTAACCTCAACTGACTTAATTACTGCGAGGCACACATTTGTTACTGAGAGAACTTCCTTAAATCATTAGACTATCTTGTTTTAAATTGTCTTCTGAATGCTTTCATTTATATTATTTCTTGTTACATTGAACTAAAACCCAGTTAACAGGGCCTGTATAAGGAAACCAAAGATCAGAAGTGTTAAGTTACTTTCCCCTAAATCACACAGTATGTGAAATACTGAGGCAGAAAGAATACCCAGGCTTCTTGACTGTGTTAAATGGCACTATTCAATAGATATGTATGTAAGCCAAATATGACATTTTAAATTTCTAGTAGCCACACTAAAAAAAGAGAAACAAATGAATGAGTTTAACAATATATATCTCATTTTAACCTGACACATCCAAAATATTACACCCAAAATAATTAGCTCAACATGTGGTTAGTAGGTACTGTATTGTACGCATAGCTCGAAACAGTCTAGTTGGGAAATTCGAGTCAGAGGCATTATTGCTCAAGGTCACAGCTTGTAAGGGTCAGTGGCAGAGGTTTTATTTATGAATACTAATGACTGCATTTGATCCTTGAACAACAACACTGGTTTGAACTGGAGGGCCCATTTTCATTCAGATTTTTTTCAATATGTACTACACGGTCTGTGATTGGTTGAATCCTTGGATGCAAGAAATATGGATATGGAGGGCCCACTGTGGGACTTGAGTATCTGGGGATTTTAGTGTCCTCCCCAGGTCCTGGAACCAATCCCACATGGGTCAAGAGAGGACTGTATTAGTAAGTAGAAGTATATTTGTAACTCCCTCATCAGATGGCTGATGACGTAGAGCTGCACTGTCCAATACAGTAGCCACTATTCATACGGCTACTGAAATTAAAAATAAATTTAATTAAAATTAAAAATTCATTTCTTCAATCACACTAACCCTTTTTAGGAGCTCCATAGTCCCATGTGTCTAGTGGTTACATATTGGATAGTGCAAGTGTAGAGTTCTTTTCACTGTTCTCTTTAAAGATTCTTTAAACTTTCAACAATACAGAGATATATTGTTTTTCTTCAATTAACAGTCTGCATTCACGCTCCTGACCCAATTTCCTCTCTACTTCCTAGAGGTATACCCTGTAAACAATTTGATATATATTCTTCCAATCTCTTTCTTTTTATTATACTTTGTACATATGTTTATGCATACATATTACTTTCTGGTTACTTATATGAATGGCATCATTCTTTATGGATTTTGTAGCTTGCTTTTATTCACTTAAGATTTCCTGAGAGAATTCCATATTCACACATATACGTCTACATCATTTATTTTAATGGTTTCATAGTATTCCGTTATGCTTATAATATATATTTTAAAAATACCTCTCTTTGTGTATTTAGTCTATTTTTAACATTTTGCTATTGCAAACAATGAAACAATGAGTATCATTCTGCTTATTTGTTTTTGCATTTGTAATAGTATTTCTTTTGAACAGTTTCCTAAAGGTGTATTTACTTCAATTATATGCATATCTAATTTTGATAGATATTTCCAATCTGCCTTTCAAATACCCCTCCTATTTGAAATGCTACCTTTTTCTCAAACTAGATTTCCATATACAAATGACATATTTCTTAACTAATTTTTTCCAATGATCAATTTTTCTATCCCTGTGTAAATATTTTCTAAGCTACCAAGTATCTTGTATATTTTAACACTTGCTAGGGCAAGTCTGATCATTCATTCATTTATTCATTCATTTATTTATTTAATGTCTTTGTTATTCCTGACCATTATTTCTGTCATATGAAATTTAGAATCAAATAACTTCTTGAGCTTAAACTCAAAGGCCAAGTCCACCTAAAATATAATAATGTGTTTAGAGCATGTGGATATATTTCCTTTAAATTTATCAGAATTCAGAGTACAGTATACATTGAGCAATGCATAAATTTGCTAGTTAACAGACCTATTTCACTTAGAAATGACAAGGCATTGCCCAGTAATTATACTTGGCATGTTTTAGGCAATTGCTCAATCTCTATTGAATGAGGAAGATCAGCCTTACAGTTAGCTTTTAAATCATGTATTTTAAGAATAAATAGCCTCCTTGCAATGATCAGTAACATTAGAATTTTGATGTATTATGTCTTGGTACTAATTTATCTCCAAAATCCTTTAGAATGTCATATCTCCAAAATTCTTTAACAAATTAAACCTATGTTTTAGGAGTTCCTTCCTGAAATAAGAGAAAGTAAATATTTCAATCATCTTTTCCTATTGTGGTTGCCCGTCAGCTCAGAATTCATGTAAAAATGAGAATTATATTTTAAAACTTTTAGAAATTGAAGTACCATTAAATGTTTATGTGGATCAGCTGGTGTTACATATTTATTCATTTCAAATAAAGAGGGGAAAAGGATGAAAAAAGCTTTCAAATCCTCTGGCTGTTTCCCTAGTAACATCTTTTATTTTAAGGTTAAAACATTTTAAGGAAAAATTTTACAGTTCTAAGAAAGAGCTGCAAAATGCAAGCCTTCCAAATGAAAATCTGAAGCAAGAGAAAGAAAAGCTTCTTTCTTTTTAATAAGTCATATTCAAGGGAGATGCTTTTTCTCTAAATTCTCTTCTGTTTACTATGAACCTAAGAGAAAACTTGGCGGGTAGAGAAGAGTAGTCAAGCGCACGCCTGGGCTATTTGAAACTAACCAAAAGGGGAAAAAAAAAGTCGTAGGCATTGACGCACACTAAATCATAAACCGCAAAAGTCTATATTTCTCCCCATTCAATATATGTAATTTTAAAGTTTCAAAGATAGTTCCCAGATTTCTATAAAAAGTAAATAAAAATGAGAAAATTAACTATGGAAGGGTAAATAAATTTCTAAGGTGATGTAGCAATTTGTATTTCGTGTAACGCTCTTTGTATTTTTATTGTGTTTTTGTAGCATTGTGCCAAAGAATATTTTCATACTTCTGTCATCTGTGTGATTAATTCAAAATTGCACATTCTTACAACTGGAACATATTGTATTAATTCGTTTCAGTTTCACACCACTAAGATACAGGATGTCACACTTTTAGAAAAATCAAAATAGCAACAGAAACCCAGTGAATGTGAAACTCTGCTAAGTTTCATATTCTGCAAAAATCAGATATTTCCTTTTGTCGTCCTTCTATACCAAACAAAAAGCACCCGTAGAACAATCTGAGAATTGGAGTCATTTATTTGTGTTTTATGTGTGTTTTATAAAAAAATCCCCTTGTCTTTTCTACTGTCAAAGACACTTTCTGGGTCTGAAACAACAGGTCCCAGTGGAAGGGTAAAGAACATTTCCAAAGGCTTTGCCGCACAGTGTAAAGTCCCAGTAAATCATGGTTTCTTGCTTTGTGACCTCATGACACTCACACACATGGATTCCCACAGTGGAAACGGTAGGACCTCCCTGCAGGTGACTGAAGGCTGTTAAACTATCATTTAACAAGTGAAGATAACATGTCAAAGGGTGGCGCTTCTGAAAGTATCTGAGCCTGGTTTTCCCCAGGCCTCTAAATTGGTTCAAATACAATTCTATATACTTCGGAAGAGGGAAAGAAGTAGGAAAAATCATTAAAAATCTAGCTGTTATAATAACATATTTCTAACTAAAAACAACCACGTTGGAGGTTGTGCTGGAGAATATACTCCAAGTAAATATGTCTTTAACATCAATGGTAATGTATCCAGGCCAGATTTTCTCAATATTGGCACTGCTAAAATTTGTATATGATAATTCTTTGCTGTGGGAGCTGTCCTGTGCATTATAGGATGTTTAGCCCATCACTGACCTCTGCCTACGAGGTTCCAGCAGCACTCCCCCAGCACACACACACACACACACACACACACACACACACACACACGAGTTGTGACAACATAAAATGTCTCCAGTCCTTGCCAGCTGTCCCTTAGCATGCAAAATGTCCTAGCTCATGTCTTTCCTTGTTTTCCAAGTACAAAGATAGTTTGCTGATGAGCCCATTCCCCATTCGTATTTTTTTTTGATTAAAAAAATATTAGTACAAGGAAGTCAAAACTTTTTCCCTTGTGAAATCAGAATGATTTAAATCTGTCAAGACCTCATTTAAGTAGTGTCAGGAAAAACAATATGCTGAGTATGTTTGAGGGGCTCAAATGTGATAAAAATTATTGCATTGGGGGGCTTCCCTGGTGGCGCAGTGGTTGAGAGTCCGCCTGCAGGGGACACGGGTTCGTGCCCCGGTCCAGGAGGATCCCACATGCCGCGGAGCGGCTGGGCCCGTGAGCCATGGCCACTGAAGCCTGCGCGTCCGGAGCCTGTGCTCCACAATGGGAGAGGCCACAACAGTGAGAGGCCCGCGTATCGTGAAAAGAAAAAAATATTGCATTGGTAACTGCCTTGCCCCAGCAGGTAAAATATTATTAGAGCTTGGAGGGGTATAGTCAAGGAATGGTACCAGTATTCCTATAGAAATACTAAAAATCTGTAGAATTATTACTTCTTTTTGATGAATCTACATAAAAGAGAGCAAAAAGCGGGTAGGGAGGGAGAAAGAAAGCTGACTATTAATAGCTGATTAAGATAGTTAGCATTTACTGGGCACTTACTATGTGCCAATTACAGTATTACATAACATATGTGACTTCATCCATAAGGAAGTTACCACTATTATTCCGATTATACAAAGGAGAAAACTGATGTTTAGCAAGATTAACTAATGCCCCTAGTTTCATATCTAGAAAGAATTAGAATTAGATTAGAGTGAGATAGACTCAGCTCCTATACCATTGCAATACAATGCACTGACTATTTTGGTTTACATTTAAATGATTGCATTATTCATGAAAAATATTTATCTTACAGCCATTTTAATATGTTCAGTGACCCCTAAATTCATCAATGTGTATCAGCAAATAGAAACTTATTTTATGGCTAATGAATCCAAACATCTTTAGATCAGTTAATACAATGTATATGTATGAGTGTGCATGTGAAAGGGAAAATAGTATAATGCATTCCAAAGAAAAATCCAAATAATTTCTTTAAAGAACAGTGTTTCAGATATTTTTATATTCTAGTTCTCCTCATTACTGTGGAAAATTGGCCATATTGAAAATTTAAATCTTCAGGAAACAGACTACAGAAGCTCCTTAGGTGTTTTGTGTTGCCAATTCATTATCTGTATGACAGAAAACAAGTATCTCACTTTACGAATTATATACAGTCCAAGAATTTCTAACCCATCAAATTTAGTTATAAGGTATAATGATTAAGAGCATTAAGAAATCTTTACGTTCAGATTCTATTTTCACTATATTCTCCCTGTAATTTTAAGCCTCAATTTCTTATCTGAAAAATGGATATAAAAATAGTATTTACCTCATTAATTTCTTGTGTGTTTTAGATGATCAGATATAATGTATGAAAGCAATTATCGCTTCTCCTTTGCAGTAAGTTTTCATTAAGTGGTAGCTGTTATCTGTATTCACGTATCTGTGTGCTTAGGTCCTGTGATTTTTCATAAAGAGATAATTAAGTTCAGTCATATTTCTATTGAAGGGTTATCTATAAGCCATGGCTACCTTACTACGAGTCCCTTGAAAACTATTTCTGTTATGGTCTTAACTCGGTCATTGCCCAGACATCAGCAGAAGCTGCAGCCGTGCTCTTGAAGCTGGTGAGGCAGGTGAGGAGGAACTGACTTGTGGAACTCCTAGAAGCAGTTCTGGTGGCGTTTTCAAGTAGAGAAGTGGTTGGTAGGTGGCACTCCAGCGGGGATTGTAGACTGAAGTCATCTGCTTCATAGCTTCAATTATAGATGCTTCTTATCTTCTAATCAAGACGCCTGTTGAGCAGGGTCTCTAGGGAGCCCTCTTTTTTAACCTCTACCTACCCCCTTTCCCTCTCAGAATTGTTTCCTACTGTGAGGTATTGCCTGTCCAGCATCCATTTCCCTTCTTTGACTAACATAATCCTGATTTTCTTTGGGAAGCCACCTCTTCTATTTTCAGCCGTGTGGTTTTGGTGGTCTTGAGCCCTTCCTTAATCCAAGGGCTGGGACCTGATTGGCTTAAACCAATTAGAATACCCACACTCCTGGTCAAAATGATTGGTTTGAGATTGGGTGCTTAAGACAATCATAGTCCAAGAGATGAGAGGTGATTTTGCTGAGGTGTCCATGAAACAGAAACCTTCTCTTCTTTCCTAAACGTGGGGTAAGAATATGTGAGCTGTGAAACATTTACAGCCATGTTACTACCATAAGGTAAGATCATGGGGCTCAGGTAAGGTCATCACTAGAGAAGACATATAAATTGCTGGATGAAGCCTAGCCTGAAACTAGATCTGCACTGGGACTTTAAGGAAGGCAGTAAACACCGCTTTTTTGGCCAGTGTGAGTGGGGTTTTCATTTACAACTAAAGAACTCCTGATCCACTCACGTTTTCTTTTCATAACATCCTAATCTTTTATTATAGAACTTACACTGTGCCTTACATTATGGTTATTTATGTACATATCTGTGTTCTGCGCTTCGGGTTGGTAGGAAGGAAAATCTAGGTGACTTTCCTCTTTCTCTCCCTCTGGGAAATGGCAGTATTTTTATATGCAGTTAGTGTTCAGCAGGGATAGCTGTTGAATACATGAATGAATAATGAACATACATCTGTAATAATACAGCTGTATTGAAATATAGTTTTAAATCTCTTTCAGGATTGGCAAGGTGATGCTATTTGTAATTTGTTTTTCAAGTCCCCAAAGAAGTAATGAGTTAGTTGAGTATTATTTAATTAATTTGTCTCTATTGGGAAAAAAACAGGTAAAGTCAAGATAAACTAAAGTCAAGATTCTGAACCATTGCTCTGATCTTGGGTAGCAGACAATTGTGTGGTCTCAGAGCAGAAACGAGAAACTAAGCAATGACTTTAGTCACGTTTTTCTTCCTAAGAAAATAGTGTGTGGAGGATACACATGCCAGTGGTGGCAGCCTCATCTTTAGATACAGGTAACAGGTGCCCTGAGACTTGTTTAATTCACTGGGAAAGGCAAGAACAACAGGCCCAGCAGCCATGGAACAGCAGGTGGATGTCTCTAAGGGCATGGGAGTAATAAACTAGGGCCATCCTATAGGTATTCATGGTCCTCCACTATTTTTTTGTTTATTTCAGTTTAGTTTTTCATGAGGATGATTTGATACCTATGTAAGAATCCAGAGGGGAAGTGCTGCTGGAACCATAAATCAGTTTTAGAAAGATTCAGTTTGATCAATATCGGGCTGGAGTTGGTATGCACTCATGTCGCCTTGTAATTGGTACAATTATGGGTTTGGGCCGAACAGTACCAGCCTCATGTGCTAAGGGGAGTGAGGACTTCTTTATATGGAGGGCATGTGTGTACGTGGGCGGGCACCGTGCCAGTACCTCTCTACCCACATGCTTAGGTAGCCCTATCTAAGAGAGAACAACAGCTGGACAAAGCAGCTCTAGCTGGTGTTATGTGGAGGCCAAGTGTTTGTCCTGTAAAGGGAAAGGCCCTGATCACACCCACTTTGCGTCCAACTGATGTAACTTCACTGTAGCTCAAATGTTGGCTGGGGCCAGCTGTGAAGACTGAGCTAAAGTTTCTCACTGTCTCAGAGCTCGGCTTCCCTTTGATCCAAGAGCACCTGGTTCTTCCTTGTTATTTTCATTATGGTCATTATTTGATATTTGTTTGATACACCATCAAACTAGTGGGTTTGATTCCTGAATCTGTTCCAAAGAGAGGACCTAATCCCCTAAGAAAATGTGCACCACCTCTTAAAATAGATTGCAGTCATGGTCATGGGGCCATTGATGATGTCTCTGGAAGTATGGTGCAGTGGAAGTTTATACCCTCAAGCTGCTTGGCTGTGAGCTTGGCTTTGTCCCTTTGCTCTGTAACGCTGGACAAGTTAATTATTTTCTCCACATCTCAATTCCTCATTCGAAAAATGAAATAAAAATAGCACTTCTTTCATAAAGTCAAACAAATTGAGAGATCTGCCTGTGACATTTTTAGCACATTACTTTACTGGCATGTAGCTAGTACACAGAACATGTTAGCTATTATGGTGAAAACTGTATGTTTACCACATTGAATTTGTAAAAGAACAGAAATAAGAAAAGGATAAATCCAGACTGACCGACAACTCCCCCAACACTTCTCAAAAGAAAAATCATCAACAAATCCACATCATTAAATTCTGAACTGTTGGGTTGGCAGGTACATGTCTGCCTTGGAATAATAAGAGCAGATGTCAGCCTCCCCACTTTAGCCCTTGAAAGACAGAGTAGAAGCCCCCTGTGTGCTGCTATATGACTGAGGGCACACTTTCAGGGGGCTGCTTTATTTTCTCTTAACCTTTTTCACTCTGTTTTCATATAAACAAGTGAAACTTTTTATAATTAAAAAAAATCTGAGGTCAGTTAGGAATGTCCTGGTGACTCTTTTGTGTAGTATACAGTAAACTCTCTGAAGAAATGAATCATGCTAATATCTGGTTAGCTGGCTCACGCTGATTTGCAAGCCATCTACCACACCCTTCTTGCTCTCCTTTCCCTCTCCTCTCCACGTTGCTTCCAGAGCATGTAGATACTTGCTCCATATCAGCCGTCCCTGCCAGTTTATCCGCTACATGAGGACAGGGACTGTGTTTCTTTCCTCCACATTTTATCCTCAGGACCTAGTACGGTGCCTGATTCATTCATAGTGCTATGCTCATTAAATATTTGGTAAATTGATGAGTGAATATCCAAATGTTAGCTAGAAAATTAAAGCATGTTGAATACCAGCATCAGTTGCCTTGGAAATAGTGTGTCAACTATTGCTAGAGAACCAGGCAACTACTCCCTGAAGAATTTCTTCATAAACCTTTGTGGCTCGATTAAATGAGTGTTGACTGATGAATGAAAATCTATGAATAATATTTTGGGGGGCCAAATTACATTTCTTTTAAACTAGAATTTATACAGAGCTAGAACCAGAATCATACTAAAAACATACAAAATTTCCCTCTTGAGAAATCCCTTCAAAAGAATGGTTCAAGTAATTAGAAGGGAATGGCTGTGTTAATCAAACTTGGTAATTGTGTTTACACTGCTCTTTGTTTTGCAATGGATGATCATGAAATACTGAGAAATACAAACACTCTCCTCCTAAAAAAGGGAAAGATATACTTTTCATTTATTTTCAACCAGAGATAACTTAGATTAACAATTGAAAGTATATTATTCTAGTCACATATATATTTATATAAAATTAAATTTATTTTATGAAAATTAACTTTATTTTCTCTTTCTTTTAGAAATAAAATCTACATTAAAATGAAACTATATAAAATATTAATAAAGAAAATGAAAGTTTCATGTAATCTCATGTTCTAGAGCCATTCTACTTAAAATGTGGTTGATAGACATTAGATGGTCTGTCTCAAACTGTTTGTTACTAGTCTGCAAGGAGAGAAGAAACAGAAACTATAATAGGAATTCGACACTTTAATGGTAGTTTACAAAACTTTTGGTTCCCATGGGATTAAAAAAATAATAATAATGATAACTTTAAAAATTCTGGTTCTTCACTACAGATGGACTGAAAAGCACTGGACTAAAGAGACATTGTTTTCAATACATATGCTACTATGTATATATATATATTTATATCTAATGATCTGTATACACAAACACATACATATATTCTCAAGACATATATACAAAATTTTACAACAAAACTGGAATTTTAACAAAAATGAAATTCTTTCTTTTAAAGTGTTATACGTTTCGTAAAAAAAGTTTTTTGCCACACCCCACGGCATGTGAGACCTTAGTTCCCCAACCAGGGATCGAACCTGCACCCCCTGTTTTGGAAGGCAAAGTCTTAACCACTGGACCGCTTTGGAAGTCCCCAAAATGAAATTCTAATAGTAAAACACACATACAGAATATATATTTTACTGTTTAATCCTCAAAATAGCAAAAGGAATTTGCTACAATGATTATCCCTCGTGCAAACACAGATGTCTGTTTGGTAAACCCAGTAGTAAATTTTCAGGAGAGGTAAGCTGCTAAAAGAAATTCCAAATAGAAATACATATCTGGAATTTTTGAAAAGAGAAAAAAATAACTTTGAATAACCTAGAGCTAGGAATCCAGAGACTGGGCTCAAAGAATCCACAAAATCCCACTGCTTTATTTTATGGGTGAGGACACTGAGATCTACGATAAATCACGTGCAAGTTGGGTAAGTTGCCATTGTGTCAACTTGGAAACTTGTGTGTGGACATTGTTAGATCCATGACCAGTTTCCAATTCTCTAGGGTCTCTTTCCTCTATTCTACTAATGAATTTATGGTGGGATATCTGTTAATTGTAGATATTGCCACCTAGCCCCTCCTCTAGGTAAAAATAGGTGTTGATGCCAATGATGGAAGTCAGGGTTGGAGTCAAAGGTGGGTCGTCCTTAGGGGAAATCACAAGTAAATATCTGTGTTGACTGTTCTCCTTTGACCAGGTACACTAAGTAAAAATTTCCAGGAAGTTCTCTGGAAATCTGAGCTAAGTCTACATGGCCAAGTAAGGTAATGCAGGCATAGAAGAACATTTTGCCAATAATTTGCTTGACACTTCCATTTGCTTTATGTCAACACATCCCTAAATTCAGCATTTGAGCAAAGATCTGGGTCACTGTTTTTGCTTACTATAGGCTTTTTCTATAGATGAAAAGAATTTTATCTGTGAAAAGCTGACTTTCATGCTTCTTCAGTTATCTCAGAAGTTATACATTCATAACAAATTATGCTCTTTTTCTCTATTTTCCCCTTCCTCTGAAAGAAAACCTAATATCTGCTTTATAGTGTAAAGCATACATATGACATATATGGCAATTCTGGTAGAGGAATTTGACATATATACCCACTAAAAAGTCACTGGTTTACTTTATTTTTAATCTGCAATAAGAACTTAATTCATCAGTCAAGAAACTTATTTTTTCCTTGCCTGCCTTGCTCTATAAGACAGTGAATCATAGTGATGAGGCCAAGCCAATCTATCTCAATTCTGAGAGGGTTTTTGTCAGCCACACCTATATCATCCTGTAGCCATCTGAAATACTTCACATTAAGTTTGACTATAATAGGGTCAGCCACCTGATATAGATCATTAATCTCACACTTCAAAAGAAGTGAGAATTTCAGTGGGAAGCTTTCACCTCTGGTATTCTACTTGATGATTTTTGCAATCCAAACCCTGATAATTGATTGCCAAATCTCTATCATCACATCCTAGGCCCAGCACAACGAAAACAAAGTTTAGTTTTTAAAGTCACTTTGTATTTCAAAGGATATATAATTCTACTTTTAAAATGTATATATATCTATTTATATAAAAAGTCAGAAGAGTATATATAAACTAAATGATAAGCAACTTATCTATAAAAGAGGATTATAAGTGTTTTTTGGTTTGTATTTAAATTTTTTCTTTAATAACTATTATTGCTTGTTTAATTAAAAGTAAGGTTTTAAGAGTAGAATATCATATATAATTTCAGTTATTTAAATAAAACTTTTTAATACGAAAATTATTTTCATTTAATAAGAAAATGATTTTGCTTAATAATAGTTAAGCACGTGGCAGCTATAATAGAGAAGGAATGATATATACTTGAGTTTATATACAATAAACCTGAGTTTAAAAGCCTGGCTGTTTGTCATTGATAGGGTTGCCAGATAAAATACAGGCTAACAAGTTAAATTTGAATTTCAGATACCAAGAGATAATGTTTAAATATAAATATGTTCCAAACATTTTATGAAACACACATATTAAATTATTTGTTGCACAGTGAAATTCAAATTTAACTGAGAGTCCTGTATTTTTATTTGCAAAATCTGGCAACCTCAATAATTGGATAGATTAATCTCTGTCTGATTAATCTAAGTTTTGTCTTATGTTAGATGGAAAGAATATTACCTATATCATTGATTGCTCTGAGAATTACAGGAGAAACCATCAGAGAGATTTCCCATGAAGTTAATGAGGCTTATGCTTCACCTCAATGGCACGGGCTGCATGCATAGTCCTGTAAATGTTTTATTCATAATTTTCTTAAAGCCTCCCCCCCACCGCTAATTATATAAGATTTGAGGCTTTCAAAATTGTCATCTTCTCTTGGAAAACACATTAATGTTTACCTAGTAGCTTGAACAGAGTAGGCACTCAATAAGAGTAAGTCCCTTTTCCTTTTTTTTTTCCCTTTTTATTTTTTTATTTTATATTGGAGTACAGTTGATTAACAACCTTGTGTTAGTTTCAGGTGTACAGCAAAGTGATTCAGTTATATATATACATGTATCTATTCTTTTTCAAATACTTTTCCCATTTAGGTTACTACAAAATATTGAGCAGGGTTCCCTGTGTTATACAGTAGGTCTTTGTTGGTTATCTATTTTAAATATAGCAGTGTGCAATGTCAATCCCAAACCCCCAATTTATCCCTCCCCCCCGAGACTTTCCCCCCTGATAACAATAGGCATGCTATGAAATTGAGAACTCTATTGTAAATAAGACAGATGACCTCCAAATGACTATACTTAAATCTGCCTTCTGTATCTCTAAGTACCAAAGCGCCATCCTCTAGAATGTAGAAAGTAGAACAAATCTCCCCTGGATATCTAGATTCCTGACCCCTTCATATATTGAGAACGGAGGAAATCATGGAAATTCCAGAAATCCAGAAATTTGGGGCTCCTATTTGATGAGAGCTCTGGAAGATTTGTAAATAATAAGTAGTGAGCCTGATTGCTTGGTGCACAGGGGCTTACTCTGATGAATTTGCAGTAAAGGTTGCTCAGGTCCCTAGGCAGAAAACTCTATTCCCACAAATTTAGCTCCTATACAAACTGTTAGACTCCAGCTCTCCTGGAATCAAGCACATATACTCAAACCTGGTATCTCAAACTCATTAATCACTACAAGCTCACATTAAATATGATAAAGACCTTCCCACCCCCCCCCACCCTTCAACGCTATCATTCATTTCACCTTTTTCCCAGAAGTCTCCATTCCAACTAACAGTCACTAAGCACTCAGTGTCCACTCATGGTCCCTGAGGAAACATGGGAAAAATTCCTCACATATCACAGAAACAGGAACAACTGTACTCTCTCCAAGTGTTTGATTTTGGCCAGCAACATGGCTAGTCTCATGCCTGACTGTACTTTCAAACTATATTTCCTGGATTATTAGGATAATCTGCTTCAAAATTGCCATCCACATGTAGCAAATCTAGAAGGACTCTAGGACCAGTATTGTGGGTACCAAACTTAATTTAATCTACCTTAATATTTGAAAAAATCTATTTATCTTTCTCATTGTTTTATACGTTTCTGGAAACTACCTCAAATTCTCTCTTCAAAAGAGAAGTGTTAGGGGCTTACCTGGTGGCGCAGTGGTTGAGAGTCCGCCTGCCGATGCAGGGGACACGGGTTCGTTCCCCGGTCCGGGAAGATCCCACTTGCCGCGGAGCGGCTGGGCCCGTGAGCCATGGCCGCTGAGCCTGCGCGTCCGGAGCCTGTGCTCCGCAACGGGAGAGGCCACAACAGTGAGAGGCCCGCGTACTACAAAAAAAAAAAAAAAAGAGAGAGAGAGAGAGAGAAGTGTTACATCAATTCATAAATAAATAAACATCTACTTAGTAGCACTGAAGGAACATTCTGGTTAAACCTTTGGTCAGGACTTACTTGAATCAAGAGCATTGGAGGTCTGACTTTCTTAAATGTTTTAAAAATTTCCTAGCTTTCTGTAGGGGTGCAAATTGTAAGTGCCATATTATTTGCTAAAATTTTAATATGAGAATAATATTATTTGCAATGATATAGGAGGTAAACAAGAAAGTAAAGTTAGAGTTGATTCAGTTTGGCACTTATGAACAAGATGGGATTTGAGTGTTATTTGAAGGGGAAAAGTTTGATTTATGAGGTATGAAGTAGGTCAAAATGTTTTCTTTTAAGTTCTCACCACCCCCAAGGTGGAAGCCAGCCTAGAAGTGGAGTGTGCAAGGACAGAGCTGGTGGTTCCTTATAAGTGCCCACAGGAATATAATTATATGGATTCCAAGGGACTAGTAACCTTCCTTTTTTGGCAGCCAGATAAGTCAACAGAGACTCAGGAGAGAGTCCACTCATGGTTTGGGAAATAACTTAGACCAAGAAATGAATCACAGTAAAGAAAGAGTTGTTTACTTTTCCCTCACCAAAAGAATACGTTTTCAGTACCCCGTTGGAAAAACACTGGATCCTTTGCATTCATACATGTGTTTTTCCCTTCCCCTCCTTTGGCTAGTAACTCTGGATATTTCTTTCAGAAGAACTCTTACAAAGCACAATGGCTGTAAATTTTATTTAATAATGATCCCTTAGTACTTATAAGGAACAAATTTCCTGCTATTTTTACTGTAAAATAAATGTAAAATTTTAAACTGGAAAAAGCAAGAAAAATGTACATTTTGGAATTTTTCTGACACAGAATTTTACTGCTGTTTCATATTGTGTTACTACAGTATCTAAATCTACAATAGAGAAGGTAATGGATTGTTATTAGTCTCAAGGCAATTAACTTGAGGCAATAAGACTTGCAGAAAAGGAAAAAAAAAATAGCATCTTTGAACCTGAGAATTTGACCACTCTGAGTATTGTATTCTTCTACTCTATGAAAAGGACTGTTTCTTACAGGACTAGATTCTGAAACCGCATTGAGAGGAAAGGAAATTCAAAAGAAAACATTCTTAAAAATAAATGAGTAGACTATTGATCTGCAGAGGATATTTGCTCAAAAGGGTGACAAAAATTAACATGAGTTTTGGTAGCCAAGTCCTTTTTCCAGCTTTTCACAACAGGTGCTTTCAGGGCTTCAGCAGAATTGGACGTATGGGCCCAGGCTGGCAGCTCTGCATTCAGGTGCTTGTGTAAGCACTGGACTCACAGAGGGGTGTCCCAACTTGCTCACTTATGGAATGGCATCAAAAGTTTTACCTGGGCTTCCCTGGTGGCACAGTGGTTGAGAGTCCGCCTGCCGACGTAGGGGACACAGGTTCGTTTCCCGGTCCGGGAGAATCCCACGTGCCGCGGAGCCACGGCCGCTGAGCCTGCACGTTCGGAGCCTGTGCTCCGCAGCGGGAGAGACCACACAGTGAGAGGCCCGTGTACCACACACACACACAAAAGTTTTACCTTCCTTCTTCTACTACTGTTACTTAGAAAATGGAAATGAATGTTGTTATATACATTGCCAGAATTTACATGCCACTGTATTTTTTGTTACAGAGACCAAAAACAGATATATGAAAGCACAGAAACTTATTATATTTTCCTGGTAGGTTTAAGAAAAAAAAAGAAAGTACAAAGGTCCACTTCATGGCTCATTAACCTCAGACACATTATTATTAGGTTGAGACTGAAGATTAAGAATCTAATGTGGCATCTAACTGCCCGGAGTCTGAATAGCAAGGTAACTCTACAAATTAACATCTATGACTCCACAGTCTGCCCTGGGACACTCACTGGCACTCTCAGTTCATGTGTCCTTGGACCCCTTCCTCCAATTTCCAAGCCAGAACTGAGGGCCGAGAGTTGCTGGTGGAGTATCACAATCTCTATTTCAGGGAAAGTATAAATGAGTACAAATGCGAAATGGAAATGTCCCCTCCAGCCTCCATAACTTTCTTTCTCATATAGGTTAGTTAATAAAACATGTTTCCTTTTTGATTATTCAGACTCGTTAGTGTAATTCAGCTGCTAGCAGTACATCTTCTTTAAGCTCCATGACATATAATAGGCCACCTTCCGAGACAAAATATATTTATCAGATGACAAATATCTATAAATATGTTTCATTGTGATTAGATTGTCACAACAATTCTGTAATGATGTAGAAGGGCCTGAATTGTTATGTTATATTAGATAGGGAGAAATTGAAGCTCTATGATTTAAATGACTTGCCTCAGTCGCATAGATGGAAAGACTTAAGGCCTGCTGGGTGCTCCACCTTCAAATACTCTGCTCCTTCATCTATTCTATGTAACCCCCTTTCATTAAAAGATAGAACAGTCAAAATAGTTGATATGCTTGTTGCTGTTGCTTTACCGATTCTGAATTTTGGCCACAAGGAAAAGTTTCTCAAGTAACTAAACAAAAGCTTGAGTGATACCTTTTGAAAAGTGTTCACATTGAATATACACCTGAGAGGTTACTTTGCCATTTGACTACCCTGCACTGGTTTAACTTTTCTACTTTTTCCTCATGTTTTCCTTTAACATCAGAAGCCAACAGAGGTATCAAGAGGCTAAATATAATAAAATATTTATACATATTTCAAAGGCTACTGAAGAAACCTTGTTTTATGATAATTATCAGCATTCTACTGGAGTTGTCTGAATGTTGATGGTCTCATAGCTAGTTGTCATAGGTTGGAGTTATCAGCACTCCTGAAACTTGGAGATTATAGCATGCTGGGAGGGAGTCTTACTCTACCCTCCGATGGTCCCAAGGATACTAGAATTTTTCTGCAGATAGCAGTTTTAGGAAAATGAGACAAATCATATATAAAATTGCCCTTAGTTCACATTTATTTTCAAGAACTCTTTGGCATAAGAAATGTATTTAATGCTCCTTTAAAACCCACGGCTGTGAATAGTGAAGTAAAACATACATTTGCAAAAAGGATGCCCATATTTACTATTCCAGGGAATTAATTTTCAAGGAGAATACAGTCAGTTTTCATTTCTTTAAACTGCTCGTCCATAGGTGTCAAGACTTTGACTAAGATAAGATTGGTCATTGTACCATTAGAATTTGAAAGTACATTTTCTTCATTTACGTAAAAGATAAAATGTGTCGCCAGGAAAAAATCTTGCCTTTCTTATAAATAAGCCAACATTCTCCTAAACCATGAGGTCTGGTCACTTGATTTTTTGTTTCCAGGTTGTATGACTAGTATGAAAGACGTGATTACTAAACAGTGTAAAGTCAGTGAAATTCTGTAAGTCATTTCTGTTTTCTCCTTTCTCAATGTCTTCAAATTTAAAAAAATTCCATTTTGGACATAGGATAATGGAGCTGGAATGTTCTTGGGGTGAGGACATTTACTTAATGAACAAATAAAGTTCATTTAGTTTTTGTTAAAACTAATGGTGCACTTTTCTATTTAAGATACAAGACTGAAATTAGGTTTGCAGTCTAAATTTTCACTTCTTCAGAAAATACGAATTTTCCCATACCTTTTGTTTGAGGTTGTAGGTACTATGGTGCCACTGAATTTAAACCTATTTTTGTCTTTGTAATTTGAAGTTTAATCTGATCTCAAAAGACTGGTTGTTAAGGATGAACATAGCTTTTTCCACTCATTTTAGAAATAAGAATTAGAGTGGGGATAGAATAATTGATTAACATTTAAAAATACAGAATCCCTTTGCTCTTACACAGAAAATTAAAGTCTCTTATTCTTAACCACCCCCTTTCTGAAAAAGTGTATAATTCCACCATTTGTTCTCCTCAAAAGAAAGATTTGGGCTAGAGTGAGACAGCTTAAACTAGTCTCATTTGCTTGCTCAGCTCTCCAAGTAGGTAATTGCAGAAAGAAAAGACAATTCTTTGATCTCAGCGAGGCGCTAATTTGTAAGATTTTTGAGCTGTTTGGGCCTTAGGAAGAAGGGATCAGTACGTAAACAATGGCATTTATCTGGCAGCCTATTACTGACACATTACTATCTCAGTACTTATGCATTTACACTGGTGTTTGAAGACAGGAGTATGTGTCAATAAAGGAATTAGACCAGACACCTCAGTCCATCAGGTTTATCTCAGTTTGCTGACAGGAACAGTAGGTGACATTAAGCAACAGAAAACACTTCAAAGTTACCTAGTCTTGGTTTTGCAACTAAGACAAACAACATTTACTGCTTTAGCAGCAACAAACAATGAGTGTAAGACTGCAGAGGGAAGATGAAAGAGCACAGCAAGTTATCAAACGTAAAGCCTGCCCATACCCCATTTCTAGCTGTCCCCTGAATTTAACTAGAGAGATTAAAAAAAAAGATTTCAATGATAAGTAGTGTTCATTTAGACTTCTTAAAAGGAAACCCTCTTAAGAAGGATGGTAGGAAATGAGTGGATGAGAAAACTTTACTTGACTATTCACCAACTACTCTTAAGGATTTCAATATTAATTTATTCATTCATTTCAACAACTTCTCAGTAAACAACCAAGGTGTGTCTACTATATGCTAGGATCTGTATAAAGATAATGCTGTTACAGATACAGATGCATGGAACTTTGAAAAATAACATCAGGCTATAATACAGCAGAATTATTAGGTGGATATATGGTTATATTTGAGGGCCTGTAGAAAGGAGGTAGATGATCTATGTCTCAAATAAATTGGTAAAGGCTGCCTATATTTTTAGCTTAAGCTAAATTGAAAGAAACCTGAAAAAACACTTTAAAGCATCATCATATGAAAATATACCCCAGATTTCTTCTTCTGTACTTCTAAGTTCAGAGTTATTTACCAGAGTATTTTATATACAAATTTCGTTAATCTTTTGGGATATAGATTAATTACTTGATTCCACAAATATTTATTGAATACTTAATACAACAATCCTTATTCTGATTTAGCCTGGGATAAAGCAGAGAACAAGATGGACTAGCTCCTTGCTCTCATGTGAGGAGATAAACAATGGTAATTTTGGAGTGTCAAAAAACCATATAAAGTGAATAGAATCAAGCGGTGTGATAAAGAGTAAATGGAATGAGATGGCAATAGTATTGGTGACATTGGTATTTTAGAGTGGTTGGTCATGAAAAGAAACTGTAATGATAAACATAATGAGGAGAAAGAGCATTCTAAGCAGTGGGAACAACAAATATAACAAAATATTGACCTGCTGGGAAAACAGAAGGAAGACAGGTATATACAGCTAAGTAGAGTGAGAGATAATGAAGTAATAAATCAAAGCTGCAGAGGCAGTTGGGGGCCAGGCCATACAGAAGAAGGGAGGGTATAATAGATGAAGTCAGAGAGATTTTAGATTTTAGAATTAATTTTAGAACATATTCTACTGAGAAAATCTTCTAATTTTGCTCAGCCTATATGTAGCATTTAACCAAGCTAATTTCTACTTCCTCCTGGGAACCCCTTCTTCACTCAGCTTTCAGACACTACGCTCCACTGGTTTCCCTCCACCTTCACTGGCTGCTCCTTTTCAGTCTCCTCCTTTGCTGGCTCCACCTCATCACCTCAAGCACACTGGGCTAAGTCTTCAGACCTTCTCCCTTTTCTATTTACATTCACTGTTTTGATGACCTTACCCAGTCTTATGGCTTTGAATAACATCTGTACATGAATGACCACCAAATATGTATCCCTAGCCTGTCCTTCTCCTCTGCACTCCAAACTTCAATATCCAACCTCCTGCTTGGCTTCTCTGCTTGGACGTCCAGTACACATCTCAAATGCATGCCATACCAAACCAAGTTCCTGATATGTCCTCCCCAAATCTTTTCTTTCTTTGGACTTCTCTGTCTTAGGTAATGGCAACTCTGACCTTCCAGTAGATCTGACTAAAAACTTGGAAGTCATCCTTGATTCCTCTCTGCTCCATCTACAGGAGCTGAGCATATCTTGGCTCAAGTATTGCAGTGGAGTTCTAGCTGGTATTCTCTCCTCAGCCCTGTTCCGTTTCAGACAACCCTCATCACAGTAGCCATGTTCCTCTTAACCAAGTCAGCGCACGTCTCTTCCCAGCTCAACACCTCACTCAGAGTCTAAAAGATCCTCCATAACCAGGTTTTGTTATCTCTGACTTCTCTGATTTCTCTCACTTGCACTCACTCTGCTTCTTTGCTGTTCCTTGGCAGGGTTCTTTCTTCTCCCCAGAATGCTATTCACTGCAAACTCCACCTGCCTCTTGCCTCACCTCCATCAAGTCTTTACTCAAAAGGCACCTTCACAGTGGGTCCTTTTCCTGACCATACTATTTAAAGTTGTATCTCATCTTACTCTCAGACTCCTTGCCCACATCCCTGATTTATTTTTTTTTCATTTTATTTATCACTAACATGCTTCATAATTTACTTCTTTTTTTTTCAGGTTTCTTTATTATCTATTTCCCCTCAGTAGAATGTAAGTTACATTTGGCAGGAAGTTTTGTCCATCTTGTTCCCTGCCATGTCCTCAGCAATGAGACTAGTTCCAGGAACATAGTAAGCAGATAATAACATATATCAGATTAATGGGTGGTGGGGGGGAGAGACATAAAAAAATCTTAAGCAGGGAGTGACAAAATATGACTTCTGTTTTTTTTTTGGTTTTTTTTTTTTTTTTTTTTTGCGGTACGCGGGCCTCTCACTGCCGCGGCCTCGCCCGCCACGGAGCACAGGTTCCGGACGCGCAGGCTCAGCAGCCATGGCTCAGGACGCGCAGGCTCAGCAGCCGTGGCTCAGGCGCCCAGCCGCTCCGCGGCACGTGAGATCCTTCCGGACCAGGGCACGAACCAGCGTCCCCTACATCGGCAGGCGGACTCGCAACCACTGCGCCACCAGGGAAGCCCTGACTTACGTTTTAAGATGATCATTTTGCTTAACCTGTAGAGAATAGATTGGAGGGGTGGAGTTGGAGTTGCAAATGGAAGAAGAGGCATCATTAAGAGGCATGACAGTAGTTCAGGTAAGTGATGACGGTGGGTGTCTCCAGCTAATAGTAGTAGAGGTGGAGAGAAGTGGATGTGTTCAAGATTTGTTCGGAGGCTATGTTACTGACCTTTTGCTGCTGGGCCTCATCAAGGGTCCTCCTGCCTGGTGTCATTCGAGCCAATTGAATAAGATCGAGTTCAGTTCAGAAGCAAAGGAAAGTTTTATTCTTTGATCAAAAATGGAGAGGCAGGAACTTGCACTTTAGAGCGCACGCTCTCCCCGCGCTCTCCTTGAATGGCCATGGGCGGGGCTGCTTTATAGGGATCTTATCCTCAGGGAGAGGGGCGGAGTTTTTGCAAGTCGGGCGCAGGCGCAGCTGTGCTGCTCTTGGCCCCTACTCGCACTGCCGGGTGAAGCGTCTCTGAACGCGGCCCGCGGCCACCATCTTAGATTGAGGTGCCTGTGCCGCGCTTCTGCGCACCGTCTGCCGAGCTGACGTGTCAGGTACAGCGTCTGAAGTGCGGGGATGAGCCCTCTGCATGCAGCACCCTATGAGCAAGTGAGACTAGATGAAGTACAAAGGAAAAGAAAAAAAAAGGTTAGACTTTATTTTATTACCCAGAGTCTATTTTTGTTTCCCGGGAATTGTTCATGGGCTTTGCCAGTGACCACTTGATGACATTTACATTTACTTTTTTTTTTTTCAAGATGTTGGGGGCAGGAGTTTATTAATTAATTAATTTTTGCTGTGTTGCGTCTTCGTTTCTGTGCGAGGGCTTTCTCTAGTTGTGGCAAGCGGGGGCCACTCTTCATCGCGGTGCGCCGGTCTCTCACGATGGCGGCCTCTCTTGTTGCGGAGCACAGGCTCCAGACGCGCAGGCTCAGTAGTTGTGGCTCACGGGCCTAGTTGCTCCGCGGCATGTGGGATCCTCCCAGACCAGGGCTTAGAACCCATGTCCCCTGCATTAGCAGGCAGATTCTCAACCACTGCGCCACCAGGGAAGCCCCTACATTTACTTTTATAACCAGAATACCTCTGATTATTTTTGTCTTGAACACAGCTGTATAGATCCTCAGCTCTGATTGTTTTCTCCTTGTACAAGAGGTATTAAAACAAATGCCGATGGCTTGGGTGGTATGGGAAAGGGTTAAGGGAATGCACTAGAATGGCAACTAGATTTGTGGCTTGAGAACTGGATGAGTAAAGGTGTCATTTACTGAGAAGAAGATGAGGGTGGGGACAATTTTAGGAATTGTTTTATTTGAGATGCCTCTTAGATATCAAGGAGCAAGTTGGTTATATGAATGTATTCTGTAGTGAAGAGGTCAACAATAAAGGTAAAAATTTGGAAGTCCTCACACGTTGATTGTTTTTAAAACCATTGGGTGGGATAAGCTCATGCATGAGAAGAGTCTATTTAAAAGGAAAGTGAGGGCCCTGGGGCATGCCAACCTTTTAGAAATTGAGCAGAGGAATTAAATCCAGCAAAAGAAGTTGAGAAGGAAATTTGCAGAAGCATGACATTTATGGTGGGAAAAGACTTTGGAGATTATCTAGATCCTAGAACAAGAGTGGGAGATCTATAGCCAATGGAGCAAATCTGGCCTGATGCTGGCTTTTGTAGGGCCTATGAGCTAAAAATGTTTTTTACAAATAAACATTTTCAATTTCCTTGATAAAGAATACTAACTTTGAACTCCAGTTAAGCAAAATGTTTCCCCCAAAAGGGAAACATTAGTAAGCCTCTCTCTCTCCATATGTATATCATCAGTAAAAACATTAGTAAGCCTGTTTTTCTCCCTCTCTCTGTCCATATACATATCATCAGTAAAAACATTTGTGGAAAATGTTTTTCTCCCTAGTTTTTCTTTATTTTACCTCTCGTCCCACAAAGCTAAAAAGCCTAACATATTTAATATTTGGTCCTAATAGAAAAAGTTTGCCAACCCTTACTTTGGACTAATTCTTTCATATTGATGAAAGATAAGCTGAGGCCTAGAGATTTTTAAGTTATTGCTTAGGGTTACCAAGAAGGAGAGTAAGACTCAAATCCATGCTTGAACTTCTGGTTGCATTCCTGTTCCAAGACAGGATTCTATTCCTCTGTTGTATATACAACAGACTGGCAAATATTTATACCACAAAATAAGAAAGAAATTTAATCGTATCATGGAAATATCTTGTCAATAAAAAATGAAATAAATGCAACAAGGTTCCAATAGCTGAATACACTCAATTAGAAGGACTCAATTTAGTATTAATTCAAAGCAAATCATTCTACCTGTTTAAATGAAATTTAAGGGAGAAAAAGCCATCAATCAGACTGATTTTTAAGTTCTTCAAAATAGTGTGAAGTAAAACAGCAGTTACCCAAATATTTCATGTCAGTAAATGATATGAAATCCCAATTGTTTAGGTTCAAATTTCTTCTTGCCTATCCCCCAAACCAGAGACTTAAGAATAGTTTCCAGGGTAAGGTGGGGGATCATTTTCGTCTTGGGAATTAGCTGTTGGTACCACTGTTTTCTCTTATTCTACATTCTCCAAATGTCTTTATTTCTCACACACTGAAATCTTAGAAATTTAGCATAATCACATTTCTCATACATTTACCATTGCTTTAAAAAAAAAAACTGTGGTAAATATACATAATATAAAATTTACCATCTTAACCATTTCTAAGTGTAAAGTTCAGTAGTGTTAATTATACTCACATTGGTGTACAGCCAATCTCCAGAACTTTTTTTTATCTTGTAAAACTGAAACCCTATACCCTTTAAACAACAATCTTCCTCCCCATTTCCCCCTCTCCAAAGCCTCTAGCAACCACCATTCTATTTTCTATTTCTATGAATTTGACTATTCTAGATACCTCATGTAAGTGGAATCAGACAGACTTCATCTTTTTGTGAATGGCTTATTTCATTGGCATAATGTCCTCAAGGTTTATCATGATGTGGCATGTGTCAGAATTTCCTTCCTTTTTAAGGCTTGGTAATATTCCATTGTTTGTGTATACCACATTTGGTTTATCCATTCCTCCATCTATGGACACTTGGGTTGCTTCTGCCCCTTGGCTATTGTGAATAATGCTGCTGTGAACATGGGTGTACAACCATTGCTTTTTATAACCTGAGTTGCATGTCCTCAACTCTGACTGTGCTCCTCCTTATACTGAGACTTTTAAACTATTTTTCTTGAGGATGGCACATAAGAGGGATCTTGGAACAGATGAAGGGGAGGCAGTCCATCAGGAAAGCTGGGAAAGTCTAGGAAACCTTAACAGAAAACGTCTCCTCTCATATTTTTTTTACTAAGATTGAGGTGTGAATCCCTAGACCAATCATTCTGAAGATATGATGTTACTGAAGAAAGTGAGGCAAGAAAAAGGGTACAGGATTAGGAAACAAGTGCTTAGGCAGATTTACATCTAGGCCCCCAAGAGGGGATTGCTGAGAGCCTTGCTAATAAATATGCACATGTGGGGTAGTTGGCCAGAAGCAGGGCACAGTCCTGAGCATGTGGCAGGGGGATCAAAAGTTGGGCTAAAGTTCATAGAGAACAAAACTTTAAACCTTTATAAATACAATAAACTTTATGAGTAAAACTTATAAAATTTTGTAAATCCAAACTTATGAACTAGTACTAGTGAAGGGACTTTGTTATGAGACATGTGAAATTTGTCTTGGCTCTGCTACTAACTAATCACATGACTTTTGACAAACCATTGAGCTACTCTGAGCCTTCATTCCCTCACCTCTAAAGCAGGAATAATAACACCTACCTTGAAGGCTTATTTTGAGCATTGTAAGACCAGTCACGTAGTGCACACTCAACAAATGGTAGCTCTTTTCCCGTTACAATTTTTATGATTGTTAATGATAGAGGCTGAAGACCAAGCTAAGGAAAATCTTCTTTTTCACAGGTGAACACACAAATTATTAATGTGAAAAAATTTAGTATTTTAGTAAAAACACAGTCTTTCTAGCTTAATGTACATATATGTGGAATTACAGATTTGACAAATTGTATCCATCATAAATGTCCTTTAGATGCTAAACATAGAATCTTTAGATGCTAAACATAGGTACTCCTGAAAAAATATACATATTCCAGGTTGATGAGTAATTCAGTATTTATAAAGCTGGTGTTCAGACATGAGTGCCATTTGGAGAAATCTTACTTTTCATTCTGTCTGTGCCTAGATTAATGTTACACATCAGAGTCTAAGAATCCCTAAATAAATACCATATGCCTCTGAATGTTGACTTTCTGATTCTGTAGCCAGTCCTTTTTAATGAAGTTCAATGCACAACTCAGAGTCAGCATCCCATTGCCTTAAAAGGCACATAGTCAAGTGGTAGACAAAGATGTTCCTCAAAGTTTTGGGTGTTCCAGTTAAGCATGTACACAGTCTGCTAATTCCTAATTTCTCCTGCTTAGAATTGTATATCACACAAAGAGTATTTTTCAGAGACGTGTAAATAAATCCGTGGGATGAGATTTCCCTGGATCTGTTGTCCATGTCTCCTCTCCTATGTCTCCTTGCCATTAATGTTTCTAACTCTGGAGAAAGAGAATGAGTAAGGATGACCCCTCTCACCTTCAGAAAGGATGGGAAGCATTCTTATGGCGGACATTGGGTTACACACTTCACATCCCATTCATCATTCCCATCTACATCATAAGGGGGAGGGAGGAAGGCTGCTGAGATCATCAGTAAACAATGGTCTTTTACAGAATTCTGATGCTATCCAAGACATTGGAAGGCACAGGATGGGACTCTTCCCTGTGATTTTTCAACATAGATTTGTTGAACACTGGTGTGTGTTATGACACTGTGGTGAGACGCAATGATGAGTAGCCAGAAGTCCCATCCCAAGGTCCTACCGTATTAGGAGAGAGATGTACACAATAGTAGCTTACATTTACACCGAGCACTTACTGGGGAAACTTACATACATTAACTCACAATCTTCCCAACCATCCTGTGATATTGCTAATATTAGTCTTCCCCCTCCTTCTAATACTGAGACACCAAGGATTAATCCTTCCTCAGAGTCACATAAATGTAGCCAGGAATTAAACCTCAGGAAGTTTGACCCCCAAGAATATAGTGATTCTCTTGCACAAAAGAAGCATGGGGGTAAAAGGCGCTGGCTGTCATAGAATGTGAGTAGATAGGCTGAAGTGGAGGTTCAGAAAAGGCATTAAGAAGGCTAATACTCACATGGAGCTCTGAGAATTAGACACGATTTGGATATAAGAGGAATTTGGGGGACCTGAAAAAGTCTAGTGATCACAACCTGAACTGATATTAGGAGTTACTCTGTTACTCTCTTTGAGCATAGCATGAGTGAGAGACTGCTGGGGAGGAAAAGGCAAGTTGTAATGGCTCTTAGAAGACTGTAAAATACAGATTAAATAGTTATTACTTTATTTGGTAGGCAATGAGCAGCCGATGAAAAATTCTGGATAGAAAAATGACATATTCTTAGTGGTTCGTTGGGAACATTAAGCTGTAGGTGTCTCCCAATGGGATCGGTGGAGAAACAGACTGAAGGCAAGGAAAAGTTAGGATGCTATTGCTATACTTCCAGCAAAGAGTAATACAGATGTAGTCTAGAACATTGTCACTGGAGACAGAGAAATAGATGGATTTGAGAAAATGCAGGTTCAGAATCAACAGGACTGAGGAAAAGAGTCGATTTCATGGGAAGGAAACAGCAGTTCATGAATGGTTTTGAAATGAGCCTTGAAAGATACACTTGGTTTTTATTAGGTAGAAAAGAGAGAGGAAGCATTCTTAGTGGGGAAAATAGGCAAATATTTGGTTTCTGTCTTTCTCCAGCTATGCTGAGAATACCCAGGCTTCAGTATCCTACCTTGGAACTGATACTCATTTCTGCCATGTCAGTCATGACTTTCCAAAAAGATAACTGTACATACAGTGGGTGACTATTAAATTCCCAATGACTTTCAATTGAGAAGAAATGAGAATTATTAGAAATTATATATTCACATCTCCTACCTCATTGAAAATGGTTTCCAATGTTGAATCAATGTTTTTGTTCCATATTTTCTCTTTCTTTTTCTTTTATTAAAATCAGAAAAGCCTTTCAGAATGACTACTGATCCAGAAACTTTAACGAATTAAAAATTTGAAGTGTTTTCTTTCAGGTTAACACTGTTCTACTGTTCGAAGTTAAAAGAAATCATGTAATTATGGATAATATTTATCCTACACAGGTTGCTGTTATGAAAGCATCTTTGTATATATAAAAATGGTCATAATTGGGAAAACGCTTAAACGGTAGCTACCTGGTTAGAGTCCAGAATATACACGCATATAAAAGCTATTTTATGTATTTTATATTTTTTTCTAACATCTATTACTTGTGGTTAATGTTCTTTCATTGCCTTTAATTTGTGGACACTTTCTAACCACCACTTGTGGGTCTTCAGGGAGCAAGCTCCTTCACAGAAACATGTATTTGCTACCACGAAGACCGTGAGGACAGAGAAACAATTCAATATTTATTCTGTGTTTAACAGCATCTTTGAGAGCTGGAGCAGGGCTTTCAAAATGTAAAACCAAAGAAGAAAATAATCCCCAAATCCAGCAAACCCCCTGGAGTTCTGTGGAGAATGGAACAAATAAGGCTGTTTCTAATACATACAGTCTGGGAGGTACTTCACAGCATATTTGACATAATCATGACATTGAAAAAATGTAACACAAGAAAAATAGAGTGAAGCTATAAAGTAAAATATAAAGACCACTGAGGTGTTTTTCTTATATGATATAGAATTATTCACCTAATCTTTCTCTGTCTCTGCAGTGCAAAATTACTAACAGGCCTAGGAAGTTGGTTCCTTCACTTCTTAAATGCAGAACACAGGGAGACATTTGAATTCTAGTCTTCCCATATGTAAATTGAAAAAAATAACACCTGACTGATTTACATATATCACAGGGTACTGTGAGCGTCAAAACCAAAATGAAATAATATATGTGAAAATGCTTTATAAACTGTAAAATATTACACATAGGTAAGATATTATTATCTTTAGATAGAGACACTAATACTCTTCCTTTCTATCTTTTTTTTTTTTTTTTTTTTTGTGGTACGCGGTCCTCTCACTGTTGTGGCCTTTCCCGTTGCGGAACATAGGCTCCGGACACGCAGACTCAGCGGCCATGGCTCACGGGCCTAGCCGCTCCGCGGCATGTGGGATTTTCTCGGACCCGGGCACAGACCCGTGTCCCCTGCATCGGCAGGCGGACTGTCAACCACTGCGACACCAGGGAAGCCCTTCCTTTCTATCTTGTAAGGATGTGGTAAAGAGAAATAAAGTAACACACATCAAGGACTGAGGGCTTGGAAAGAAAGAAATGTAAATGAAAGGCATTATTATCTCTTATCTTATAATTAATTATATGAACTTCTCATAAGAGAAAACACATCTGTTTAGCTCTGAATTTGTGAAAAAAATATTTCCAAGATCTGAGGCTCTGGACTGATTTTCTTTTGACTCAGATAGATGACTGAAATCTGAAAAAAAATAAAAAATAAAACCTTGGCAAGTTGAGGGTCATTCTAAATTATGGTGAGGATACATCTATATAAAGGGCTTTTTTTTTTTTTTTTAACTGTATAATCCTTGAGTGTCTTTCTGCATTGAAAATCTGAAGATGTCTTTTTTTTTCTTCGAAACAAAGACCAGAACTCAGACCTCTACCCCTGAACTTGTTAAAGATGTGCTTCTTCAAACTGTAGTGCTTTGTCGAATATGAAGAATATTCAAATATTTAATAATAAAGGCAAAATTTGTTCCTATGATCTGCCCTTTGAAAGTCTCTATCCTACTTACTCCCAACAGAAACAGGTTCAATGCCAAGTAAGAGACTCAGAACAAAGTAACTTTAAATCAAGGGGGAAAAATAATTATGCTTTTCAAATTTTTATTGGTTCATTCTTAAATTAAAGAAAAATAGCTGGATTATGTGCTGTCAAATTTGACAACTCCATTAATTTTCAGATTAAGGCAAAACATACTGCTTCAGTCAAATATTGTTTGTTTCTCCCCACTTTCCACATTGAATTACCTTTTAAAAATTGGTATAATGTAGGTGTTCAGACACTCCTGGGATTCCTAAGAAAAATAAAATTGACTCAAAACAAGGATAATACATTGTTTCCAACATTATAGAGTCAATGTAAACTGTTCTGTTGATCCAATCTTTATGATGATTACCAGAAGAGCCACTGGGAATTAATTGTACATATTTTAGAGTTATAAAATAGTGTCATTAAAACATTTTGGTCTAAGAAAGCACTATTTACTGTATCTTTCATTTTTAAAGACTGTCTAATTTTCTAAAATATTAATAAAATAAGAAATGAAATACTGGACATTTGATTGTAATGAGATATCAATCAGTTTGCACAAAGATCATAAATTGATAGTGGGAAAATATTTCAGAATAGTAGTCCTGACATTCCCCGATTGAGGCAACAGCTAGTTTATTTGAAATTCACAAAATAATTCAGATAACAAAGTGATCAAATTCTGACCTTGAATCCAAAAGCCTAGCCATGGGGCTTCCCTGGTGGCGCAGTGGTTGAGAGTCCGCCTGCCGATGCAGGGGACACGGGTTTGTGCCCCGGTCCGGGAAGATCCCACATGCCGCGAAGCCTGCGCATACGGAGCCTGTGCTCCGCAACGGGAGAGGCCACAACGGTGAGAGGGCCGCGTACCGCAAAACAAAAACGAAAACAAAAACAAAAGCCTAGCCATGGACATAAGACAGAGGACTGGGATGAACACCAGAGGAGTCAGTGCCCTCTGTCCCCTGACCTCTGTATAGCTTGACCTGGGAAGGGGGAGAGTCAGAGAAGAAGGAAGCTCCCTCCAAAGGATCCCTGCACTCCAGCTCTGGTTCAAGACCTAGGGGAGGACACAACAGAAGGAAGAAAGCTGTGTCCTCCTTTGTAGGAAAGCCTGGAGATGACTGTGTGCTGCTTCTAGCAAGGAGGGCCTGAGCTGTCCCACAGAGTTCCCTGCATCCAGGCTTGGGATGAAAGTAGTAGAATGATTCCATTGCACCCAAGAGCAGCAAGGAATTGTTAAAGGTCTTAGAGGCAGCCTTAGCAAAGTATCTGCAGCCTCAGAGTATGAGAAAAGTAGCAGAAAATCCCAGTATCAATGAGAGTGGCTCTGAATTTGACAAGAGAGCTGGTGGACTTGAATAAGCCTTTCTATTAGAAATGGGATAGGGCACTGCCTACTCTCCTCAAAATCCTCTGGTGCTACGTAAATCTAACTCTAAGTGCAATCTAGTGAGTGTGTAGAGATTGACTGAGATCAGGTTTCCACCACCTGGCAGTGTAAGCACTTTCAGTGTTCACAGAGAAAAATAGAGTTTGTATACCTGCTCCTTACTCCAACTCTACAGAGCAAATCAGATTTCTCACAAACTAGGGAATGTGTAAGCCCTGGGTCTTTCTGGAAATGTTCCCCAGACTCCCTTCCCAAGCCTTAATTGTCCTTGGGTTTGGTTCTCTGCAGCTCACTGACAAGTCACCCTCTCTTTTCTATTACCTAGAAGTCTATCTAGCTCAAGCAAGAGCATACTCAACACTGAATTCATTTTTTTATTTGTTTTTGTTTTCTGTGATGCCTTCTGTGACAGCTTCCTTTGATCACATCTACTCAGGTACAGCTTTTTTTTTTTTTTTTTTTTTGCTGTACGCAGGCCTCTCACTGCTGTGGCCTCTCGTGTTGCGGAGTACAGGCTCCGGACGCGCAGGCTCAGCGCCCATGGCTCATGGGCCCAGCCGCTCCGTGGCATGTGGGATCTTCCCCGACCGGGGCACGAACCCGTGTCCCCTGCATCGGCAGGCGGACTCTCAACCACTGCGCCACCAGGGAAGCCCCAGGTACAGCTTTTAATGTAGTTTAATAGCGTAATGCTGTTTCTAAGGCACCATATTACCTTTACCAAATGGAGGAATCAGGTATATGGTTGGAGACTGTCATATGACTAAATAGATTGTACTCCTTGCCTTCTGCCCTTTCATTACATTGGTTGGCTGGGTTTGTGCCTAAGCATGAGTAGTTACCCTCAATATACCAGCATATCTTTAAGGGATATGCTAAAAACTTTCTTGCCTATTCTTCCCCCTTCCTCTACCTACAACTCCCATGTATATTCCTGCCACACTCCAGTTCATCAATACAACTCTAACTCAGCTTGCTTTCTTCGGAAACTAGGTTTCCTTATATAACTTCTTTGTGACAAAACACTAGGCCTTTTTTCTTGATTAACACAATATTCGTTTTTAACTGTTCATTCCAGCTGTCTGGCTTGGAGGAATCTTCTTAGAACTCTAAGAGCAAAAATAAAGTCTTAGTCCTGTAGGATGAGTGAAGAACAGAGTTTCCTTGAGCTACCAAATTGTACTAGTTAACCAAAAGTGACCTCTCCAGTTTTTAAGTGCTCAATTTCAACCACACCCTGTAAAAGAGATGATACTATATAGCTTGGCTAAGCTTTGAGAATGGTGTCTGTAATTAGAATGCTGTACTGAAATGGCTTGCTAGCATGTTGTCATCTGTGCATACTGAATACATTTCCATAAAATTGTTTCAGTTAGTCTTCCTTTGGGGTCCATCGTGGGGGGTCCATAATTCACTGCTCTTGTACTTCTTCCTACCACTGTACCTCTGTGAGCACAAGCACGTTGCTGAGCTCACATGAGGTACATGAGTGATCTGCCTATCATTTTTCCTGTGTGTGTGTGTGTGTGTGTGTGTGTGTGTGTGTGTGTGCGCGCGCGCGCGTACGCGTGCATGTTTGCATGCACATGCTTACATGGGGGGGATGGGAGTATCACAAAAGCAAAAATGAAATCTAAGTGTTATTTTAAGCATTAAAGCTGAGCTCCAGATATAGCTCTTCCGCAGTGTGGTACAATCTACAAACAAGTATACTGGAGCATTAAAAAATGCATCTCAGAAAAACATATCAATATTCCCATTTAAAAAGTTTCCCACTCACTGCTATTTCACCTTGCCCTTACTCTTGGTCACACTGGCCACAACTTTAGGACAGGGGTTGAAAACTGTCTATAAAAGGCCAGATAGACAATCAATAGTTTAGGCTTTGCAGGTCATAAGGTCTCTGCTGCAACTACTCAATCAACTCTGCATTTGAAGCTGGAAACCAACCAGAGACAATAGGTGTAGTTGTATTCCAATAAAACTTTATTCATAGGCATTGAAATTTGAATTTCATATCATTTTCACCTGATGCAAAATATGCTTTTGATTTTTTTTTCAGCTGTTTAAAGATGGAGGAACCATTCTGAGCTTGTAGAGATATGAAAACAAGGAGGAGGGCTGGACTTGGCTTGCAGGCCAGAGTTTATAGACCCCTGTTTTATCACTATCCAGATATAGAAAATCCTAGTCACTTTCTTGGCTCTGGAAAAAAACGACTGTTTGTTGTATAACTTCAACTTGACTACTCCCTTTGGCCACAGCCAAACATCGTGTATGACGAGGAGTTTTCATTCATCCCTCAAAAGCTTCCATTTCTTAAGCCAGCAGTTTCAATGATGCGGCAGGAAAAGTTCTAAGCTACTTACAGCCTATGCGTGTGCTGCTTGGGTGTCCCAGGCACCAAATTTGATTATTACCACACGGCTCCAATGTAATTCATGCAGACCAATTTGCTTTGGCCATCTAAAAAAAGCTTCCTCCGCCTGTCTCTGTGGGTAAATTCAGTAGTGGAAATAGGCAGGCCTTTGCTCCCAGGAGACAAGCCCAGAGGACACTTTGGCCACTGGGGCTCTTGCTGCAGAGATGCCAAACCACAGCTGTGAAGGGGGTTGAAGGGACGAGTCTGAAACAGCCCAGGAAATAGCCCAGCTGGAGAAGGATGTCCGGAAGTAAGACAGCTTAGGTCAGGCCTCAGAGGAGTGTAAGCAGCTGGCATGAGTACCCTCTTTTAACTAGCCAGCATCACGTGAAACTTCAGGACTTTGTGACTTCCCCTGAACTCACTTTTCCTTCCTTGGCAGTCTGTTCAATTGTGCACTCTTCCAGCATTCTTCAGTTCTAGCTAGGAAAATGGGGTACTCTAGGTTCAAGATGATTTCTTCCTCTCTTTGGTCCTGGAGAAGGGAGTGTTTATCTTGTGGAGACAAGGAACTCTTTTCATACATTTTACTACTATCATCAATAACCTTAAACATCACTTCATTCTAGACATCTTCTCTGGTTGCTTTCCCACTCGTTCCTGCTTCCTCCTCTCTGTACCCACAGATTATTATATGTATCTCTACCTTTGCAACACTTAATTTATAATATATTTTTTCATGGCTGTATCATTTAGATTTTTAAAAATATGGGGCAAGAACAGTGACTTATAATTCTTGTAGCACATATTATCCCCTGCTATGTTACTCTGCATATTGTGGGTCCTGCTGTAGTACCTTTCATTGATTAAATATGGACGAAAGCATTTCAGAAGATGCCTGTGCTGGTCTGGCTGTCATTGCTTTGACTCACATATTTACTCTCCATCAGATAATCCCTTATGTCTGCTTTCTTTTTATATCATTCCTCTGAGGCACTCTGTTGATGGACATGAGAATGATCTGGCTGAAACAATCATCACTCCACTGATGTCCAACATCAATTTGATGGACCTGGTTTTTAGGGTTCACTATCTTTTGCTTTTTTTCATTCACCTATTGTCTCTATCAACAAAATATCACACACACACACACACACACATGCACACTCATGTATATGTATAGACATACATATTCTATTTATATAAATCATCTATTTCCATGTGAGAAGCATAAAAAATAAAATTGTCCATGATTGCATAGCCCCCCAAAATCACTGCTAACATTTTAGAACCAAATTCTTTATCTTGATGTTGCCATTATTTGTAATTTTCTTCTCAAAATATTTATTAATACACCATTTTAAAGGAGGTCAATACATTCATATTCATATATCAAGGCAGCTAGTCCAGAATTTCTACTGGTAGTATGTAGAATAATTTTAGGTGGTAGTTGGATAAGTTTGTTTTCTTGTAAGTGTATTTATTTTACTTATTGCAAGGGATAGTTTTTCCATCTATATTACCAACAAAAATTTTCTTGCTAAAGATAATAACTTACGTAAAAGAAAAGTGAGTTGACTTATGTGAACATGGCAAAAGTCATTGAGGGTGGTAACGTGAATAGTTCACGTTTGGGACACATCTGAGTTGGTTATCAGTTCATACATAGTACGAGTAACCATATTAGACGCTGTGGTAGAGTCAAATGTGAGTGATACATGGAACCATCTAGGAAAGCACTCATGAAATTCATTACCAGGACATGGAAAAACAGGTGCATGCTATGCTTTTGTGGATAGTATTTCAGCTCTGCTATGAAACAGCAAAATATAAGCTGGGTATTACAATAATAATCAATGTAGTCTAAATGTAGTAACTTGGACAAATCTCTGAGGCTAGTCTTCCTTCCTTAGTAAACAGCTCAAGTATGGCTCCTGGGGTGATTCTATTATGAAGTTTTAAGGGTGCAGTTTTAGTAGGGGATGACTTGGCCCGGGTCCTATGGTTCTACAAGTTCTTCATTGTCAATAAAATTGTGGCTTACTAAAGTAAGGAAAAATGGAGAGACTGTAGACTGGGTTGGACTGAGGAGGTAAATAGTATAGTTGGCAATCACAGGGTTAAGAACTTGTTCTCTTTGAGGAAGGGGAGGGGGTAGAGAAACTGAACTCGTTAATTGGCTTTTAAGTGGCTATTTCTTGTAAAATGGAGTGGCCCCTTGGAAAGCACTATGGTGTTTTTTTTTTAAGTAGAATTACCATATGATCCATCAATTCCACTTCTGGGTGTATACCCAAAAGAAATGAAAGCAGAGACTTGAAAAGATCTTTGGACACCCATATTCATGGCAGCAGTATTCACAATAGCCAAAAGGTAGAAGCAATCCAAGTGTCCATCAGTGGATGAATAGATAAATAAGATGTGGTATTTTATTACCACATGCAATGAAATATTAAGCAACCTTAAAAAGGGAGGCCATTCTGATACATGCTTCAGCATGGAGGAAACTTGAAGACATTATGCTAAGTGAAATACGCCAGTCAACAAAAAGACAAATTTTGTATGATTCCACTTTTATGAGGTACTCAGAGTAGTCAAATTCATAGAGACAGAAATTAGAATGGTGGTTGCCAGGAGCTTAAAGAAGGAAGGAATGGGCAGTTACCGTTTGATTGGCATGGAGTTTCAGTTTGGGAAGATGAAAGGAGTTCTGGAGATTGATGATGGTGATGGTGGCACAACAATGTGAATACACTAATGCCTCTGAATTGTACACTTAGAAAAGGTTAAGATGCTAAATTTAAGTTATGTATATTTTAGTACAGTTAAGAAAAGAAAAATCTATTTCTGTCTGTCGTCTTCACATGACTAGAGTAACTCTCTGTCTAAACACAGACTTTGTCAGTGGCCTATATTGTGTAGCAGCCCAGATGTAATGCATGTGTACAACGAAGAAGTCATGTTCCCGATTAGTTTTGTTTGTTTTTTTGTGTTTTTATAGTAGCCCTTTGCTTCTAGGCAGCCTTATTCCTGCTGGAATCAAGTTCCTTGTAATGGAAAGTTTCACTACAGTACAAGTGGTGCATTTTGTATCTGCTCCCTGAAATGTCACGGGCCACAGTTTAACCCGCAAACAATGGTGGAGTTTAATGAAACTGTCTTTGGATAAAAATGTGCTGAGTAGTATATTCTTACCTCTACCATCAGTGTTTCCTATGGACCTCAGTTTTCTTCTCCATAAAATGGGTCAAGCGTTGACTGAGGCTCAGTGTGGAAGTGAATTTGTCCAAGTTGGACCCTAATGATCAGGAAGTATATAGGCAAAGCAATTTCTTGGAAAAATAATGATGCTCCTTTCACACTTTATATACTATTTTCTATATTTTGCCTTGAGGCTTACCTAGCACCAAAGGAGATCAATCCTCTCCTGTTAACATACCTAATAAAGGCAAGCCGGCACACCGTTTAATGTGGTGGTTAGGTACACAGACTCTGAAGCCAGTTAGCCTGTGTCCCACTTTTATCACTAGCTGTGTCATCTTGGCCCAAGTTATACATCCCCAGTTTTCTTATCTGTAAAATAGAATGGTAAGAATGGTATCTAGTCCGTAGGGTTGCTGTGAGGATTATATGAATTAATATTTGTGAAGTACATAGAGCAGAGCTCGGCACCTAGTATGGATATATGAATGTTCATCATTATTAGTAGCTGCAGCATGTATGGACAAGCAATTCCAGGGCTGACGTAAGGATATGATGGCATCCTCTATAGTGACCCATGATAAAGTGATGGAGAGTACACTTGTAAGAGTCTAAGAGCTGACAATTTGTATTCCAATTCAAGTTCAGCCGTTTATTCACTTTGCGACCTTGACCAGTTTACTTAGTTTGAGCCTTACTTTCATCACTCTTAAGATTGGTAATACAGGAAACTATCTTCTTCAGTCTCTTAACATGTAACTATAAGCATCTAAATTGTAAAGTTTGTAATGTTTCTGTTAGAATTATTATTATAGCTTTCATTTTTGTTCCCTTTACCTCTTTCTGTATTAAGGCAGAAAGGAAACTTTTCCATTTAAAAACTGGTTATTTTGCATGATAGAAGTTGTACATGCTTTCTGTAGAAAGTATGGAAAATAAAGAAAATTAGTTTAAAAATCTATCACTTTACCCCTTAGAGAAAGCTGCTATTAACATTATATTCTTTGTTGTTTACTGTACAGTATCTTAATGTTTAAGGTTTTTATACAGCTTTTTTCTCTTTTCTGGGGCATGATCCAAGCTGGGGAGACCTATGTATGGAAAAAGTTAATTAAGCTTGAACTTTTTATGCTTAATTTTGTTAAGAAAATGGAACTTTTTTAATATTCAGACTTTATTGCTACATGAAGAAAATGATAATAATTTGGCTATGTTTACAATGTCACTTGAGAAGAACTTTCAGATATGCATAATTCCTAATATGCCACAATATTAAAAATGGCTTTAATTTAATATATGTTATCTCATGACTCCTATGTAAATCTAAGCAAGGAAAATAATGAATTATAAACATCAACAGTATTTGAAATAAATGACTTTAACAACTATAAACAACATAAGAGCTTTCTCAAAGTTAGGCTATTTCTCTACATGAAAGCAATCAGTGAAAATCAATTTTTAGTTTTGGAGAACTAATCAGTTTGTGTTAGGAATGGTTTTACATGGCTAGGTAGTAGAAGTGGATACAATGTCCTCCAGCGAGTACGATTCAGTTTCTTCATTGGCTGTTTAAATGGCCGTTGGGGTGAGAAGGTCTTAGAAAAAGTCAGGGAACATCAAAGATGATAGGTGATTTCCTGACTTTTTCCCATTTACGTATTGTCTTTTTGTGGAAAAATTGGCAACTCATGCTCTTTGTCATTTGTTGTTCCTCAACTTCAACCATCCTCCTTCATCTGTTTCTTCCCTAATCCCCACCTTTTATTTGTTGAGAGTCACAGAAGTTTCATATTACACATTGTGATTCTCCACAATAAGTAGAAGTATTAAGTATTAAGGTTTTTTATGAAAGAGTTGTTAATCTTTGATATTATTTTTACCAGAAATTAAAAGAATTCCTAATAATAAAAACTTATGATGTGATTCTCAGTAAGTGGTAATGCACTTGATCCTCACTGCCTGATCTAAGATGGCTTAGCTGGTGGTGGTAAATGATACATCCTTTGGGCCTATCTACTATCCTTAGAATTAGAATGGCAGCATTCCTTCACTGAGTGGCCGCAGAAGAGAAGGTAGAGATTATAAGCAGTGGGGAACCAAATTAAGGCCACAGAGGTCTAACGGTAAATACTTTTCCCTAAACATCTACCTTTCCTGGCCAGCAACAGACTGAAAACTAACTTCTAACTTGAAAACTACATGTTTAATTGAGGCAATGGGTTGATTGACATATGTCTCTGAGAACCTTACCAAATAGCACATGGGAAACAAACCTGCTTTGCCTGTCCCCAACCATCTCCTGGAAGCCCTTGCTCAGTTCAGTTGGAGTGCTTAGGTCAAACAAACACAAAATTAAGAAAACATTCAAAGAACTGGTGTGCGGCAGGGCAGCTGGAAGGATTGGAAAGGGCTCAGTCTTTGCTTTATTTCCTCTGAGCTCATTACTCGTTCTGAGCGGGTTAGCCAGGAAAGGAAGATAAACACTATTTAGTTAATAAGTCCTGTAAGAACTCCACAGAATGTCTTTTTCTGATTTACCATTGTATGGTTGGAAAAAGCACAATATCCTCTTTGCTTGTATTTTTTCCCAGACGGCTTTGAAGTCAGTGGATAATTTAGAGTGTGAATGAATGGTGAGAGCTTGTTTGTTCCCATCTTACTCAGGTTAAGAATGTGAAATGTGCGTAAGACACATTATGGGAAAAGGGAATATTACTTGGGCTTCATCTCTCTCTTTTTTTTTTAATATTTATTTATTTATTTATTTATGGCTGTGTTGGGTCTTTGTTTCTGTGCGAGGGCTTTCTCTAGTTGCGGCAAGTGGGGGCCACTCTTCATCGCGGTGCACGGGCCTCTCACTATCACGGCCTCTCTTGCTGTGGAACAGAGGCTCCAGACGCGCAGGCTCAGTAACTGTGGCTCACGGGCCTAGTTGCCCCGCGGCATGTGGGATCTTCCCAGACCAGGGCTCGAACCCGTGTCCCCTGCATTGGCAGGCAGATTCTCAACCAGTGCGCCACCAGGAAAGCCCGGGCTTCATCTCTTAATGCAGTTTTAGATCAATGGAAATGTCTTCTGACTCAATATTGGCAGCCTAAAAATGATTTTCTTATTTCCAGTTTGAAGAGTTAAAAAGCAGAAAGATGCGTGTCTATATTTTTTGGTGCTGCAGTGCCCCAAATTGACCCTCAGATTCATTCACCAGCTTTGGTTCCTACCAAATAAATAAAATCCCTTTAAGAGCTGGTTAAATACAGTACTTGGATAAAAGGATTTTCCTCACGTGGCTGAGCAATGGGGCAGCCTTGCTTTACGCACCTTAATACAAAATGCAAATGTTCTGACTCAGTTAACCTTAAAATATAATGTGGGAGTATGGGTGAGAGGGAAGGCCAAGAAACAAAGAAAGGAAGCCTAGAGGGAGAGAAGACTGTTATGGTTTTCATTTAAAATCAATAAACAAATTTTTAAAATAACTATGTCATGAAAATATACAGTAATCCATAAGTAGTGAGTCTAAAATAAGTTTTACGTTCTGTTTCAAAAAAAGAATTACTATGTTCATTTTCCATGAGACATTGTAATATACACATTGATTGATTTTGTCTGAGTCCTCTGCATACCCTGGCCCCCCTGCCCCCGTGTGGTTGACCACATACATTGGTAAAAAGGATGGTAAAGATTAGAGCAATAGAGTGATCTCTATATGAAAATGTCTCATCCATATTAAGCCATTTCTTTGTGAGAAAGTTGAAAAGTAAAATTTTAAAACATGAGCCTTAGCCTAAGAATTCTACCCTCTAAGTCACTGGTGGTCAGTCATTAATAAGGTCACTACCTCTGTAATAGGACAACATCACTAAAAGTTATAGTTGACTCTAAAACAATCTTTATGTGTCAGTAAAAAGTTTGTGAGCACCTGTTTTACCACTTAGATGACTGGTATTAAAACTCTGTTCCTGGGGCTTCCCTGGTGGCTCAGTGGTTGAGAGTCCGCCTGCCAATGCAGGGGACACGGGTTCGTGCCCCAGTCCGGGAAGACCCCATGTGCCGCGGAGCGGCTAGACCCGTGAGCCATGGCCGCTGAGCCTGCGCATCCGGAGCCTGTGCTCTGCAACGGGAAACTCTGTTCCTATGAGAAGTATTAAACTTTGGGATATTATACAAAAGTATAGAAAAATTGAAAAAATGTATATGGCTGTTTTTTGTTGATTTTTTTCCATTTCAGTGTATTTCTCAACTGTACAAAATTAATAACAGTGCAGTATTGTGGTAGATATTATTTGAAGGAACGAATGTGTAGAGATGGCTATGGTAAATGATAGTTGATCATTTTGTTGCTTATATGGGGCATAATATAATGTTTTAAAGAAAGGTTTATTTGTGTCAATAGGATATATCATGGTGCCCATATTTCTGCCTAATGGTGTTCTATTTTCAACTCAGATCCCAAATAGTAATAAAGAAGCAAAACTAATTTAACAACACACAGAAACTTATATTAGAGAGCAAAGCTGAAGGACCCAGCAAACTACATGAAAGTTATTCTTGGAGCCCCAAACAATTAACAACAGACCTGTCTTAAAAACATTGCTACTAATATTTTGGTACTTAAGAACTTGCAATTGTAAATAGACTATAAAAATCTGTAAATAGTAGTAAGGGCCCTAATACAATGACATGAACAACACCCAGCCAGGGTGGAGAAAGATTCGCATGGGACACACAGAGGGAAGGCAAGAAGGGAACTACAGGAAAGGGATAATGAAAGAATGAGAGAAGATTAGATCCAAATAGACTCCTTCTTTTAGTCACATCTGGGTAGTCTTTATGCTTTCTTAGAAGGATAAAATTAGATATTCTTATCAGCACCCACTACATATTATATTTTGCTAAACATAAATGTTAGGTAATTATACAGTAAGTTAGATGAGCAGCACATCATTGATGCTTATGTGGAATTTGTGCCAAAACCTTCAAGAATACCCACATTTTCAAGTAGAAAAATATCTGTACAAGCTCTTGGCTTTTCCCTGAATCGCATTAAAGAATCACATACCATTTTACCATACACAAATTACATTTTCCGTTTTCATCATAGTTCTGTCATTCATTTGTTAAGCCATGGAATTTTTATAAATGGAAGAATGGGTGATAAAAAAATTTTTTTGAGGACCAGGTGCTGGGCACTGACTAAGTCTTGCCTACTTGCTTTGTAGGGTGTGCTTTTCAAACTATCACCCAGCAAAATCAAATGACCGTGTCATGGACTATCATGCTGCTCCTCAGTAGCAAAGCATCTCGATCTTCATGCCAAATATCCCGCGTGGTTTTCATGTGACAGTATGAGGTCAGTTCTCAAAAAATCATTGTGTTGTTTTCATAAAGTTTTGATTTAAAGAACTCAGATTTTATCTCTTGAGGATATGGGGAGGGGGGAAGGGTAAGCTGTGACAAAGCGAGAGAGAGGCATGGACTTATATATACTACCAAACGTAAAATAGCTAGTGGGAAGCAGCCGCATAGCACAGGGAGATCAGCTCGGAGCTTTGTGACCTCCTGGAGGCGGGGGATAGGCAGGGTGGGAGGGAGACGCAAGGGGGAGGGGAACATGGGGATATATGTATATGTATAACTGATTCACTTAGTTATAAAGCAGAAACTAACACACCATTGTAAAGCAATTATACTCCAATAAAGATGTAAAAAAAAAAATAAAATAAAGAACTCAGATTTTAAATTGCCTCTAAATGGTAATTTGGCAATAGTCTCCTAACTTTAAAAAATTTCATATAATTGAACCTGAGAATTTATCCTCATGGATATGCTCAATATTTAACTATAAGTATGCTTGTGATATTGTTGAAATTAATATAAAACATTGGAGGGAAAAAAACCTCTAAATATCTCCCGTGATCAAGTAAATCATGCTACATTTGCTTAGTGGAATATATTTTTAATAAAACTTACTTACAGCCTGGAAAATGTTCATGAATGATATGGATATCATTGAGCGTTGGGCTTATTAGAAATAATTTTTTTATTGCCTGTGTGATTTTCCACACTATCTATGATAAGCATATATTACTGTGTAGTTAAAAGATAAAAGATATTAACAAAAATTCTAGTTTTCCAGAATGTGCAGACCAGTGGACTGTTGTAGAATGTTTCTTTAACATGGCTTACTCTTCTCTGCATGTATCAAGTTATGCTAGTAAATCCCACAGTGATAAAATACAAATTCCCAGCTCTGCTGAGTCAGAACCTCTGGAGGTAGGGTCTGGTCCACAGATAGCATTAGGCAACCAAGAGAATCAGCTTAGGGAAAGACTTTATGCAATACAAACACAGATCCAATGAAACTAGAATTGCTGTATTGAGGAAAGTCCTATGTGAAGTAAATTATGAGTGATCTGAAAAAATGGAGCTACTAAGAATTAAGGCCCCACCCTAAGCACAACTGAGGCTCCATCATTTGCCCTCCTTTCCTTTCTATGGCTTGTGCCTTCTTCCAGTGAATCCTTCTTGGCAAATAGGGATAATAATAGTGCTTACCTCATAGGGCTATTACAATGATTAAGTGAGGTAATGTTTGCCAACAGTGGATAAGGTAACTATTACTGGCTTACTACGTATTACCTAATCTAACACTCCATCAAATATAAGATGCACCATTAGTTTATGGACCACAAAGAAAGAAGAGAGTTGCCAATTAAACTATAAAATACCTTAAAGGTAGACTCAATTTCAGAGATGTTTAAATGTCAAAAAAATGTGCATTTTTAGAATTAATGACATTTATGTATTAGAAATCAAGAAGCTTATATAAATACTTTTGTTTTAATGAAGTTCGTGATTCATGAATGGCCAGATTATATTATTTTTTATTTCTTCTTTGATTTCTTCAGTGATCCATTGGTTATTTAGTAACATATTGTTTAGCCTCCATGTGTTTATGTTTTTTACAGTTTTTTTTCCTATAATTGATTTCTAATCTCATAGCATTGTGGTCAGAAAGGATCTTGATATGACTTCAATTTTCTTAAATTTAGCAAGGCTTGATTTGTGACCCAAGATGTGATCTATGCTGGAGAATGTTCCCTGTGCACTTGAGAAGAAAGTGTATTCTGCTGCTTTCAGATGGAATGTCCTATAAATATCAATTAAGTTTAGCTGGTCTAATGTGTCATTTAAGGTTTGTGTTTCCTTATTAATTTTCTGTCTGGATGATCTGTCCCTTGGCATAAGTGGGGTATTAGAGTCCCCCACTCTTATTGTGATACTGTTGGTTTCCCCTTTTATGGCTGTTAGCATTTGCCTTATATATTGAGGTGTTCCTATGTTGGGTGCATATATATTTACAATTGTTATATTTTCTTCTTAGATTGATCCCTTGATCATTATGTAGTGTCCTTCCTTGTCTCTTATAGCAGTTTTATTTTAAAGTCTATTTTGTCTGATACGAGTATTGCTACTCCAGCTTTCTTTTGATTTCCATTTGTATGGAATATCTTTTTCCATCCCCTCACTTTCAGTCTGTATGTGTCCCCAGGTCTGAAGTGGGTCTCTTGCAGACAGTGTATATACAGGTCTTGTTTTTGTATCATTTCAGCCAGTCTGTGTCTTTTGGTTGGAGCATTTATTCCATTTACATTAAGATAATTATCAATATATATGTTCCTATTGCCACTTTCTTAATTGTTTTGGGTTTGTTTTTGTAGGTCTTTTTTCTTCCCTTCTTCTTATATTTTTTCCTATCTCTAGTATGTCAGATCCTGCAAGTTGCTTATTCAGTAGCCATGTTGCCACCATCTACTCCCCCTTTCTGGAAAAATCCTGATTATGTTTTGGTGTTTACACTGTACCCAAGGAAAGAGATAAACTCTACTTCCTGGCCTCAAGGAATTGATCATAAATTTAATTCAATCATGGCCTTATTCCCTTTACTAGTGATTGGTTTAAAAACCTTCTTGACCTAATACTAACTAATTGGATCTGAGAGAAAGTCTCCCTTCTACCTTCTGGGAAAGTTTTTTTCTTAATTAAAAGACCCTCATATGAGGAAATAGCTCCCTTCTTTGCTGGTAGTGATATATGCATTTGTGGTGCCTGGAACCATTGCAGTTGTGTTGAAACAAAGCAGAGAAAAAAGATGAGATTTATAGGTGAAAGCCTCCAACTTGAAAAAGAAGGACTAGTCATTTGTTCCAAAAAGGAACTGTATGAAATGTGACTTTATAATTCTGAGGCTGGTTTTCATTTGGGAGAAACCAGTATAATCCTTTGCATTTATTCTCATATCTTTTCTTTTTCACTTCCTTTTTTGTTCTCTCTATATATAGATATCTATCTATATATATATATACACACACACACACATGAATCTGGCTATATGGAGAATTTTTAGAGTATCTGGTGAAGTAGATGCTTGAGTTCCTTGAATCCATGAGGCCATACCTAAGAAATCTGAATGGCATTGGTAAATCTTGGTGTGGATGTTAAAATTTTTGCAGGTTTAAAATTCTAGTCTTGCTGTTATTTGGGGGAATTCTTAGCTAGGAAGAATGAAAATGAAAACAACTATAACAAAAAAAATTTCATAGTACAGCCATTACAAAAACAATAACTAAGTTTTATTGGGCCCTTACTATGTGCCAGGTACTTGACACAGCTTGTTTTTCCTACATTTTTAAAATTAAATATTTTGTTTTGAATCAGTTTCAAACCTGCAGAAAAGTTGCAAAAGAGAACAAAGAACTCTCACATACCCTTTGCTCAGAGACCTCATTCACATTTCACCAGTTATCCTACTAATATCCGAGCAAATAATTCAATCCAGGAATTACACTTTGTACCCACTAGTCTTGTCTCTCCAGTTTCTTTCAACCTGAACAGTTCCTCAGTCTTTCCTTCACTTTCATGACCTTGAAGTTCTTAAAGATTATGGACCCTTCATTTTGCAGAACATCCCTCAAGTTAGGGTTGCGTTCTGCCTGCATCCTTTTGAGTCGCACATAATGTTACTAGTGGTGTTAACTTTGATCACTTGATTAAAATGATGCCAGGTTTCTCCACTGTAAAGTCACTTTCCTTCCTTTTTAATTAATAAATCTTTTGTGGGAGGATACTTAGAGGCCATATAAAAATCCCATTCCTCAACTCATGTTCACCCATTAGTTATAACATCATTAATATTTCTTTTCTGAATTGTTATTCTGATGGTTGCCAAATGGTAGTTTTCCATGCATAATTTCTTCTATATTTATTATTAGTTGGCTTTCTATAAGGAAGAACTTTCTCATTCATTCATTTATTCATTCGTTTGTTTATTTGTTTATATCCCTGTAGACCCATGGGTTCCTATTTTATTCAATGTTTATAATTTACTACTATTATGATTCATTTTGGTGATCAAAAATTGTCCTAGATTTGACTAGTTGATCCCCTTTAAGCTAGTTTCTCTATTCTTTTGACAAGTCCTCATCATTCTTTATTTCCTTACTATCTAGCATAACAAGAAGTTCTAGGCTCATTCTGTTCATTTCCTAACCCAGACCTAGAATCAGCCATTTCTGTAAGGAGCCCTCGTTCCTTTCAATGGAGAATGGTGTTTGGAAACCAAGATCTGAGCACTAGGTATGCTCATTGCTATTGTAATATTTCCTTCCCCAGGCTCTTTTAGGGTACTGAACTAGGAAATATATGGGTGTGTGTGTGTGTGTGTGTGTGTGTGTGTGTGTGTGTGTGTGTGTGTCTGTGTCTGTGTGTGTATGTATACATACATACACACACAGACACAGACACACACACACACACACACACACAGACTTATTCCTAACAAAATACCAGAGACTGGATGGCTTATAAACAACAGAAATTATTTCTCATAGTGCTGGAGGCTGGAAGTCTGAGATCAGAGTGCCATCATGGTCAGGTGAGAGCCATCTTCCTGGTCCCAGACTTCTCATTGTATGGGGACTCCACTCTTATGACCAAAGCACCTCCCGAAGGCCACACTTCCTAGGACCATCACATTGTGGGTTAGGTTTCAACATATTGATTTTGGGGGACACAAACATTCAGACCATAGCACACGAATTTATGTCTATATTTATTTCTATATATTATCTATAAAATGATGAGTTTCTGTTGATACCTCAACTCCAATGCAATGTCACAGAGTTCATTCTAGCTTCCCCCTCCACACTTGTACCTCCCTTCTTTGATAGTGAAGAGTCCAGCTCTCATAACCTCAAGCGCCTAAATGTAGCCAGTTTTATGACACCACCTGGCTGCCACCCTCTTTGCACACTGGCTCCAACTGTCAATGAGGTCTGACAACTCTGGACTACCTACTTCATTTGGGCTTTGCTAGTGGCTTTTTGATGAAGGAAAGAAGAAAGGCAATATGTATACCATGCTCTTGGATTGGAAGGATCAATATCTTCAAAATGACTGTACTACCCAAGGCAATCTACAGATTCAGTGCGATCCCTATCAAATTACCAATGGCATTTTTCACAGAACTAGAACAAAAGCTCTTAAAATTTGGATGGAAACATAAAAGACCCCAAATAATCAAAGTAATCCTGAGAAAGAAAAATGAAGCTGGAGGAATCAGGCTCCCTGACTTCAGACTGTACTACAAAGCTACAGTCATCAAAACATATGGTACTGGCACAAAAACAGAAATATAGATCAATAGAACAGGATAGAAAGCCCAGAAATAAACCCATGCACCTATGGTCAGTTAATCCCACACCAGGGCATATATCTGGAGAAAGCCCTACTTCGAAAAGATACGTGCACCCCAATGTTCATTGCGGCACTATTTACAATAGCCAAGACATGAAAGCAACCTAAAAGTCCATTAAGAAGATGTGGTACATATATACTCAGCCATAAAAATGAATGAAATAATGCCATTTGCAGCAACATGGATGGACTTAGAGATTATCATACTAAGTATGACAGAGAAAGACAAATATCATATGGTATCACTTATATGTGGAATCTAAAAAATGATACAAAATGAACTTATTTACCAAACAGAAAGACATTCACAGACTTCGAAAACAGACTTATGATTACCAAAGGGGAACGGGGGTGGGGAGGGATAAATTAGGAGGTTGGGATTAACATATACACATTACTATATGTATAATAGATAATCAACAGGGACCCACTGTATAGCACAGGGAACGCTACTCAATATTCTGTAAAAACCTATATGGGAAAAGAACCTGAAAAAGAATGGATATATGTATATATATAACTGAGTCACTTTGCTATACACCAGAAACTAACACAACATTGTAAGTCAACTATACCCCAATATAAAATAAATTTTTTTTAGAAAAGCCAAAAAAAAAAAAGTTAAGAGAAAGGAAAATAAGAAGGGAGAAAGAGGAGGAGGAAGAAGATAAATGATTACATATATTAATACATTTAATTCTTACTATAATCTTATAAGAAAAATATGATTATTATCTCCATTTCACAGGGGCTGAGGACTTGCTCAAGGTCACACAGCTAGCAATAGAAGAAGCTGGAATTAAACCCAGGGAGTTGATCCCTGGCCTGCAGACTCAAACGTGATAGTCTGCAGGCTTTTATCTGCCTTCCCTTGCTATTATCTACATCCTGCATTTAATACATTTCTTCCTTCATTATTCTATGTGTCTACCCTGGTTGAAATTGCTTAGCACCTAACGCAAGAAGAGTTTATTCTGAGTGCTAGAACTAATGTAAACAGGGAATTACATTATCACAGCAACATGTGGTGTTATAATTACATCAGAATGCAGCTCAGTCGCTGGCGCATTGTACGCGCCACAGTGTCGCCATATTTGCAGATGTTCAGTCTTACTTTTATTAAGCATGACAATGCCCAGCAGGATCCATTTTGTCTGATTATCCTCAAATGGAGAAGAATATTAAAAGGCAGGATAATTAAAAATATATGCCCAAACAAAGGATGTGTCTACAATTCCTTTTCTAGTGCTTTGAAATAGTTCAAATTTCTCAGCTGGCTCTCGTGCACAGAGCCCTAAAAGGATGTCTTAAATTTAGACATATGTCTTCATTCTGTTTAATGTGCCAGAACAAAAACATAGCTTGAGACCACCATGAATTGATGTCTAAGTGCTGGAACGCTAGAGAACACTCTTATTTCCATGGGGCTAAATGTCATCATAGAGTTTGTGATTGCACTTTCCCCTGTGAGAACATAGCCTTCTATTTTTAAGATTTGCCTCTTCCAATTCTATGCCCTTATTCTTCCTTGAGTCCACTTAATGGTTTTCTTTTGTTTGATGCAGCTTCAGAGAATTCAAATCATACTCCCATTAGCAAATACTTTTATTGAGAGAAAGGAAAAAAATCTCATCACTTCCATACAAGGCAGTAGGCCTAACAAATATTTTTTAAAACACAAAAAATGTTAGGTAAATTTATTAGGTTATTTCAATGTTTGAATGTATTTTAAAAGCCCTTCAAAAAAGTAAACCCATAGGTTTATATCAGACAGTTAAGAAATTTCCAACATATGGCAAGCCAGACAATTCTAGTGGTCAGGATTTTGATGAAAATGGTGTGGCAGTAAGAATATTGGAAAGGAAATTCTATCCCTCATTCTTAGCAATATGAGATTGTACCAATCATCTAGTCCCTGAATGCTAGACCACGAAATTCTCAAAACTTAGGGAGGTTCCTTTTGGGGGTGGAGTCAAACTGGAATGTGTTCAGAGGAGAAGAAACTTGAAATTATATGATCTGAGTAACTATTGAAGCAAATAAGTGAATGTACCTACTCTGAAATAGAAAAAAAATTAAGTGGGGATGATATTTATCTTAACATATTTGAAAGAATGTCTTATAAACCAAAGATTAAATTTTGGTCTGGCCCAAGTGTGTAGAACTTAGACCTACAAATAAAATTCATGGAGACGTAAACTTAATTTCAGTGTAAGGAGGGTCTTTCTTATGATGGAAGCTGCCCAAAGATAAAATGACCTGCTTAATAATAAAGTAGAGATTCTGCATCACTGAGGCATTTAAGATATTACCACATATCAGTGACATCATAGAGCAGTGTTTCTCATAATGTAATATGCATACATGTATATCACCTGGGGTCTTGTTAAAATGCAGATTCTGATTTTGTAGGTCTGACATGGGGTCTGCATTCTGCTCCTAGTTGATGCACATACTGTTGGATCATAGACCACTCTCTGAAGAGCAGCAAGGTCTTAGAGAAAATTTTAAAAATGAAAAATTGATTCCCAAGACATCAGGGATCTAAAGGCTTATTAGCATGCCATTGTGGAATGGTAATATGCACTTGATAGGAATAGGACAGAAATTAGAAGAAAATCTAGAACTCATCTTATTGCTACTGCTGAGGGTTCCAGTGAAAAATTGGGCAGCAACAAAAGGAGATACTCCTAGGATCAAAACAGGCCCAAAGCAAGGTGGAAACAGTCCCAAAGAGGAAAATATTTGGTGAGAGTAAGGGAAACTGACAGCAGTGAAAGCCACACACAATTTAAAAAGAACTTCCAACCAAATGCATGAGCTCACTAATTTGCCATAAAGGCGGCTGAGATGGTCCAGTTGAGCAGATGCTAAAATAAGGGAGTGAGCTTCATCAGTGGGTTTTTCCAGACAGTCTTCTGTCCTTAAGTGAGAATGAATGGAGATATTGTAAACTTCTGAAAATAGCAGCATGAGGCAGCAAAAATCCTGGTCCCAGATAGACTCTCATCATCATTGGCCACTTGGTGGCAACCCATGATGGTCCAAGAGGAGCAAGTAGCCAAGATTCTACCTGCAAATTACCCATCCAGATGCCAAAAGCAACTTTCTCAAAAAGCAATTCTCCTCTTGAAATGAAATCTTTTCCTTTCCTTGTAGCAGTGTTATAGAACTGAAAACTTAGGAACACATATGCCTTTGATTAGCTGAAGAATCTTCCATAGCTCTTAATTATCAAGTCTACCAAAAGTACAATTTGGCCATTTAGATGTGGTCATAATGTAACAGGTTCTTTCCACACACTAATGCTCTTTCCAGAACACAGCTTTTATCTGAATTGGGGATACCTATATTCATGGATATGTTCTTCTGTATTTATTATTCCAATTTCACATTTCAATATGGGCTTACACAAAAATGTGTGTTTACTTTAAAAGGATGATTGAGTAACTCATTATGTTAGGGGTTTTCACAGATCCCTGGTGTCTCATTGAGGTTGAACTTGGCTGTCTGGTGTATCCAGATTGGAGCCTCCATCCCTTGGCGTTAACACAAACCTCCTACTTTCTTTTAAAGTGGCATTTCAAATTTAAATGTTCAAATCAAAATCAATGAGCTTTTTTATTAGAAGAAAGTGATAATAAAATGTAAAGAAAGACTGTGTAGCTTCCTTAAACCAACATCTCCTCAGAGAAACAACATATTGGTATATTTTGTGCAATTCTTCTCTTAATGACTAGATTAAAATAGACAGCAACGTTGGCTATTTGACTTCTTTGATTTAAAACAGTGAAATCATTACAGAGATGTCAACTAATACTGTAATACTGGATATTATCTCAAAATTATATTCAGGTGGTATATACAGGTATGTGTTAAATTTGGAGAGAGTTCAAAGAATAGTAGTGAAGATGAGTTATGTTGAAAAATAAAGAAATAATTGGGAAAGAATCAGCTTGTAGGAAGAAAAGAATGAGAATAATTTAAAATGTTTTCAATACTACTGTGTTTATTTTAGAAAATTTGAAAGATCCTGAAAAGTGTAACATAAAAAAAATTCACTCACAAGCCATCTAAATCAAGGAAGTTTTTAAACAAGGATCCTGTGTGTGTGTGTGTGTGTGTGTGTGTGTGTGTGTGTGTGTGTGTAATGCTGTGAAAGAACAAAAGGACATGAGTTGACTGTTCAGCAAGGGTGATCCAGATTAGTTACAAAAGAAAGCTCTTATAATGAATGTTTTTTGTTGTTTGCCTTTGGTTCTTGACATTAAGGCTAAAATTTATGAAATTATTTTTAAAAGAAGATATGTAGGATGAATTTTACCAGCCTGAAAATTATAGAAAGACTAAATAATTTAAAAAATTATACATTTTGGAATCCCTATTATTAGTTATCTTGTCTACTTCAATTACCAGTATATCTATAGAAAGACCATGTTCCTGAGTTAGCTTGGATTCTTTTCACCAATCTTGCTATTTCAATCCAATTGTGGGGCAGTGGGGGTTGATAAGCTTACAATTCTTTATTTTTTTGAGGTGAGATACAAAAGTTCCTTGACTCAAATGGTTCTAGTAAAGTTTCAAGGGAATTAATAGAGGTTTTCCCTTTGAATGCTCTGCAACTGTTTTCACTTTAACACGTGACTCATAAATATAACACAGTATTGTGGCCCTCAGCAGATCATTCTGATGCCAAGTAAAGAGGGCAGGAATGTGTTAATAATTAGGCTGGCAAATATGTGCACTTTCTAGAAGGCCCTGTTATAAAAATATTCACTTCCAAATGTTATACTTTATACCTAAGTTCAAAAGAGGTGATGTGTAGCCCTTTAAAATGTTTAATTCATTGTCCTACAAGAATAATTTTGTGAATTGTACACATTACTTTAAATTCCAGAATATACATTAATTTTCGACATTTTTATCAGCTAGAGCATTGCTTTAATATTAGAGGGATGGCACAGATCCACACATTAAGCCTAAACCTAAGATGTGTTTGGATATTGTTTAGATGTATGATAAAATCGCTAGTTACTTCTTTTAGATATTATTTTAGAGTCAACAAGCAGAAATAAAAATACAAAAACATTAGGTGATCCAGTGAAATCTGGGCTACTTATAGTGATCTGAGGGTTGAACATGTATGTTTTTATTTGTATAAGTTTAAATATACATATAGATCATCATGTACGATAACTTTCTCAGACATTTTTTTAAAACACGAATGTAGATTAGAGTCCTATAACAAATATGGGGGATCAAGACAAACTGACAGATCCTGGGGCTTTAGGGGCCTTATAATCGGGGAAGCAGGACAGCCAGAGAAAATGTAATTAACACCATCAACTAGCAGATACAGAGTGATAGAATGAGGATATAATCAGTGTGTTCTAAGGGCTTAGTATTTTGGAGTACTATGTCATATTTTAAGAGGACATTGACCAGGAAAAATATGTTTTTGAGGTGGAAGGATGATATTGAAATTTTGAGAAGAAATTAATTCTACTTAACCTAGATAAAAGGAGACCTCAGAATGACTAAACTAAATATATGTAGGATGCCTTCCCACCAGAGCTTCATTAACTGGGACATTATTATGTCCAATTTTTTCCTGAAGGATAGTTAGACTTAGGTGAGTATGTTTCTAACATGTGACCCTCACTCCCCAAACCACAGCTGATTGGATAATGGGTCAGCAGCTTCAAATCCACCAGGTTAGGAATAAAATGTGTTCTCCAGGCTTACATGCTGGTAACTCATTTCCAATTGTTAGGATCAAATTTGCTCTCGTTTACCTTGAATCAGCTTCACTGATAAGCAGATCTGGGAACCGGTATGCCTTGGACAATTTCTGTGCCCCTTATAGCTGTTTAGTTTTAGTATTTCCTACCTTCTTCCCATTATTAGAATAGGAATTTTGTTTACTTCCATTTTTTCATGGTTTATTATCTTCTAAATGAGTTGCTTTCAAACTTGGTGTCCATCAGAAAAACCTGGCAGGCTTGTTAAAGCACTGGTTACTGGGTTCCACCTTCACAGCTTCTGATTCAGTGGATCTGGAGTAGAGCTCAAAATTTGCAGTTCCCAGTTGAGGCTGATGCTATCCGTCCAGGGAACTATACTTTCAAAACCACTGTAGTTTACCTAGAGTATCTTTTTAAATTCTCACAATAGCCCTGTAAGATGGGAGTAATTATTTCCTCCATTTTACAGTTGAGAAAACAGGTGCTCAGATGTTGGAAGAAATTTGCTTCAAAATACACAGGTTGGAGGGAGCAAGCTAAAGTCAATTCCCAGGTGATCTGATTCCAGAAACAATGGTCCTAACATAGCATTGAGCCTGCCTTGTAGCTTTGCTTATGCCCCAAGCACCCTTCTGGAATGAGGCACTATCTTGCATCAACTGGCAGCTCCACCCTTGAATCTTGCTTTGCTCTTTCTAACCTTTCTTTTCAACTCATATCATAAATCCTCGTGTTTAAATGCCAGTACCTGAGGCATATTTAATTCTGCTACAATCCTGAAACACTTGCTTAGGACAGACAAGCAATTGTGACTCTTTATCTCCACCTGGTGGCGGAGATATATAGTCTACAGAAAACACAGTAATAGGAAGAGACAATTTTGAATCTCAAAAACGCAACAAAGTAGCAATGTTGGCCACAGAGCTGACAACTGCTTACACATGTTTTCTCTGGCTGAAGTTAACAAAAATCCACAAGCCAGGCCGAGTATTGATCATTCTCTTTTCTGATCTTATTCCAAGACTAATTTTTATTTTACTTTTAAACTTAAAGCTGTTAAGTAAAATAGGAAATAGTCTCTTCTTCCCCTTTGTACTTCCTTTCTGCATGAAGGATTGTTGAAGTTTGGCTAAAGTTAATTGGCAGTGATGTGGAGGGATTCAGACTGGGTAAGAGTAACTGCCCTTTTCAGTTATTAAAAAATAAGTATAATAACCATATGATAAAACATGTATTAACTACAATTAACTTCAAAATTACCTGTTTCCAATTATCACTAACCTGTTACCAGTTACCAACTTAAGTTCTAATTGTTGCTTCATAATTATACACCAGGGGAGACAGTACTGGAAAAGCAGAAATGATCACCTTTGAATGCTTAAATATTCAACTCACCAACTGTGTGACTTATATTAAATAATTTAAACTTTCTGAATCTCAGTTTCTCTGAATATAAAACAGGGAGAATATTTATATAAATTACATAGCCTAATGCCTAGCCCATGGTAAATGGTCAATGAATTAATTACTACTAATACAAGTGATGGAAGTTGCCCATGTTTAGAATGTGAATTGGGCAAGTAACATGATCTTCTAAACAGTTTATGTTCTGCTTATATTTATTATATGTTGATTACCTAAGAGCACGGACTTCGAAGCTAGACTGCTGTGTTCAAATCGTGGCTACTCCGCTAATTAACCTTGTGATCTCAAGCTTAAGTTCTCTTAACCTCAGTTTTGTGGGGAATAATTGCAATAAATGTTGTTGTGGTTGCTTTTGCTATTGTTGTTTGTATTATTTACCAAGTACTGTATTAGGTTCCAAGACACTAACATTGTTTGAAATTGTTAAATAACTTAGTAATATAGTAAAAAGGGAACATGCTGAAAATATTAAATTGTACTTAAATGTACCAACAAAAATAAGCAAACATCTTTAACTGCATGCCAGTATAATTTTAATTCTATGAAATAGTTTAGGCAGTCTTTCAGTAGTTTACTGTCCTGTACTTTTAGATAGAATATATGGGTCTTAAATTAGAATGAATTTTGGAGTCTGTATCTGCCGCCTTTTCTTTCTCTCCTCCTGTCACCTCCCTGTCTCGTATTACCTGCTGATAAGTGGTTTTAAGCATAGTGGAGGGCGGATAAGACTGATAGCATTCTGAAGGAAATAGAGGGATATTTAGACCATGAGAAACCCGTAATTATGCGTCAGTAGTCTCTTCCTTATTCTCAAGGTTGGCATTTAATCTGCTGTGGCTAATAATTTAGGAAACCATGTAATATTTAATTTAATATTTAAATTCTATTAAGACCAACCCAAATTGTTGATGTTTATTGTTGATATACTCATGACACATTTCTATGCCTAATGGGATCTATTTCAAATCCATGACCTTTAAATTTGTGTATTTGCCTATTTAAAGCAAAACATGCATATAATTATGTCTACAGATTACAATTTTAAAATCTGGACTGAGTGAATAAAGGTAGGAATTTCATGTAAGATTGTTAGTACAACATTTTGTAATAGTCTTCACATTTTCTAAACCAGTGAAAAACCATATCAAAGAGCAAGTAAGTGAAAAGGAAATGCTCTTGTTTAATGTATTCCATTACCTTTGATCAAAATATCACTCAAAGTTTCCAAAATCAACTCATTCTTTCTACTGAGAATTTTTATGAATCATCCCAGCAGTTTGGCAAGTTCAGGACCTCGAGGATTCAGTTACCATTCCAAAGAGTTCATTCCTTTAACTCTTCTTGGTCTGAAATGATAATTGTTACTCCTTTCTTCTCTTGTACAATTCAAGGAAAGAAATATATAGCTATTCACGAATAAAGCAAATAACCTTTTCTTACCTTGGGGAGAAAGATATTAAAATGTGAAAAACTATACACTCCCATCATGAGCTAAAACCTCTAAGTGATATTTTTACATAACTGAACTATGTGAAGGAAGGAAATTCAGGATTGTATTCCAATGGTAAAAACTACTATCATTTTCAAAGTGCCTTCATACCTGTGTGATTTTATCCTCACAAATATATGTTAGCAAAGAGGTGCTTCAACCCAAACTCTATGCTTTTTCCCTATAAAGTATTCAGAAAACAACGTGACAGTTATAGTTGCACTGTAAGAAATGGTAAAGTATGCATTAGTTATAAATTCATTGTTAAAGATACTGTAAAGCTTATGGTTGTTACGTTGTACAAATGTCCCTCGAAAAATGACCCTGGGATAAGTTGCTTACCTCTAATCACTTGATTAATTGTTGTATTTTCTTAGATATTATGCTTCTTATTTCATCGTGATGACTGGATGTTCAGAGCTAGATATAATGCTCACAGTACTTATATTAGCCTAGATAATTTCTTTTGGTTTATTTAAGAACATTCTAAATTTTAATTTATATTTAACAGTCTTACTCTATGTCTTATAAAAAACCTCTAATTCTTCCTGGAAGCAAAGGCATTATAATAAAATAGGAGAATTAATTCTTAGAGTGGTTGAAGCTGGGTTCTCTATAAGATCGCAAACATTGTAGAAAGGTTTATGTGATGTAGACTAACAAATACAATAACTTCTTGCCAAAGGACTGAACTGTATTAAGAAAACATGTGTTTCAGCCACTTTTCCTACTCCATCTGCGAAAATAAATTAATTTGTGACCAATCAAAAGAGCTGAAATAAATATTAGATCTCAATTCTTATTTTTACATTGGTCTCAAGACTGACTGGTATGTAGCATGAGACCTTAATTATCTGCCCATTGAAATGAGTCATGTGTAAGGAGCATAAGAATCAGTTCTTCTATGAAGAAATACACTAAAAACTGGATTAAATCATTAGTACACTCAACAGATTCTCACCCTTCTTGACTCTTCTACATTAAATTCTAAAAGGGGAAAATAAATATTCATTAGTTATAGAAGTATTTGAATATATCTACCTGGCTTTCATGAATTTTGGATTTGTAATTTTTACAGATGGAAAATACTTCAGCAAAATTCTTGTCTGGAAGGTACTTAGAAGAATGAGGTGACTTTCCTATAGTCCTTCTTCAAGTTCATGAAATAGACATTCTTGAGGGTAGGAATTTGAATTTCTAGTACAATGCCTAGTTAAGAATGTGGGCTCCAGGACAAATTATGTAATATCCTTTAGCTTCAGTTTTCTCATCTGTAAAATGGGAACATAATATCCGGATAATGACTGTATAATGAGTTGATATATGGAAAGTACTTTACATAACTGGCATACGGTAAGCACTAAATACATTTCTGATTATTTAAAAAATACATTTTTAATATCTTGTCCTGAAGTCAGAAATTTAGAGGGCTGTTCACTCTCTGTATTCATATATGTGTGTAGACTCGTTGTACTGATCAGTAACTTGCTATCTTGAAAGCAATGGGATAAGTGTTTCTATATTATTTATGAACAATTTTGATAATAAGGAAAGATGAAATACTTTAATACACTTCCATGATTTCCTAGGTACACACAATATGGACAAACCAAAATAAGGACAAAATCTGCCCAAATATCTTAACATCAAAATTAAGTATTATGACTACTGTTCTGGATATCATTTTATCTGGCAGATATAATGTTGCTCGGTCTCAGTTTCTTTAACTATAAAAAGAGAATTTGACTGGTCAGGACAAGATCTCTTTTAGTTCTCAGACTAAGACCTTTATATCAGATGGTTAGATAAAAATAATTTCTTCCAGGAATCTAGTCTCACATCTATTAGTATTTTCCCACCTACTTTTAAAAAATGAATAGCAATAATATATTTTAGAACTCAGTAGTGGATTGGGATAGGTTTTCTACGTCATTCAGCCGTGGTAGAACTTGAACCTTAGCAATAATTTAGGGGTAAAACAGCTTTCTCGGGGTATAAGGTGTATCAGTGGATGCACGAGAGCCAGGAGCAGCTGTGGTAATCAGAATTCTTAACGATTGTCTGACTACTAGTGTGACAGAGACCTTCTGTTGGCCAATAATTTTCCTTCCTCCCCATCCCAATTTTCTGTCCCTCCTTTGCCCAGCCTCCATCCTATAACCCTAGTCAGATAGTCTACACTTCCAGGGCTCCAGTTCTGTAATTATATATAAGATAATTATAATAAGTTATTTCTTATTGAGGACATATTATATCAGAGGTATATTCTGCTAACCCTTTTACATACATTACAATGCAGCCTCATGTTTTATGAGCTAGGTGATTGTGTGTCCCCAAAAGCAGTGCTATTTATCTCTATTGTCTTAGTATCATTAATGCTTGTGCCCCCTTTAATTCCCCAAAGTGACCCATTTAGGACAACAAATGATATGGTCGTTATATACGTATATTGTATGAGTTTCTTAGGGCTATTGTAACAAATTACACAAACTTGGTGACTTAACAGAAGGTTATTCTCTCACAGCTCTGGAAGCCAGAAGTCTGAAATCAAGTTGTCAGCAGGGTTACACTCCCTCTGAAGACTTTAGGGAAGAATCCTTTTTTGCTTCTTCCAGGTTCTGGTGGTGCCTGACATTCTTGATTTGTGGTGTCATATTCCCAGTCTTTACCTCCATCTTCACGTGGCCTTCTCCTCTGTGTCTTTCCTCTTCTGTCTCTTACAAGGAGACTTACTGAATATAGGACCTACCCTAATCCAAAATGATCTTATTTTGAGACCCTAAACTTAATTACCCTGCAAAGACCCTTATTCCGAATTAGGTCGCATTCTCAGGTTTTGGGTAGACGTATCTTTTGGGGATGACAGTTCAACCCACAACTTATATATATGTAATAAAATCTAAAATTAGCATATAAAGGAAAATTATGTCCTGTTAAAATTGCCTGTGAAAAATTCCCCATATAGTACAGCATACATAATATTGAGTATACATCTCTATATAGTAATTTTTGTTCACATTACAGTTTGAAACTGCTTGGCAAACTAAAAGAAAGATAATAAGGAAAGTCTATATTCATTTGTAAGGAAATTTAAATAATTTATTATATTTTTAAGGTAATGATCAAATTCAAAGTCTTGAAGGGGGAAGCTTGGAGAATTAAAATAATTCTTCCTTGTCTCCAGGGTATACTCCATTCTGTTATAGTAAACCTGCTCAAGCTTAGTAGACATTAATAAATTCATATTACAAGAATTAAGTAAAATAGATAATTCTTTATTAATTGTATATCTTTTAAGCCTCGTTTCCAATTCATAAGCTCTCCTTACATCACAGGAAATAAGTTTTTGGCTCAGAGGTGTTAAGTTTCCAGGCTAAGTTCACATCTAGACGGTTGCAGAGCTAAGATTCTAGTTCTGATGGCAAAACAGATTCTCTGAAATAGTATGTCTTTGATAGGAATTAATGATTGTATAATAATTATATTAGATGTAATAATTATATATAACAGGTATGGTATAATATAATATAAATAATATAGATGATAGAGTATAATAATATCTAATAATTGGGTAACACTTTTAATAACAAATGCGATGACTTTTAAATTAGTATTCTTTTTTTTTTTGCGGTACACGGGCCTCTCACTGTTGTGGCCTCTCCCGTTGTGGAGTACAGGCTCCGGACGCGCAGGCTCAGTGGCCATGGCTCACGGGCCCAGCCGCTCCGCGGCATGTGATATCCTCCCAGACCGGGGCACGAACCTGCGTCCCCTGTATCGGCAGGAGGACTCTCAACCACTGTGCCACCAGGGAAGCCCCATGTATGGATTTTTAAAAATAATTTATTTGTATGGTTTTATAAATAATGCTTCAAACAATATATTGGTATAGATATCTTTGAAAATATGTGTGTTATAGCTTGAGGATGAATTCCTTGAAATAGAAATTATTTGTCACAAGGCATGCACATTTTGAATATTGAAAGCTACTGTTGAGCAAAGGGCATGATACATTTTGAAGCAGAAAATATGTTGTTGAACATGTATAATTGTTATAAATTCATTCTTATATTGAACCAAAATCAGCCTTATTGTAAATTTCAACTAGCCTGTTTATGCAATTTGGAAGAAAAAAAATTAAGTATTTTCATTCATCAGTGTAACATACATTCGAATTTTTTTTTAATTAATTTTATTTTTGGCTGCGTTGGGTTTTCGTTGCTGCGCGCGGGCTTTCTCTAGTTGCGTTGCATGGGCTTCTCATTGTGGTGGCTTCTCTTGTTGTGGAGCATAGGCTCTAGGTGAGCAGGCTTCAGTAGTTGTGGCACGCAGGCTCAGCAGTTGTGGCTCCCGGGCTCTAGAGTGCAGGCTCAGTAATTGTGGCGCACAGGCTTAGTTGCTCTGCGGCATGTGGGATCTTCCCAGACCATGACTCGAACCCGTGTCCCTTGCATTGGCAGGCGGATTCTTAACCACTGCACCACCAGGGAGTCCCTCGAATTATTTTTAAAAAGCTCCATGTAAATATTTTCCTCTGCATGTTAAACATCCTCAGCTGTTGCATCTATTCATCTTTGCTATAGTTTCCAGAACATTTACCTTCCTGTTTCTAACCCTCTGACTCAATTTAGTTTATCAGTGTCTTTTTCATGTGTAATGCCAAGTACATTCTTGTGGTAAACAACCAGAGATCCCACTTAGCACTGATGTGGTCCAAAGAACAGCTCTCCTATATCTTCACCTAATCTATCAGTGTGTAACAACACATTGTTTCATTTATTGAATTGTTATTTGTTGAATTGGAATGAATTGAAGATACATTCCATCATGGCCTAGACATATATTTGTCCTACTTAGTATGAGATGAAACAGATTATTTTAGACAGAAATTTTTAATGAGTATTTGCTACATTCTGGTAACATTTCTTTTTTTCTGAAAGCATAATAAATCCATTTAGCAGATGATTCTAGTACGTTTGTGGGAATTAACATTTTTCTTACTTCTCCATAGTTTATATGATTTATCTTTTCCCCATTTAGAAGATTAGAAATTGTTCCTCCAGTTTTCTCCACTATTTCTCAAAGATTCCTCCAAGATTACTAAGTGTTGCTCTAAGATCATATCAAGCAAATCCTTTTAGTACCCTGAGATAAACTAATTTGCATCTTGATCCTAAATATTTAGGATAGGCACCCTCCTACTGTCTTATAACTTGCCCTTCAATTACCTCTGAATGATGTTTTCTAAGCCCTATAGGATTTGAGTATCCTTCTCTCAAGGAGTTGAGAAAGCTTTGTTTTGTTTTGTTTTCTTTTCTCTTTTGTATATGAATGTGCACCATCTTCTAGAGAGATGTTCACACTTATAATTATGTTTTATCTGAATCTTTAAAATTCTAGTTTTATAAAATCTAGAAATTCATAGAATCATGGTGTTGTTTTCATCAAGAAGGTTGCACATTCTTTATGTGAAACATCTGAATAAAATTGGAAATATCTGTGATAAACTCTTGTTTCTGATTATTCATGTGGGTCCATAGGACATTATGGTCTCCACAGTGTCAGAATTGTACAGTGTTTCAAGATTTGCCCCCGATTTAATCTGTAATTCTCTGGGAAAAAATGCTAGAAACAAAATATGGGTATTTATATAACAGGGCTTATTTTCCTCATGTCCCAGGATAGTACAATTATGGTAGCACAAGAACTATTCCTCTATTTTTATTCCTTTGATTATAAATAGGTAGTGCTCCTAGAAATAGAAATAGACAAGGAGTCAATGATTTAAGAAGATGCGATGACGGAACTAAAACCACAGGAAACTTGGAACCAGGGGTATGTTATAGGTATTGGGGGACTTTTTACATCTGGTGTATGACCTTGTAAACCCCTTGGCAGAACTTCAAACTTCACCACCAAAGTCTTCTAACTTCAGAGAAGAGTGAAAATAACCAGATTCTGGGGTATCTTAAAGAGTTAGCTCGACCTAGCCCACCGTAAGCATTAAATTTTGACATCTAGAGTTTTTACCTTGAGAAGTGATTCAATATTACTTTGTACATTATAGTATTTATGTTGTTTTAATACAAAGAAAGTCTAAGTCCTTGAGTTTTTCTTTCAAACCTCCTGGTAAAAAAAAAACCTCACAGTCCAGGAAGATGTTCCATATTTTAAAAACAGATTTATTGATGTATAGTTGGGAAATAATTAACTGCACATATTGAAAGTGTACAATTCAATAAGTTTTGACATATATATTAGTGAAACCATCACCGCAGTCAAGACAATGAATATATTCGTCACTCAAAAGCTTCCTGTGGCCCTTTGTAACTCCTCCCTTCTCCCCTTCTCTGTACCTCTCCCCACAAGCAACCACTTATCTTCTTTCTCTATAGATTTGTTAGTATTTCTAAAATTTTATATAAGTAGAATCAAAGAGTATTTGCTCTTTTCTCTCTTTTTTTTACTCTATATAATGGTTCATACATCCATATTATAGCATGTATAATTTATTCCTTTTTATTGCTGAGTATTATTCCATTTTATGGATATACCATATAATGGAATGATAGACATTCTAATGATAGATATTTGGGTTGCAGTTTGAGGATATTACAAATAATGCTTCTATGAACACTCATGTACAAGTCTTTATATGAACATATGTTCCATATTTATAATGTGGCTTTGTAGCAACCGAGTATACATACCTTTGATGCGAAGCATGGCTTAAGATACATCCCAGAGTATACTTCTTGGAGTATAAGCCTTGCACATGGCTTATGTTCAGTCAATATTTTTTAGAATGAATGAATAAATCAGTGAAGACTTCGGAAAAAAATGGAAATGTTATTATGTAATGAAAAGGACCCTCAGTCGAGCCAGGAAATCGCAACTCTAACATCTATCTCACCATGAAGCATTAAGCAAATTATTTAATCTCTTACACTGTAGCTCCCTTACCTGTAAAAAGGAGGTGATATAGGTATATGATCTTTTTGCCACAATACTGAAGTCTCAAGTCTCTAAAAAATCAAGAGGATTTTGTTGCTAATTTGATGGTAAAAGTTAACCAGACCTGTACTGATTTATTGGTAAAATTGGGCATAAACTGATGAGAAGGTATTTAGAGCTTTACTTATCACATTTAGTGTAAGTATTTGATTTGTTGCTGCAAAAAATGTTAGTGAATTTGATTATAGGTTGCTGCTCCACATCCCATTGATATGTTACATAATGTACACTTTTTACATTGTATTATCCTGCTAAAAATCCCTAAATTTTACTTTTGAAACATGTCTGTCCCCTTAGTAGGGACTGTGAATTCTCTTCTTGCCTATATTAGAATTAGATGTGGTTATAACTGAGAGAAAACAGACACATACAAATGGCTCAAATAAGAGGTTTATTTACCTCTCATGCAAAAGCCCAGATATAAGCAGTTCCAAGTTTTAAAATGGCTGCATATCAGGGGCTAAGTCGTCTTCTATTTCCTGACTCTGTCTTGTGTAATTTTTGATCCTAAATTCATGTCATAGGTAAGATGGCTGCTTGAATACCAGCCATTTCATTTGCATTTCAGCCAGCAAGAAGGAGGAAGGGGAGAATAAGGGCTAGATCATGGCTCTTAAGGACACTTGCCAGAAATTGTACACAATACATTGGTCAGGCATTAGTGACATGGACATATCTAGCTCAAGGGAACATAGAAAATGTGATCTTTTTTTAAAGACTACTATAAGTCCAACTAAAAATAGAAGGTCCTATTACTAAAAAGGAAGGAAATAGAAATTGAGAAAAATTACAGTTTTGCCCCACTGCCCCCCTATCTTATTGGGTATTGTGGTAATAAAGAGAAATAATAGACATAGAAACAACTTGAGTTAAAAGCTCTGCATAACTATAGGTTTGATAACAAAAAGGATCTTAAATAGTATATTTTTTTAAACAAACATTCTCACAGGGTTTTGATGTATCACTTTATTGTTTTCTCAGCATATCATTGGGATTATGTTGTAAATGGTGAGCAAAGCCCAATTTCTAGTATTACTCAGACTTTCTTAATTATTTTTTGGTCTACCAGGAAATCTAGTGTTTTTTTTTTTTTAAGACACTTGAACATTTGGCATGTTTCCAGAAAGCCATAACACAAAGTTGAAACAGCTTTAGCTTCAAACATAGCTTTGTTCACTCCCAGCCAACCCCACCCCCACCCCACACACACACACACACACACACACACACACACACACACACACATTTCTGGGTCTTTTCTTGAACTGTGAACCTGGTAACAGCTCTGTGGCTAGTAAATCTCATTCTCACCTGCTTGTGCAAGTGCTAATATTATTTTCTAAATATCCTTTCTGTTTTTTTCAGGATGACTCTTTAATACTTGCTATCATGACTTAAAACAATAAAAGACACAAGGCAATCTAACCTAGAGAAGAATAAAAGAGGAATAATTAAATTCAGTTTTATTTAGGTAATGGTGGGGGTACGTTTCTACAAGGTGTGTATAATTGTGATAAATAGGTAAACAGTCTAAGCACAATTTACATCCCTCTCCATGCAATAGAAGACTGGAATTCTGCATCTTTGCCTGTAACTGGTTAAGTGAGTTCAATTTAGGGAGCAAAGATTAAGATATCTAACTTTCTTGGGTTCAAGCCAGATTTTTCACCTCTATCTTGCCTTCAACAAACATAATATCATATTTTACCCCCCAATGATTGCTGTACCTGTTTACAAACCAGCGTAGAATTTGAAGAAGAAATGCGATGATGTAGGCTCCCAAATCCCCAACAAGACAACATGGACATTTATGTGGTAAATGGAAGGATGGTTGGTTGAGTGAATAAGTGAGCCAGAGGGCTTTCCAATGATAAGGAAGTTAAACTGTAGGTATGTGGTGAGTGATTTTTAAATTCCAAAAAGTAATGTTTGAGCTATGTATAGGAAAAATAAGGTCATTTCTGTTCCAGAGAGCAAAGAGACAGAATTTGGCTTTGAGTATATATGAGGGGACTGAATCCAATGTCCTGATGAGACTCTTTTAGGAGAGGGTGGGCTGGTGGCTGTTATCTTAGGAGAAGCTCTGCGATTCAACCAGAAGAAGGATTTCCAGGATCTCTACATCTCTAGGTATAGCTTCAGCCACACTTATAGCCCTCTAGGCTCCACAGTAAACCTGAATCTTGTTTTATAATAATGCTGGTAAATTTTTATTTTGGTTTTAAAAAATTAGGAGATAAATACAAGCTGGGGTTGATTCCATGCAATAAACATGCCATTGGCAGAGGCTTAAACTAGGATAGATTCTGGACTGGTACTTAGGAAGTGTAATTGGCCAAGGGATTTTGTCCAAGGGCTGTCAATGATCGCATGTTTCTGTTCTCAGCACAATTTACCCTCTTTGTGTCAGTTACTCTTTTCTACTTACTGCTCTGTCACTCAGGACAAAATCAGCATTTTCCTAATGGATTTAGGGAATTCAGTCTTGATGGCTCCACAGTGTCCACACAGATGCTCTAGTTAAAAAAGTAGAAAGCCTCTGGGTTGGTGCCTATTTTATTCTATGTATTATTAGTTTCCATCCAATGAAAGGGCAATATAACATTTCATTTTTCCCTTAGGTTTTCATCATGAACAGACACATTCAGAACTTTTACCAAGGGCAGTCCTTGAGAGTATTGTGCTACAGCTGGTTTTTATTCTTGCTCCTAGGTGGCCTTGCTGAAATACAGTTTTTCTCTTTAAATGCATCAATATTTGGTTGGAAAGTGTAAGTAAATTGAGGGGCTTCTAATTTACATGAATAAATTTGTGTTAACTTAAAATGTTAAAAATTTACAACTCCATTAGACCAAAGAAAGAAAATAAGCTCAGTGGATTTTAGAGCTAAATTTTCTTACTTTTAGAGACTTTAGAGATAATCTGAATGGAATGTCTTAATCTTAAGACAAGGAGGCTAAGGGGCAGAGATGTTAAAGCAATATTCCTAACATCACACAGCTATGTAGTATCAGACCTAGGATTAGAACCCACGCCTCCCAGAGTCCAGTCCAAAACTCCTTTTTTTATGCCATGTTGTCCTTTTCTTTAAAAAAAAAAAATGACTGTGATTGCTTCATAGAAGTCAATTGACTGATGCAATTAAGAAAATCTCCTATGGTAAATGTGGAACCACACTGTGTGCTGGAGGTAAAGGGATGTCTTTCAGATTGTAACTCTTTGTGGGGTCCAGGAAGTTTCCTTTCTCTCTTGATCTCATCTTTCTTCCTCTCTCTCTTTTATTATGACTATTCCTCCTATCTAGTGGCTCCTACCTTCTCCACTTAAGCCTCTTTTTCTCCACAAAAGAGATGATCATAAAGATGTTAGTAAGTAAAAATGAATCTCCTCAGAGTTGCTGAATGTTTGCAAATCTTACTTTTATCAGCAGCAACAACAATAAAGTTTGTCTTGCAGAAGAGTCTCAAGGACCTACCTCATCTTCTCTGATCTCAGAACTGATACCAGCTCAAGTTGCTTGTGGAAACCTGTGTCCTTTCTTCCAAAGATAATAAGGAACAGACCCTCTGAGTGTCTGTTGAAAAGAGGAGGAAAGCTGCTGTCTGCCTTTGTTTTCCCCAGGGAGCGAGAACTATTGTGAGGAAGCAGACAGGCCTTGTGCCGCGGCCTGGCTCACAATGGCACATGCTAGTGACGAGAGACATAACATCGGAGCTGTGGCTCCTGCATGGCTGCAACTATTGATACAAGTTGTGTAGACTTGTAGTTATGATGACTTCTATCAAAATGCTGCATTCCAAGTAATAATCAGTACCATTAAAACGTTTCCAATGTGCACCCCTCACCCTAATTAAACAAAATTTAAAAGTGATGGAAGTACACATTTGAAAGCAAGTTGTCATCCTTTCTATGGAATAAATTATGTTTGTGTTTTTTTAAGGTTAGTTTAACACTTGAATAAAGTCAATGGAAGGAAAAGCAACATCTATTTTATTACTGATGGGAGGCAAGAATTTTAACATCCACAGATAAATTTAATGGTTACTATCCTTTATATCTTTGGAGGACGGCATCATACATATGCAGTGCTTTCCAATCTAGCACGTTTAAATTCTGTGTGTGGTGTGTGCACTTGCACACGTGCAAAGCAATAACCTAGAGAAATTAGAGCTTTTGAATGAGAGGGGGACTTCAGTCTACCCTAATTCAACCATTCCATTTTATAGTTATAGAAATTGAGACAGGGAAGATTAAGGATTTGTCTTTTAGTGGCAAAATAAGAACAAAAATCCAAATTATGTTGATTTTTCATTTTGCTTAGTCTAGATTTTTGCCAGAGATTACCAGAAGATTTATGAAACAAATTAAAAATGCAAAAATAATGGAAGAACTTAACTAGTATCCATAAAATAGCTTGAATTATACCCTGAACCATTAAGATTCATTGGATTTTAATGCAATATTAATGTGAAATGTATTTTATGATATTTTAAATTATGACATTTTAAATATTTCTCTCCATTGGTGAGAATTTTGGTCAACTAGAACATCTCATTCACTGAATGTCTTGGTTAGTAGAGAACTCTGAAAGTTAATCCCGTTATAACTCTGTTTATACAGGCAAACCAAAGTGAGCAATTTATGTCATATACTGGTTAATTTAGTAATTTTTATTCCTTATCTGAGGAAGAATTTTAAAAGTTGTTCATTTGTTTGTTTATTATCAAATAAGACAGTCTAGATTTTTGACTAGATACAATCTTTTAGATAATTTGTTATCTCTCTTCTTTACTGGTATGAACATAGATGGTATTGTTTACCATTAGAAGGAAAGTTTTTTTACAAAAAGTTTCTAGCAAATTCTACTAGCAAATTCATATCACCAGCAAAGAATTAAAAACAAACAGGAGAAGGAGAACAAAAAGAAGGAATCTCTTGCCAGATGCTAATATAAGAGTGCAGGGTCACAGGTACCCTGTAAAATTCAGGTTTTGGTAAAAGGAAGAGACTTCATAGCAGTCTCCAAATGTATTTGAAAGTTTATTATACAGGTGATAACGACTGGAAAGAGGAAGTAGACTTAAATCGTCAGTTCTCAAATGTTAACATGTGATAATTGGACACTTGTTTAAAAGTAGATTCCTGGTCTCTACCTCAGAGATTCTTTAGATCTGAGTTAAGGCGCAAAATTCTGCAATTTTAACCAAGAGCAATAAGATGCTGATACAGGTAATCTGGGGCCACACTTAAGAAACTCTTATTTCAGTTATAGCATGAGGAAATTAGGTCATACAGAAGTAAAAAAAGAAAAAAAGAATAGTCCAATTACCACCATAATGAACTGCCATGTGGAGTTTCTTTTTTGTAGAGCACTGTTTTACAGTAATCATAAGTTACTTCTCATAAAACTGCTCTCCTACTCAAATAATCTTGGGAAATCTGTATGCTATAATCAAACTTTATACATTCATGCCATATGTTTCTATACGAAAGGTACTGTAGTACAAAAGTCCTAACTCTGTTTAAATCAGTTTTCTAATTTACTTAGTCACAGAATCAATTTTTACTTAAATAAAAGTCTTATTTATATCCCATGGAGTCTATTATCAGAAAAACAACTTAGAGAGACAATAGAATAATAGAAAAATTTTAACCATTTGGGTTGATGTGCAAACACCTCTATTATCAAATGCCTTATTTCTTATGAGAAATTCCTTTATCTGTGAAAGAAGATGTTCAGGCTTTTGGAACTTTATACTGGGACATTTTTTTGTTGTTATTGTTGTTCTGGCTGTGTATTGCTTGAAAGAATCTCCTCCATTTCTAGAAAGCCCTATTTGTATTTGTTTAATTTATCTCCTCCCTGATTAGAAGTCCTCTTAGCTATAGCAGCTGGTGTTGTTATCCAATTTAACTATTTCATGCCTATTTATATATTTAGTCACAATCATTTAGTTACCACTTTTGGACAGTGACAAAGTGACAAACAAAGAGTTTTCTGAATAATTCCAAAAGAAATTTGAAATGTATCTTTTTATTATGCTGTACGGTCCAGCTCCAACCATGACACAAGCAAACCATCTTTGGTCTCCATGTCTGTCTGCTTACAAGCATTCGAGTTCTGCTGGAGAAGGTCACAGAAGTAGAGATGGGTTCCATCATAAACTCATGATCCCCAACCTCAGAGACCTTCCCCATGACCCTTCTATTCTACTATGTATTTCTCACACACTCACCAATGACAATTGCAGACATTCTCTCCTTTTATCTAACTTCCTGTTTTTCCTTCACCTCAATCTGAACCCCAACCTTACTTGAGAAAATAGAAGCTGTGAACTGGAAAGCATAGAAATATTCATAGATCTGCCCCCACACTGTCATTTTTCCTTTTTATTGTAGGAGTTTTTCCTCTTCCTCTATGAGGCTAATCCTTCCAAATGTGCTTTGGATGCCTTCCTATTTCAGCTCTTAAGGACAGATTCACATCTTTCTCTTACTATTTATTATCTATTATGAGCCAGGCAATATTCTAGGCCCTAGGGATATATCTATGAGCAGAAGAGATAAAGATCCCTGCCTTTTAAAAAGTCATATTGTAGTGAAATATTATTCTTCATATATTTATATTTTCTTTATATTATTCTCTATATTATAGATTATTCCTTCTTTCATTTGTATATGCAATTTCTTAGAATGTTTCCTACAACTTTTATTTCATTTACTCTTCCTCTGTTCACTCCTTATTCACTAAAATCTCACTTCAGCCTCCATCATTTCACCCAAACAGCTCTTATTTAAGACAATAATGAGCTCTGATGATGCTGTATTCCAGTTTAACACTTTCAGGCTTCATTTTCCTTACTTCTCAGTGGCATTTGACGCTGTCAACTACTCCTTGAAACACTCATTTCCCATTGGTTTCTATGATACTATTGTCTCCTGGTTTTCTGTTTCTTTTCAGTTCTTATTTTCTCTCTTGTTTTCAGGCTCATCCACTTCTAGTCATTTTATTGGAGTTCTTCATGGTTCAGTCTGGGCTCTCTCCTTTCTCCTGTTACTTGATAACCCTTTCTAGAGTATTTCATTCAGGTCATTAGGTTGAAGTACTGCCTATACACCAGTGACTCAAATTTATATCTCTAGCTTTCTATGAGCTCCAGATATATTAGATAGCTTATCTTGAATGCCTCAAAAGCACCTCAGATAAACATGTCTAAACCCAAATTTATGACCCTTAAGACTTCCTTAATCTTGTTTTTCATCCAGTATCCTCTATCTTCCCCAAGTCGGAATCCTATTACACCTTTCTCTTCATAACCCGCACATATCATCACCATGTCCGATTAGTTGACCTCTTAAATATTTCTAGAATCCTTCCATTTTGCTCCATTTCTACCACCACTCTAATCAAGGTATCATTTCTCACCTGGAACTTTACAATGGCCTCCTAAATTGATTATCAGTATCTCTCCTTGTCTCCCTCCAATCTGTTCTCACTCAGCAGCAAGAATGCTCCTTTGAAAGGAAAAGCTGATCATATCACCTTCTTATTAAAAGCCATCAGTTGCTTCCATTGTGCTTAAGAGTAAGACTAAACCCTCTGCTTGTCCTACAATGCTGCCTCCTCTCCTGCATTTGCTCATTCCATTTCCCCCTTGTTCTTTCTCCTGCAGCTGTGCTGCCTCCTTCTGTCCCTTAAACTTTTGCTTCTACTTGCCATTGGGTCTTTCCCTATGCTATTTTCATCACCTGGAATTCCTTTTTCTTCTCTTTTTGTATAATGAATTCCTCTTAGTTTTCCATATATTGACTCACTTTTCAATTTCTCAAGGAAGCTTTCTGTGTGCTCTGAATTAGGTCAAATCTCTTTTTATTGTACCACGTACTTCTCATTTGTAGTATTTGAAATTGTACACTTACGTATGTGCTCATTCAATTCATACCGTTTTTCATTACACTGTAAGCTTCAGGAGATCAAGAACTATGAATGTTTTGCTCGCTAGTTGTCATCAGCCGCTAGTGTATACGTGGCACTTTGTAGAATATACAAAATAACTTTCAGTAGTTTTGTCAGCAAATTAAATACCAAAATATATCAAGCATTCTAGGAATTAAGAAGTGTGCTAGGAATTCAGTATTTGGTGGCTTGAACTCATGCCAGTGAAATTTCTATGATATTGTTAGCAGGTGACTCAGGACAGTATCTTAACCTCCACATTCAGCTCTCCATTCCCCACCTCCACTCCCCCCCATATGAAATTTTATATTTTCCATTCTTTGAATTATGTCTACAGTCTAGTATTTTCAAAAACATTTTTCAGGTTACAGGTGACAAACACCTTTTCCAAACTGAATCTTAGGGGAAGTCCAAGATATTCCCCAGGTAAATGTAGAATTGTTGGAGAAAGAGTCTCCAGGTCTCTGAAGAGTCCAGATATACAATAAGTGCTCTAAGCATTCCTTTTCTTTAGATCTATGTGACATATATATATATATATATATATCATAAATATATATATATATATTTAGTAATTATGTGAATGAATTATGTGATAGGTAAGGGTTAGTAAATGTGTGAGGTTAACCAGGAAATAGAAAACCTTGAGCTGTAATTTCTAGCTGAATTTTCAGTACTCTGGCTTTGGGGCTAGGAACAGCACGTACATGTTCTTCTTTGTTCTTCTAAATCCTAGTTACTATTTTGTAGAGTTAAACTTATATACAAAGTAATCATAAAGCAAGTCAGTATACATGCGACATTCGTAGCAGAGGTACCAGGTGCTATAGGCGTTTTGATTAGAGAAGGATCACAGCTGCCTGCCAAAGATTTAGTAAAAGCAGTGGAATTGAGTTTAATATTGAAAATTTTCCATGATTTTTTAAAATTTATAACTTTTTCTTGTCACAGAAGCAATATAAACTCTCTGTAGAAAATGTCAAGCAAAAATAAACACACATGTGTAATTCTACTAGATAAAAGTAACCAGTGTTAACAGTTGTGTATATTTCTTTACCTAAAGGAGTAATAGAGAATATTTTATTTTATTACTTTTAAGCATAGTGGGAAATAGTTTCCGTTTCAGTAGATATTCTTCTATAACATGCTCTTTAGTAGCTACATATGTATCTTATGGATGAACCATGATTTATTTAAATAATCATAATGATGGCCACTTTTCTACTATTATAAACAATTACTGTGGTGAGATAGATGGTCAAAAATTTAGGGGGGCATGGCAGGCGATGAAGGTAGGGATATTCAAAATGTTTAGCTAGACCTGAGCTGAGCTATGAAACTTAGATAACTATATGTTGGGAGACTTGGCAAAGATAAATGAAAATCCTGTGACAGAGAAAAAGCCCAGCAAACCTTTCTCTGTTTTGATTAAATATAGGGTGGATACTTTGTGCTAACTGAGACCTAAAGTTAAAGAAGGCAGTACAGGAATACAGTAATTAAGAACATTAGCTATAGATTCAGGCTCTAGGGCTCCCTACTTTGCCACTTACTATCTGGTGATTCAGGGCAAGTAATTTTATTCCTCTGAGCCTCAGTTTCCTCAGATACAAACTGGGAATATTTATACTTGGCTAATAAGGTTGTTGTAAAGATTGGTATGATGCATCTGAAGTGCTTGGCATGGTGCTTATAACACAGTGAATGTCTATCACATGTTATCTATTGTTATGAACATTTTGAGACCCTTCAAAAAATAAAAACAAAAAATTTGAAACACAAATACTAAAATGGTAGTAAACATGGGTCTATACAAACCCCCGAGAAGGGGATGGTTTTGTATGTATGGTTGATTTTTTTTCCCCATTAGCAATGGCTCCTTTCCTCCGAAGTCTGTTAAAGCCATTTCTGCTCTGGTGCTTATCTGCACACTCAGAGGCTGTGAATTTTTGGGCAGTGCCCACTCCACCCTCCACAAACATTTCATGAAAATAAAAAACATGTAGCATTGACTACCCATCCCCTCTTTCTTTCAAGGACAAACAAGTTATAAGAGATTTGGTCAAATGACAATGCTCTTTTAAAAAAATTATCCATGTATTTTTTATTTTATATCCATGTATTTTATTCAGTTTTTTTCCTAATGAGAAAGATGCTTTTTGAATATATGTCACATATATATACATATATATGTATATATATGGAGATATAATTGACCTATAACATTGCATTAGTTTTAAGCATGCAACATAATGATTTGATATAAGTATATATTGCAAAATGATTACCACAATAAGTTTAGTTAATATCCATAGCCACACATAATTATAAATTACTTTCTTTTGATGAGAACTTTTAAGATCTACTCTCTTAGCAACTTTCAAATATACAATACCGTATTGTTACCTCTAGTCACCATGCTGTACATTACATCCCCAGAACTTACTTACATTGTAAGTGGGAGTTTGTATCTTTTTGTACTAAAAGGTACAAAACACAATGCTCTTGACCAGAAATCTACCTTTAGTTGAGATTGGGCACATTCAGGGTGGTATGGCTGTAGACTGACATCTAACTTTAGAAATATCTCAACTTTTTTTTGGAGGTGATTGACCTCAAAAACATACATCTAAAAGGAGGTCATGTGAGTCCTGGGCTGAAGGCTGCAAAAGCGTGACTAATTGTGAGGCTGGTGAAAGTGTCTGAAAAGCCTTCACTATGCTAATAATTTACTGGGATTGTCACTGTTCATGTTAGTGCTCTGGTGTGTTAGTGCATAGGTTTTTTTTTTTCTTTCTTTTTTTTTTAACATCTTTTTGGAGTATAATTGCTTTACAATGGTGTGTTAGTTTCTGCTTTATAACAAAGTGAATCAGCTATACATATACATATATCCCCGAAATATCTGAACTTTGAAAATGCACATTTACTTTTCTAGGGTTAGCACCATAAAGGATAAATCTCCGTGAAGAGCTGAAAAAAGGTTCTAAGTCCTTCCATTTTAAAAGCACACTCAGTATAGTGAAAGCAACATACACACACACACACACACACACACACGCCGACTTGTTGCATAAGGAATCAGTATAAGAACTTAGAGTTCAGAGGAGACCCAGGCAAGAAGTCATGATATGTGTCAGAATAGTCCTACTTCCTACCTCATACAAAATTCTGCTGAGGAATATTTAAAACATAATTGAAGGCAGAAGAAGAATGTTTTAGTGCAAAAAAGGACTTGCTATTGGTACTCCTAATATCTTGGGTATTCCTTAGCTTCTCTGAACTTCAGTTTTCTCATCTGTAGGAAATAAATAATATAAGTGAACTTCGAGGGTTTTTTTTTTTGAGGATTAAATGAATACTGTGTATGGAACCCCTAGTAATGTTGTGTATGGAATAATGTGAATGGAACCCCCTCAATATACTTCATTTTCATTCACTTCTGCTTAATCACATTATCAAATCTAATCCTAAGGGTGGTATTTATAGCAGTAATTTGTCTGCCTTGCCCCTTTTGGGGCACTTGGCTTAAACTAAACCAATGAGACAAATGTGTAATTGGAGCACAGACACTCTAAATGTTTATCCTGGAGGCCTTGAACTGGGAGATCAGAGACCATGTAGAGTGGAGTCAGATCATGTTCAAGTAAAGGAAGTTGGCCTGTGGAAGGAAAAGAATGGAGCAGTTGTACAGAGGGAAGCTAAGATGAGAAAAGCCCTGAGGCTCTTGACAGACCAACAGAGTTGAACAGGTTCATCAACTTGTAGTTCAGGTTCTAGCTGCTAGAGAGACCCTTCTGAACTTCCTGTTCTTGCAGGGTATCACTGCAAGATATTACTGTATCACTAACACCCATATATTACTGTATCACTAACACCCAGGAAAGAGTAATAATTAAGACAGATACGGTCTTTATAGAACAGACATAGATACCTAGGTTTTATTTCAGTAACATCTCTTTCTACTGATGACAGCCTATCTGTATTGGTTTCTTAAACCAAACTGACTAAAACCCTGGGCAAAGTTATAAAGTAGGCAGTACGTGTCTTATCCTCATAGAGATTCATAGCGAGAGCTCTATTATCTAGTATCCAAATGTGGACTACTCAGTTTTTACCTTCAATGACACACCTCTAGGAAGTCTGTCTGGATCTTTCTAGATACTGTCATTCCCTCTGTCCTTGGTGGTCCCATACATTTTTATTAACAGTTCCTCGCCTACCCCCACTCTTTCATGATACACTCACTGATGTTTAAGTCAAGATAGAATTCGTGTGTAAACACATTTCTTATTTAGTCAGCCCTATAAACTGCTACATATATTCCCTCTGATTCAAAGAGGGAAAGAAAACACAAGAAAGTAAAAGGCATTAGGATCTAAGGTTTGCTGTCTCATAGAGTAGCCATTGGCCACGTGTGGCTGCTTGAGTTTAAATTTGAAACTAAACACAGTTAAAAATTTTTTGTTCTTTAGTTGCACTAGCCACATTTCATGTGCTCCGTACCACACATGGCTACCATATAGGACAGCATAGATTATAGAACATTTCTACCATTGCAAAATGTTCTATCACATAGTGTTGACATAGAGAAAGCATAATAAATATCTCCCTTCTTTTATACTTGTGTTCTGATTCATTTGAGAAATATTATCACATAGAAAATGGATTATCAAAATACAATTATTATTTCAGATAAAGAGATTTGAGGACACAGCTTGTATCCTTGGACAGGAGTGCTTGTTTATACAGACTTATCCATACAGACGTGGAAGAGCTTTTGGGGTGGCTTTTGCTATGTGTTAGAAAGTCTCTCCTGGGGGAACAGCTGAGAGAAGATGAAAGGCAAACCCAACGAGGACAAAAGGTCACCTAGTTTGTTCTGCCCAAATTCATCCATCAGATAGTTCACTCTACCTCCCCTGGAGCAGAATGAATAACATACCAAAGACAGAGCATTACAGTCACTGATCTCCTTTCCTGTGGAAGAAAACAGGTATATAGAAATTATCTCCCTGAAATAAAAGATAAAAATAATATCCCCAAAATTTCATTATGCACTATGAATTATAAGTTATTTTGGACTCTAGGACTAGAGCTTCTGAAACTATGTATCTTGAGATGACAATCCCTTTAGTTCTCGGAGTGGTACCTGAGGAAGCTGGAACTCTTTGCTGATTGTTACCTGCTTCCAAGCTGCCTCATCCTGGGTTTCAAGTCATTCATAACTTATTCCAGTTTGCCAAAAAATTTGGTTGATTATGAAAATATTCTAGGTGCCACAATGAGAAAGGACACTAAGATGGTGCCCAACTTCTTCCACTGAATCTGAATGCCCTTTGTACTCCGTGTCTCCCTCTATGGGACCTTTTTTTTTTTTTTTTAAACTCCAGTATACCCATATTTTTGTGTATACACCTTCTACTTTAAGGTAAGATTGGTTTCTGAGAATTGGTCATCTTGTATTGAGACACTTTTTGTAGTTGACATGGTTTGGTTTTAGCTTCACCATTCTGAACAATCAAGAAGTGAGTTTTATTCTTTCTTTCTTGGTCTCACACAGTGGCTCACAGCAGACATTACCATTTATGTCTTCTACCACAAACATCTTCTTCCTCTCCTAGACAACCACCTCCTTTTAAGAATCTGTGCCCTGAATGAGTTTAAGTTGTAAATTTAATTCAGAAGTGTTCACTAATTTGTTTATCATACTCTGTGCCACTTCTAAATTTATCATGTCTTCTTTCTGTCTTTGTTTTGAACTGAGTCCTAAGTGCAACTACATTCTCTTATCAATATGTCCGCAGAGTTCTAACCTGTAGTGGATGCACATTAATTAAATGATAAATTGAATTAAATAGATTGGATAGCTTTAGACCATTTAATACTCTATGGTAGTGATGTATTTTGGATTCAGTTAGGATCTTTAAATGCCCTTCTTGTCAAAAATAGCCCCTGGACTGAATTGAATCCTGGCTTCTTCATCTACTAAATATATGACCCTGGACTACTTATTTAGGCTCTCATTTTCCTCACAGTAAATTAGAGACAACATTGCCTATTTACCTCATACAGCTGTTAAATTTAATTGAGCATATCATGTAGAGCATGATGAAGGGCACGTTGGACGTGCCAGAAAAATGAACGATACTTTTATCTTTTTTGAACAATTTAAAGATACTTATTTAAAGTCATTTTAAGATTGCTCTATTATCTCTAGTTTCTCAGGTATGAATTCTTCCTTTTGTTGAGTCTGTGGATTATATTTCTTGGTGATAGACTTTTTCATGTATTTTAACTTTTGCCTTTGGTTCATTTTCTACGAAAGTTATCTCTCTTGGGAGTCCCAGCATACCTTGAACTGTGAAAACTCTCCTAACAGATGAGGTTTTATAGTTTCTGCTGTCTCTACTCTATATTATTCTTTCAGCTCAGGGTTTCTACACCTTACTACTCACCCTTATTCAGGGCAGGCTAAGGATTCTGATTTTATTTCTTGGTGAGGTTGCTGTTGGAATTTGTTTCTACTTATAGCTCCATTAGGCCAATTGCTTCTTGCTATACCCCTAGACTACTGAAGTAGAGATTTTCTAGCCTTGTTCACAGATTGGGCAGAGTTTTTCTTCTTTCTTTTTATAACATTTACCAGCTAACCGTAAGTAAGCTACTTTACCTTTCTCTGCTCCAGTTTCTTAAAAAATGAGGCATAATAATAGTACACACCTCATAGATTTGTGTGAGGATTAAATAATCTGATGTATGTAAATTGCTTAGAACAGTGTGTAATATAATAAATGTTATATAACTGTTCATTATTATTGTTATTTCTTCTCTGGGCATTAAAGTTCAGCCCCAATCATACTGAGAGCATATCTGCTTTTGGACCTCTTAAATTCATCATTATGGCCATGTTGTCTACCTCTCATAACTTGAAATTTTCCTTTATTATTTTTTGCTCTTGAGTTTATATAGGTATTTTAAATTAGAAAACAATTTGGCAAGTTGTTTTTTTTAAATGTTTGGAGAGTATGAGTGTATGTATGTTGAAGGAAGATCAAGTGGATAGGCAGCATTCATGTGTCAGCTTAGTCGACCACCTGACAAAAGACTTAGATGCCTGTTGTTATTGCAGATATTCTTTTTTTAAAATGATTACTAGACTTGTTTCATATCTAAAGTTGCAAAGGTTGTTTTATCAGTTAGGATTCTTTAGATTGTATGTCACACACACACACACACACACACACCTGCGCACAGACACACACACACACACACACACACACACACACACCCCAAACCAAAATGCCTTAATCAAAAAGAATTTATTAGCTCATGTAACAAAAATAGTCGAAAGGGAGATTATAAGCTCAGTTTGATTGAGACTCAAAGGATATACCAGGATCCAGATTTTCTGTTTCTAAGGTCTGCCTGCTTCTGAGTATTGATTTTGTGCCCAAACTAAGTTTTGCATATGGTAACAAGATGGTGGAATTAGCCTTAGCCTACATAAATGCAGTGACAAAATTCTCATCATGTTTTATTGATCTTATTGGGTCAGCTGTTCGTCATTCAGGAAACCACTGTGATCTAGGTGAAAATAATCAGAACAAAATAGAGAAAAAAATCAATGAAACCATAAACTGATTCTTTGAAAAGATCAATACAATGTATAAGCCTTAGCCAAACTGATCAAGACGAAAAGAGAAAACACAAATGACCAATATCAGAAATGAAAGAGAGGACACGTCTCCAGATCCCACATACAATAAAAAAATAAAAAGGAAGCATTGTGAACAACTTTATGCCTATGGATTGCATAATTTTGATGAAATGGACATCAGAATTGATAGTACTTATACCAGTAATCATTTTCTCAAATTAGTGGTACTTTAATTTGTAACGTTAAGAAACGAAGGTTCTAGGGGCTTCCCTGGTGGCGCAGTGGTTGAGAGTCCGCCTGCCGATGCAGGGAACGCGGGTTCGTGCCCCGGTCCGGGAAGATCCCACATGTCGCGCAGCGGCTGGGCCCGTGATCCATGGCCGCTGAGCCTGCACGTCCGGAGCCTGTGCTCCGCAACGGGAGAGGCCACAACAGTGAGAGGCCCGTGTACCTCAAAAAAAAAAAAAAAAAAAAAAAAGAAGAAACAAAGGTTATTCCCTATATTCATAGACTATTGGTGCCTGATATTAGATGATTTGACAAGTGTGTAATACGCACATCTTCACCTCCTTTCATGGATTGTCTTTCATAAATATGTATTTCTTTTTTTTTTTTTTTTTGTGGTATGCAGGCCTCTCACTGTTGTGGCCTGTCCCATTTGGGAGCACAGGCTCCGGTCGCCCAGGCTCAGCGGCCATGGCTCATGGGCCCAGCTGCTCCGCGGCATGTGGGATCTTCCTGGACCGGGGCACGAACCCGCGTCCCTTGCATCGGCAGGCGGACTCTCAACCACTGCGCCACCAGGGAAGCCCATAAATATGTATTTCTTGAAAGGAAATTTGGCTCGTCTTCTCTAACATCTGCCTTTATCATTTACTTTTTTTTTCAGAGACTTATCAATGAGCTGATATTCTTCACCAGAAGGTTTGCAGATTTGTAGTTTATAGGTTTGCAGATTTGTAGTGAGTAAGAAAGGATACCACATGGCAAATCATTGATTGTATAATAGGCATCATTGTTCTAAAGTTTTTTTATTTGACAGTTTTTTTTAACATCTTTATTGGAGTATAATTGCTTTACAATGTTGTGTTAGTTTCTGCTGTATAACAAAGTGAATCAGCTATACATATACATATATCCCCATATCCCCTCCCTCTTGCGTCTCCCTCCCACCCTGCCTATCCAACCCCTCTAGGTGGTCACAAAGCACGGAGCTGATCTCCCTGTGCTATGCGGCTCCTTCCCACTAGGTATCTATTTTACATTTGGTAGTGTATATATGTCCATGCCACACTCTCACTTCGTCCCAACTTACGCTTCCCCCTCCCTGTGTCCTCGGGTCCATTCTCTACGTCTGTGTCTTTATTCCTATCCTGCCCCTAGGTTCTTCATAACCTTTTTTTTTTTTTTTTAGATTCCATATATATATGTTAGCATACAGTATTTGTTTTTCTCTTTCTGACTTACTTCACTCTGTATGACAGACTCTAGGTCCATCCAACTCACTACAAATAACTCAATTTCGTTTCTTTTTATGTCTGAGTAATATTCCATTATATATTTGTGCCACATCTTCTTCCATTCATCTGTCAATGGACACTTAGGTTGCTTCCATGTCCTGGCTATTGTAAATAGAGCTGCAATGAACACTGTGGTACATGACTCTTTGAATTATGGTTTTCCCAGGGTATATGCCCAGTAGTGGGATTGCTGGGTCCTATGGTAGTTCTATTTTTAGTTTTTTAAGGAACCTCTATACTGTTCTCCATAGTGGCTGTATCAATTTATTTTCCCACCAGAGATGATTATATGGTTTTTATTCCTCAATTTGTTAATATGGTTTATCACATTGATTGATTTGCGTATGTTGAAGAATCCTTGCATTCCTGTTATAAAACCCACTTGATCATGTTGTATCATCCTTTTAATGTGCTGTTGGATTCTGTTTGTGAGTATTTTGTTGAGGATTTTTTCATCTGTGTTCATCAGTGATATTGGCCTGTAGTTTTCTTTCTTTGTGACATCTTTGTCTGATTTTGGTGTCAGGTTGATGGTGGTCTTGTAGAATGAATTTGGGAATATTTCTCCTTCTGCTCTATTTTGGAAGGGTTTGAGAAGAATAGGTGTTAGCTCTTCCTAAATGTTTAATAGAATTTGCCTGTGAAGCCATCTGGTCCTGGGCTTTTGTTTGTTGGCAGATTTTTAATCACAGTTCAATTTCAGTGCTTGTGATTGGTCTGTTTATATTTTCTCTTTCTTCCTGGTTCAGTCTCAGGAGGTTGTGCCTTTCTAAGAATTTGTCCATTTCTTCCAGGTTGTCCGTTTTATTGGCATATAGTTGCTTGTAGTAATCTCTCATGATCCTTTGTATTTCTGCAGTGTCAGTTGTTACTTCTCCTTTTTCATTTCTAATTCCTTTGATATGAGTCTTCTTCCTTTTTTTCTTGATGAATCTGGCTAATGATTTATCAATTTTGTTTATCTTCTCAAAGAACCAGCTTTTAGTTTTATTGATCTTTGCTATTGTTTCTTTCATTTCTTTTTCATTTATTTCTGATCTGATCTTTATGATTTATTTCCTTCTGCTAACTTTGGGGTTTTTTTGTTCCTCTTTCTCTAATTGCTTTAGGTGTAAGTTTAGGTTGTTTATTTGAGATGTTTCTTGTTTCTTGAGGTGAGGATTGTATTGCTATAAACTTCCCTCTTAGAACTAGTTTTGCTGCATCCCATAGGTTTTGGGTCATTGTGTTTTCATTGTCATTTGTTTCTAGGTATTTTTTGACTTCCTCTTTGATTTTTTCAGTGATCTCTTGGTTATTTAGTAGTGTATTGTTTAGCCTCCATATGTTTGTATTTTTTACAGTTTTTTTTTCCTGTAATTGATATCTAGTCTCATAGCATTGTGGTTGGAAAAGATACTTGTTACAATTTCAATTTTCTTAAATTTTCCAAGGCTTGATTTGTGACCCAAGATATGATCTATCCTGGAGAATATTCCATGAGCATTTGAGAAGAAAGTGTATTCTGTTGTTTTTGGATGGAATGTTGTATAAATATCAATTAAGGCCATCTTGTTTAATGTGTCATTTAAAGCTTGTGTTTCCTTATGTATTTTCATTTTGGATGACCTGTCCATTGGTGAAAGTGGGGTGTTAAAGGCCCCTACTATGATTGTGTTACTGTCAATTTCCCCTTTTATAGCTATTAGCATTTGCCTTATGTATTGAGGTGCTCTTAGGTTGGGTACATAAATATTTACAATTGTTATATCTTCGTCTTGGATTGATCCCTTGATCATTATGTAGTGGCCTTCTTTGTCTCTTGTAATAGTCTTTATTTTAAAGTCTGTTTTGTCTGATATGAGAATTGCTACTCCAGCTTTCTTTTGATTTTGATTTGCATGGAATATCTTTTTCCATCCCCTCACTTTCAGTCTGTATGTGTCCCTAGGTCTGAAGTGGGTTTCCTGTAGACAGCATATATACGGGTCTTGTTTTTGTATCCATTCAGCCAGTCTATGTCTTTTGGTTGGAGCAGTTAATTCATTTACATTAAGGTAATTATCAATATGTATGTTCCTATTACCATTTTCTTAATTGTTTTGGGTCTGTTTTTGTAGGTCTTTTCCTTCTCTTGTGTTTCCTGCCTAGAGAAGTTCCTTTAGCATTTGTTGTAAAGCTGGTTTCGTTGTGCTGAATTCTCTTAGCTTTTACTTGTCTGTAAACGTTTTAATTTCTCCATCAAATCTGAATGAGATCCTTGCTGGATAGAGTAATCTTGGTTGTAGGTTTTTTCCCTTTCATCACTTTAAATATGTCCTGCCACCCCCTTGTGGTTTGCAGAGCTTCTGCTGAAAGATCAGCTGTTAACCTTATGGGGATTCCCTTGTGTGTTATTTGCTGCTTTTCCCTCACTGCTTTTAATATTGTTTCTTTGTATTTATTTTTTAATGGTTTAATTAATATGTGTCTTGGTGTGTTTCTCCTTGGATTTATCCTGTATGGGACTCTCTGTGCTTCCTGGGATTGATTGACTCTTTCCTTTCCCATATTAGGGAAGTTTTCAACTATAATCTCTTCAAATATTTTCTCAGTCCCTTTCTTTTTCTCTTCTTCTACTGGGACCCTTATAATTCGAGTGTTGGTGCATTTAATGTTGTCCCAGAGGTCTCTGAGACTGTCCTCAGTTGTTTTCATTCTTTTTTCTTTATTTTGCTCTGTGGTAGTTATTTCCACTGTTTTATCTTCTGTGTCACTTATCCGTTCTTCTGCCTCAGTTATTCTGCTATTGATTCCTTCTAGAGAATTTTAAATTTCATTTATTGTGTTAATCATTGTTTGTTTGCTCTTTAGTTCTTCCAGGTCCTTGTTAAACGTTTCTTGTATTTTCTCTGTTCTATTTCCAAGATTTTGGATCATCTTTACTATCATTACTGTGAATTCTCTTTTAGGCAGACGCCTATTTTCTCTTCATTTGTTTCGTCTGGTGGGTTTTTACTTTGCTCCTTCATCTGCTGTGTATTTCTTTGTCTTCTCATTTTGCTTATCTTACTGTGTTTGGGGTCTCCTTTTCGCAGGCTGCAGGTTTGTAGTTCCTGTTGTTTTTGGTGTCTGCCTCCAGTGAGTAAGGTTGGTTCAGTGGGTTGTGTAGGGTTCCTGGTGGAGGGGAGTGGTGACTGTGTGCTGGTGGATGAGGCTGGATCTTGTCTTCCTGGTGGGCAGGACCGTGTCTGGTAGTGTGTTTTGGGGTGTCTGTGAACTTATGATTTTAGGCAGCCTCTCTGCTAATGGGTGGGTTTGTGTTCCTGTCTTGTTAGTTGTTTGGCATGTGGTGTCCAGCACTGTAATTTGCTGGTCGTTGAGTGGAGCTGGGTTTTAGCATTGTGATGGTGATCTCTGGGAGACCTTTTGCCAACTGATATTACATGGTGCCAGGAGGTCTCTGGTGGTCCAGTGTCCTGAACTCAGCTCTCCCGCCACAGAGACTCAGGCCTGACACCCGGCTGCAGCACCAAGACCCTGTCAGCCACACGGCTTTTATAGTGTTCTTTATCTTGCCAATAGGGCTTCTCCTTTGTCCCCTTTCTCCTGGTCTGAAGTAGCTCCCAATGAGGTCTGGGGAGACGGGGTGCATCAGCCCATAGAGCCTTGTGTCCACCTGAAGGGGACTAAGTGGCAGGTCTGTTCTAAAGTTTTTAAAGATTTATTTTCTAAAACTTATAACAGAAAATGTATATGAGCTAAATTTTTCTTCTATCCCTGACTGCTGCTGTCTTGCTTAGGCCATCATTCGTATTTCCTTTCCTCCCAGGTTCTCCCATCCTTTCCACCAGCTGCCAAAAGTTCATGAAAACCTGCTATTATTTTCTCTTGCAAAGCAAGCTAACTATTTTTAGTTCATATAGCTCCTGTATTAAGCTCTCTATACCATGGTGAGGATCAAATATATGCTACTAATTAACCATATAAGTGCTATTGAAAACAAAATTCTTTCCTTAAAAGGGTTTCTGGGGGCTTCCCTGGTGGCACAGTGGTTGAGAGTACACCTGCCGATGCAGGGGACATGGGTTCCTTCCCACGGTCCGGGAAGATCCCACATGCCGCGGAGCGGCTGGACCCGTGAGCCGTGGCCGCTGAGCCTGTGCGTCCGGAGCCTGTGCTCCACAGCGGGAGAGGCCACAGCAGTGAGAGGCCCGCGTACCGCAAAAAAAAAAAAAAAAAAAGGTTTCTGCGTTTCTTCTAATAACTGGCTCAAATTTTGCCTCATTTGAAGAACAATTTACCTCACTTTCTACCTTATGATTGTTATTAACTGAATGTTATTACTAATATACTATATACTTAATTACCCTGTGAAATAAGTGCCGTTATTATCCCCATAATACTGATGAGAAAACCAAGTAATTTTAAAACATTCCAATAAATTTAAAGTAATTTTTCTAAGATCATGCAGCTAATTAGGGGTCATGCTTACTTATGGTAGAATCTGTGTTATTAACCACTAATTTCTAGGTCCTACCATGAGACTATGGACTAGAGGGAAGGAAACTGTATTTCGTTTATTTATATCTCTATTATGTTACATAAGATTCAGGACATAGTAGCTATTCTGTAAATATTTGTTGTTCAATTATGAAAAGCTCCTAGCATTATAAACATATTTGTGACTGATTGAAAACAAATGATAAAAATGATGAAATAAATTTACAGATCAGTAAGACACTATGTCTTAACCAGATGATCAGAAGTTAAACACGTTACACAGACATGGGAAATCTATTTATAGTTTCTTATTTTCCAAGTAATTTTACAGACAGAGTAACTTTGGGAAGAGAACGATCTAATTGTCCACTTAGTTTTATTTTACATTAGGGAAAAATGAATCAGATGAAATCAACAATTGGCTGTTTTTATTGAGTAATTAGAGAGAGTGTGTTTTTTTTGAGTTTGAAAAAATAAAGAGACTCTAATTACAAGTTTAAAAAAAATCCTAAGCTTAGCTCCTGTAGTAGTCAGGTGTGTTCTCTACACCTTGTTTTATTACACATGGAATGCTGCAGCAGCATCTCCTTAAAGCCAGTATGTCAAGGTGTCTCAGACCAAAGTTCCAACCACCCTTGTAACACTGCCCATACTGTCTTTGTTTCATTCTTTTGAAAACCTCAGACATACTTTTCTAGGAAAAAAATCATCATTATATTATGAGTCTTAAAGATAAACTCTAGATTAAAAAATAATTTTAAAAAATTTACCCATGAAGCAAATGTAGTTTTCCAAGGAGGATCTTTTAAAAGTCATGATTTCTTTTGATGAAAATCTTGGGAGATTTCATAATTGTTTTTGTTTATCTTTCTCATGTTTTTGTCCTTAGTGCGTCTTTTTTTTTTTTTTTTTTGTAAATTACTGAGCACTGTATGTATTTATCCATTTATTTGACCAGAGTTTATTGAACAACTTCTGTGTGTCTGGCATTGGCTTTGGTAAAAGTTGGAGATGCAGCATTGAACAAGGAAGACAAAGTTCCCTCCTAAGGGAGCTCACATTTGAATCGGTGAAGCAGATAATAATAATAAAGGAAATATATACATAAAGAGCCAAGAAAGAAACAAGAGTTTTGAGATAGAGATTAATTGCCTACTTTAGATAGAATGGTCCAAAAAATTCTCTCTCAAATGCTGAAAGTTGAGATCTGAAATATGAGAAGGATCCAGTTTTACAAAGAGCTAGAAGAACATTCCAGAGGGAATAGCAAGTATAAAGGCCTTGAGGTGGTAATGACCTTGGTATACTGGAGGAGTGGATAAGACCCAAGCGTGGTTAAGGAGAAAAGTCAGTTCATATTGAAGAGGGGCTAGAACATGTAGGATCTTCTAGGCCATGGTAAACTGTTTTGATTTATTTTAGGAGTTTTGATAAGCCACTGCGGGGGGTTTAGTAGAGGAGTGACATGACATACTATATGTTCTTAAAAAAAACATTAAAAACATCAACTTCGTAGTGGTAGAGTATATTTTTTTTGTAGGGGTCAAGGATGGTGATTAGGAGAGCAGTTAGTATTCTGTGTCATTGTTCAGGCCACCAGTGATGATGGTGTTGACTAGTGTGGAAGCAGGCGTTTGGAGAAAATGAATGGATTTGAGAAATGTTTTGCAAGACTGGCAGTGTTTACTAATGGATTAGATACGGTAGTGAGAAAAAGAGCTTGAAATAGGTGAAGGATTTGGATTTGGGCAGTGGAGTAGATGACAATTACTTAGGTGGGAGAAGGCTGGAGGAGAAGCCACATGTTTTTTAGGTGTTTGAGTATCCCCTACAGTTTTGCTTTTCACAAAGGACAAGGCAAGAGGTCTTGGGTTTTGCTCTATTCTGCTTCTAAAAAGCTCTTTGACTTTGGCATGACAGTTAATTTATTTGATTCTTGGTGTCCCCATCTGTAGATTATAATATGCTGCCAGAGTGATTTTTATAAAGCCTAAATATAATAATTCCACTACTTGGCTTAAAAATATTTAAACCTTTCCCTTGCTCCCATTCTTGATATGTCTCATACAGTTCTGCATGTTCTGGCTCTTTCTTGCATTTCTAGCTTCATCTCCTACCATGCCTCCTCTCACCCTCTCTACCTCAGCCATCATGGCTTCCTCCAGGCCCTTGTTCTCACCAAGCTCCTCTCTGCCAGAGGAGCATTTGCCAGGCTCCTCTTGCACATGCTTTCCTTCTCCTTGGAAATCTGAATTTTCCCTCCTTGGACTACTGAGCTTTCATTCTGCTTCAGATGTGGATTAAATTGTCACTTCGTCAGGAAAAGATTGTTGTCTTGACTAGATAAAATGGACCTTTTATATGCTCTCATAGCTCTATGCTTTTTCTCTCCCAGCATTTGTCAACAAGATTTACATTTGTCTGTGTGATTATTTTATTAACTCTATTTCCTACATGAGGACAAGAGCTCTGCCTGTTCTTAGTATCATATCTCCTACACCTAGGCAGTGCCTGCCACTGGATAATGTTATTGAATGAATGATTTGTTGAATGCAATAATGAGAGGTCAGATCACATAATGACTAATGTTCTTCTAAGCACTGGAAGCTCTAAGAAAGAAAGTCATTCTTTTAAATGCATGTGATTTTTGTCAGTGTGTCATTTTTCATACTTGATTCCTCTGACCTAGAATATTCTCTGCTCGTAAAAGTTCTTTCCAGTCTCTAGCTCAAGTCTCACCTCTTTAAAGAAGTCATCTTTACCATTGCAATTCTTATTACCTTTTTCAGGGATTCTGAGCTATATATTGTTATAAGTTGAATTTTGTCCCCCCCTCAAAAAAAACTATGTGTTGACATCCTAGCCCTCAGTACCTATGAATGTGACCTTACTGAGAATACATTTTTATAGATTTAATTAAGTTAAGATGAGGTTATTAGATTGGCTTTCATGCACTATGACTAGTCTTTGTAAGATGAGGGAAAATTTGAATGCATGTGAAGATGGAAGGCAAGATTGGAGTGATGGAGTCACTCCAAGGAATGCCCAGGCTGTCAACAGAAGAGAGAAGCATGGCACAGATTCTCCCTCAGAACTCTCAGAAGGATCCAACCCTACCAATTTCTTGATTTTGGACTTCTAGCCTCTAGAACTGTGAGACCATAAATGTGTGTCATTTTAAGCTACTTTGTGGCGCTTTGTTATGACATCCTAGGAAACTGATATAATCATCATGCAGTTGTTTGTTCTTTACTTGCATATCTTCTCTCTGTATACAAAGTCTCCCTGCATTCAGTGTCTGTCTTAGGCAGTATAGATACTGGTACAATATTGACATAAGTAACGGCTCTACATTCAATGCTGAATATAATGAATGAGGTTTTAATTTTTCTAAGGCTAAAAAAGTCTCCACTTTGGTTAATTCCTTTTCTTCCAACCTAGCAAGATGTGATTTATTTATTTAAATAGAATAATCGAAGTTTTGTTTATTCTGGAATCCAGCATGGATTTGAGGTATCTAAAGAGTAGATTTATAAAATGACCCAAGAATTTAGCAAAACAACACCTGTCCTCTCCTAGGACATGTAAAGAGTTCTTATTTTAATACAATAAAAATCGGTTTGATGTAACAATTGTGTAAATGACAGTTGGAATCTATTCAAGTTTAGGTCTTGGGTTCCAAAATTATCTCTTAAATATGTTTCCTAGAATGGAAATGAGTGCATTTGTATTCTTTTCTGTGTTAATTTTTCTTTTTTGTTATTTTATGAAATATAAAAAGACAAAGGATAATTTATATCTAAAATTAATCCTTGTTAATATTTTATTATAGTTTCTTTAAAGAAGTAAAAATCATTCAGATAATGTCCATTTTGTCACTCACCATGAAGACTAACAAAGTATTTTTTTCTGATTTTTATTTTTTTAATTTAATTTAATTTTTTTAATACAGCAGGCTCTTATTAGTTATCTGTTTTATACATATTAGTGTATATATGTCAATCCCAATCTCCCAATTCATCCCACCACCACCATCCCCCAGCAAAGTATTTTTAAATATATACATAAATGTATCATACTGCACATATCAATCTGCAACTTGCTTTTTCTAAAAATCATATTTTTGAGGTCTAATCATTTTGAGATATAGAAATCTAGCTTATTTCTATAACTATAGTATAGTGTTACTTACCACATTCTACTTATATTATTTCCCTATTGATGATATTTAGGTTATTTCCAATATTTTGCTATTGAAAAGCAGTACTGCAATAAATGCTTTCCCTAGGCTACACTGAGAAGCAGAAATTCTGGTCCATAGGGAATACAGATTTTCAACCATACTAGATTCTGATAGATTGTCCTCCATATTGTTTTATTAACCTACACGCCCACCAGCATGAGCCCCTTTTTTTTTTAATACCCTCCTCTAAACTTAATATTAATCAGATGTACTAATTGTGTCTAGTCTTGCAAGTGTGTGAAGTGGTATCTCTCACTGTGTATATTTGAGTGCATGTTTTTAGCATATTTTGGGAACTGATCTTTTTAGGCTGTGTATTTTTAAAATATGGCCTCCTGATCAATAACTTATCTTTCAACTTTTTTTTTTACTTTAAATTAAATAAACTTAAATTTATGTACTTTTTCTTAATAGTTTGTGATTTTTGCATTTTACCTCAGAAATTCTTATCTAAAGGTCATAAAGTTATTTTCTATATTTTTTCCTAACTTCTTGTGATTGCATTGTTTTCATTAAAGAAAGGGTTGCTTCACACATAGGATTATTTTTTCCTTACTAAGTCTTAGTCCATTTTATTCTGCTTCTTCTCAAAATTTCATCTACACTCTAAATCTTACAAAGACACCTAGACTGTTTCTGTCAAAAATGGATGTGTTTTTTTTCACTTGAAAACAGTAGGAGAAATTTCTTAATAATGTTCCAAGTTCACATTTTTCCTAGTACACTTTGTAATTTCTTCAAAAAACCTGGGAGATGTGATACTTTGTCTTATCATTTTATTTTATTGTTTTAGAATTTCACAATGCTGTAAACAACTGAATGACTCGCCTGCTTCCACCCTCTGCTCTGCTATATCATCTGCTGTCTGGTAGCACACCACTACCTCTTCATAGCTACAGATACTGCTTTTACCCTGAAGCCAGAATACCTTCCTTTGATTGATTTACTTGAATCTTCCTGGACTGCAGTTATGGGGTGGAGTCATGTTTCTGCACGGCCAACACCAAGAGCTAGGTTGGCTCAGGATCATTAAGAAGCAAAAGACATTAGATGCCATCCGTCTATCGTGATGAGGGACTCCACATATTACAGGGGTCATGAATTTCCCTTTGCTGAGCTTATCATTTAGATGCACTAAAACAGTTCATATTCATGCAGTAGTTCTTCCTGCTGTCAATATTTTATATACCTCCCTCCATTTTGAATATGGTATTTTTCTCTTCAGAGGCATTTGAAATAACTTTTATAGTGGTATAAATATGAGTCCTTAACCCTAAATATACAAATAATTTGTTTTTCTGTATCACAGCCTAATTTTAATATCAAGACTTCATTCTGCAGGAGTGCTAAGGGGTCGTTCCAAGGGCTTGTGTAGTACTAAGACATTGTAGCATATCTGGCCCTTGAGTCATCTATTTAAGCAAGAATCCTCAGAGACTTACCTTTTCCGATTTAGTCCTTAGTCACTCAGGAATTAAGATTCCTCTTGAGTCAACCCATGTTCCTGTCCTCAAGGCTCCTTCCAGTCTGTTGGCATCTCTTTTCCACATCAGAGTCAGACTTAAGGCATGGACATTATCCTACAGCTTCTACTCCATGATGTGGCACTGGAAACTCCCAATGTCTGCCCAGGGCTCTGTCTGGATCTATTACACAAATGTTCTTCACTCTCCCTCATGGTTTGCTGCCTTCCCCAACCCCACTCTGAACATCCTACTCTGAAATCAGGGCACCGGGCCCCTCTCTCAAAAACTATACTTTCTCTTTTTTTGTTACTTCTTTACCATCTCTTCTCTTCTCTTCTCCACCCAGGGTGTTATTTTTCTAGTCTGAGTGGGAGTGGGCATGAAACACCCCTTTTTTCCTTTGCTTTTCCTATACACTTTATTCTAAATCCTTAAAATTTCTCCAAAGGAATTTAAGTTTTGGGAACACAAAAGGTAGGCTCCTACTACTTTTTATCCTGTGACAACCTTTTGCTGAAATGATAAATGCAGAGTCAAGTATTTGCCTGCATGAGGAAACAGATAGAGGAAGAATACCAAAAAAAAAAATTTTTAAGGGAAAACCTCAGTTAACTTCTTTAAAATATGGCTTTGCCATGCTTGCACTTTATTATTTTAGTTTTAATAGCTTTGATTTCTGTACTTTAAAATTACTATTATAATTTGGTCTATTTATGATTGCCACTGCTGATTGAATTTAGTAAGAGTAATACTGAAAGTTCTCATTTCTGTTCAATCAGTCTAAGTTCTTGCTGTCTGCTGGCCGCCAGACCTGTACCTATTAAAATCCACATTTATTAATGCTCATGGTTCGTGGTTGGCTTTGAGCTTTTCTAATCACACTGTCCTTCCTGTCTTAGTTTTCTTTTAAAACAGACTTTAAAACATGTCTTCATTTCCTACCATCAATCATTAGTTGAGCCTTGATTTGTTAAAACCTCTGTCTAAAGCATTACGTTAGTAAAATGATTAGACTTCAAGTCCATGTCTCTTATCATTAACTAGAGTTTTTACATCTGATCCCTACGGCGATTCAAGTGAAGAATTGTTTTCCATGAGCTGTCATGGAGAAGGAGGTCATTATGACAAAAGATTCCTGCCTAATTTATATAGTAAGGCATGCTCACTAATTCTGGCGTCAGAGCTCGGACCAGTTACCAATTGATTTCTATCAGTGTTGTGTGAGATGATAAATTTTAATCAGAGCTTTTTGGTCTCTATTAGTCTGGCTTTCTTTTTATAATGGATTTCTCTCATTCATGCTTTCCCTAGTCTGCATTTTTATGACTGTGATGTGCTTTGATTTACTTCATTCAAAGTATGATGCTCTGGCTTCAATTATTCCATTTAACTTTAAATAGACATTGCTACAAGTCTTACTGATACAAAGAACATCTGGTGTCAATAAATTGCAGCAGGAGGTGCCATGTGGGAAGGAACCCAAGAACTAAACACATTTCTGGGCACATCCATCAGGACATGAGCATACATGTCATGGCATTCTGCCACTTATCTTCTTAAATGCTCTCAGAGTGGAGCTAGCTCTAGTTGTTCAAGCCAACATGGCATTTTGATTATAATTGTAGCAATGCTTGACTCACTGATGTAAAGCTCCAGACACTAAACATTCTGTTCAGTTGATAACATCTTTGAGGACGACTTTTGCTAAACAAGAAAGGAACAGAGAGCAAGGGGACACTTTTTTCTATGTCTTGTACAGAGTGTTTAATGAAGGATGTTGTAAAGAAGTCAGAAAAAAGAACTCTATTCCTCACACTCCCTCCCCACCAAACACACCAGAACGCAAAGTGCTGGAGTTTCCGCAGGGAAATACATTGACTCCCTGCTATTTTGGGGTTGATCCCAACTACAAATTTTAATAATTACCTAAGACTACCAAATCCAGATAGTAGAATATGCAGTAATTAAAGAGAAACCTTTGCCCATTTTTAAGCTTTGAAAAATAACTCTTTAATTGCAAAAGTATGATACAGAAATAATTTACCGAAGATGTAATTTACATTTAAATTTTATTCTGTATAGAAGAGCTCTGTTCATAATCCAAGTTATGCACTGATAATTTGAGTCTTGTAAAAAAAAAGGGTGTCCCTAGTAATAGGCTTTATTTAAATGATCTTTAATTGAAATTATTTATGGTTGTTATACTGGGAAGCGTGTGTCTTTTTTTCACAGTGTATTTTGAAACTCAGGTTCTCAGGCATGAGAACAAGGAACCCAACTTAACCTAGCTCTTCTTGTCTCCACTGCTTATTTCTGCTTGGCTTCATGGCTCTCTTCCTGTGCTGGAGAAGGAGTTGACCAGGAGCCATAGATATCACATCCTCCTAGTTTAATGAACTCTGTAGAAAGAGAGAGTTGCTCTTTCCCGAAGTTCATGTATTAATCTTGCAAGAGGACCCCAGTTAGCCCTGTTTTGTGATGTGCTCATCACTGGATCCATCACAGCTGCCAAGAAGAAAGAGAACGTGATGGGCCAAGAACTGAATCTACAGTGGAGGAGAGCAGGTTCTGTTCCCAGAGGGAGGGAGATGAGAAAGCTTACTGGGTGAAAAACAAACCAAAAAATAAACCAAACCAAACAAACAGTTGTTACCACTATCCATGATTCTTAGTGAACCAATTCCGGATAGGGATGAGAATGAGAAAGGCATGCATTTCAGACTGGAGACACTTTGTTCTATCTATTCAGAGCTGAAATGTTCTCATAAGACAGGCTGTCTCGTCCTGCCACAAGGCGGGAGGAACCAGACATCTCTTCAGCATTTCGGAAGAACGCAGTAGCAGTGAGAGAGACTGTTCTCTTGGAAGCAAATATCAGAAAATGGTTAGACTAGGTCAGCACGTCTCCAGGTGTGTCCTCATAAGATGGTAAAAGATGGCATTAAGTGAGTAAAAGGGAGACGATTAGGTTACACAAAGTGAGAAAGAAAGCTTTCTTTACTGAAAATTTTCATACAACCTCTAACATAGCAAAATACTTCTGAGAATTTCAGAGGATGATATGCATGCATAATTTCCAAAACATATTTAGCCAGAGAGCTCTTTTTTTTTGTTGTTTTTTTTTTGCGGTATGTGGGCCTCTCACTGTTGTGGCCTCTCCCGTTACGGAGCACAGGCTCCAGACGCACAGGCTCAGTGGCCATGGCTCACGGACCTAGCCGCTCCACGGCATGTGGGATCTTCCCGGACCGGGGCACGAACCCGTGTCCCCTGCATCGGCAGGCGGACTCTCAACCACTGCGCCACCAGGGAAGCCCCAGAGAGCTCTTTTTATTCTTTAGGGAAGATGAAAGATTAGATGATTTCTAAATACCTTGCTTATTCTGATATTCTCCCAATTTTATAATTTTAAGAGAGCAATATAAAGCTGGGATTCCAATCCCAGAGCTTATGTTAATGCTGTGGATATCTATGGGGTCAGAAAGCCCAGTCACAAGTTTAAGTACCTTTCTGTATCCTGTGCTTGTCTTCCTTTTCTGTGATCACCACCTTCCTTTTCTGTGATCACCACCTGTCTTCCTTTTCTGTGATCACCACCTGGTGATAGAGGGTCATTGGAATCAGTGTCAACTCAATGTGATATACCCAACCTGATGAAATACAAAAAAAAAAATCATGCCAGGAAAAACATTGTGGCATTGGCTATATAACAAAACTTCGCTTAACAGTCTTTAAATTTCAGGCTTTAAAATCCAGTGCATAGAATGTCTATATAGTTTTCTCAGGAGCAGATTCTTAAGTTATCCATGCTATATATTATTTGATATGGAAGCTGAAGGAAATGGGGTATAGATATCTACCCCCACTGTGTTATGCAGTCCCTGATTCTGCATCAACTCCACCTCTTGCCAGAACTTCTTGGAATCTTCTACACTGATTCAAAAATTTTGGTACACAGACCTAAAGCCTGTAGGTTAAAGGAAAGAATGCTCAAAACAGATAAAAGTCTACCTTTCTATATCAATTTCTCTGTGCAGAAACCAACCATCTGACTATCTTTAGCTAATGAATATCACCTTATTTTACATCATAAAACAACACCTGGGCAGAGGATTTTTGTTAGCCATTTTCAGCCCTTTTTGGTTTACCTAGTTCTGTGATTTTTAAAGCCATTATGTTTGTGACATTTTTGTTTGTCTGCCATTTATTTTACTTTCTCCTTTTTTCATAGAACAAGGTTAGTTTGTGAAATGGAAGAGTCTGACAGAAGGCAAATTTGGTGGGGAAGGTTAAGGGAGTACAACACATTCTCCCTTCAAAAGCTGATGTCAAATGCAGTGGATGCTTTATTTAATAGCCTAGGAAAGGCACAAACAGTCCCTCTCTTCACAGGCCAGATTCATAAACACAACACTAACTTTTATCTACTCAGGGAAAACAGTTGAGTTAGTTTTTGTAGAACAAATATGCTTTCAGTTTTGGATCGTCTCAACCTCACTGAAGTGCCATTGCTAGTGAATAGATGTCACTGAGTGCTGAATTTGTGGAGTCACTAATAAGTTTTCAGGAACTGATGCATACTTTTACATTTACCACTTAGCCTTTGAAAACTCATGTTTGGACAGTGCAGTTAATTTAGAAATTGGATCCCATTTACATGAAAAGACTACATGACTTATGATATGAAGATCTAGAATCAAACTCTTGTTGCCATTTTATCTTTCTCTTCTTGGGCTAGTTATTTCACCTCCCTGAATCTCAGGCCTCTCGTTTGAAAACTGAGGTGGTAATGATAACATTTATTCTCCCATTCACAAAGGTGTGATGATCAAATGAGAGAATGTCTATGGCACTTTGTGTATTTTGAAATCTGTCACAAAATTTTATGTTGGGAACTGCAATGATGAGAGACCCTCCGGAGCATATGGACTTTGCAGAGAAGCAGTTAACCATATATTAAGATAAATGCAGGAGGAGTATATATAACAACTACAGTATACTAGGATAAATGCAGGAAGTGTATCTAATACAGTCTTAGAGGAGTGGAGGAGACTTCTGGGAGGTAGTGACACCTGTATGAATTGAAAGATAACTAGGTAAAATGAAAAGGGAATATTTTTCTTTCAGATGGAGAATATGCAAAGATCAGAATTGGAGAGAGAACATGGCATATTTGCTGAGTAAAAATGAATTCAGTTTGTTTGGAGCATTACGTTTGGGGAATTGGGCCAGAGAATGACAAGATATGGAGTAAGAGAGACAAATGGAGGCCAGGTGATTTTTAAACCATATGCAGAAATTTGGACTTTAACCTGACAGCAATGGAGAGTCCAAGTAAAAATTATTTTAAAAGTTTTACATAGAGAATGACATAAGCCATTTTATGAATATTGGTTATTACTGGTTTTGTGTTAATTATTTTAGAAATAATATTCAGAGAGAAGCTCTAATTTAGTTTGCAAACATTTAAGCTAACATATTGAGGTAGTCTTAAGAATGTTACTTAACTATTTACATAGGATCTGGCCCTTTAGATGGGCCTATTCTTTGTTACTTCAGTCTTGGACTTACATTTCTAAGAGATTTAATCTGCCATTAAAGAAACTTGGAAAAATAATGGCAAAGCATAAAATAATTTGAAAATACAGAAGGAATACAGGCATTTCTAGAATTTCAGCTGAATTATGGTGATTCTGTCAGCATTTCCCATGAAAGGTTAATTCTGTTGGCATCAAAGACTTTATGAAGCAACATAATTCGTGTTAGTTGCAAATCAACAAATGCTCTCTCAAAAATTAGAAATCATTTTCCAGGAAATGATCTGTCCAACTGATTGCTCTTAAAGTTTACAACTTAACTGAGGGAGCTGTAATTAGAAGGAAATCCTTTACCATGTTTTCATTTTATTGTATGTCCTTAGCCTCCTTGAACTTACAGCATTGTCTTGAAGAACTTCCTTGCCTTGCAGCTGGAATCCTCATCATTTGTTGATGATGTTTTTTAGATTAAAGGAGCTGTCCCTATTAACTTGAGGAAAGGGGCAGTCTCTATTACAGTACCATTGTTATTTGGACACATATGGAAACACTTCTACAGCAGATTGTCCAGTTGCTCCTTCTTCCTTGCTTTTGCAGTAGTCAGTTGTTTAAGTTACATTCCACTCATGATGTAGTGATAGAAAGGTAGGACATGATTTTATAAATATACCTCCTTACTTAGATCTCCTTTTGAGATAGAGATTTTCATTTATCAATAATTCATGTTCCCTATTAGCTTCGACCAACTCATTTCAACCTGCACAAAAGTGAGATGGAGATACTTTCCTCCAAAATATGTGATGATTTAAATACCTAATTGTAGAAAAAAGTTGTTAATGAGATTTTTGAGCAAAACACCCTATCAGAATGGAAAGGATGTGGGAAATAAGAGAATGTTTGTATGTTAATAAAAGATCCAGGAAGGAGTGGAGAGAGGAGAGAGAAAGAGAGGAGAGTTGATGATGCAGGAAAGAAAGAAGTGGCTGCGGGGGGGGGGATGTCTTTGAGAAAGAAGATGGGGTCTAACACACAAGTGGAAGGAAGTGCTTTAGATGAGTGTGGGCAGTTATTCTACCCAGGGTTAACAGGTGAGAAGGCAGAAGGCAGAGTTATGTGTATTGATGCTGGTAGTTGCACCTGTGGGAACTTCTGGACGTTGTCTTTCTGAATGCTTCTGTTTTATCAGGAAAATAAGTCATGAGCTGAGATTGAGAATGGGAGATTAAGTGTTGTGGGTTTAAGGAGACAGAGACTTTAAATAGTTATCTAGAAATCTGGGAGTGTGAATGAAGTAGGGAAATAAACTATGGTTACCAGGTGTCGTTAAAAGCTCACCTGGGATTTGAAAGTAACTTTTTTTTTTTTGGCTGTGCCATGGCATGTGAGATCTTAGTTCCCTGACCAGGAATCGAACCCATGTCTCCTGCAGTGGAAGCGTGGAGTCCTAACCATTGGACTGCCAGGGAATTCCCTCTAAAAGCTCACCTGGGATTTGAAATTCAAGTGTTCAGCAACTTTCTGTTTTTCTCCAGCCACATTCAGTTGCATGGGTAGTGGGCTGAGTAGCTAGGTAATTGAATTTAACTACAGGTAGGATTTTGTCAAATGATTACAAATCTACAAGAGATGGAGATGAGAGTTGATATGTATGCAAGGAAGAGATAATAATGATTGCCCATAAAATTTAATGGACAGGTAGCAGTATCAATAGATTTAGGTGTCCCTGTGGCAGAGGGATCATTGGATTTAGGGTAATACGGAGAGTAAGCTGAACAGGGAGAAAGTAATGATTGGCGAGTAGGACAATTGAAAGTGAGATTCTGGAGAATTTGTAGTGATTGATAAAGACAAGGGAGGGATATGATCTTGATGAATCACTGGAAAAGAGGCTCTGAAGGAATTGACAGACCAGGTTTTCAGTCGAATCACTTAAGCATGGATAGAAATCACCAAAAATTAAATGGAAGTGATGTCTGGGAGAGAGGCATAAGCAGGGAGCTAAGATCTTTGAGGAGTGAGGAGTGTTTCCCAGAAGTCAGGAAAAACATTTCAGATCTTAATGAAGAAAAAAGCTCATTTTGCTACTTTTGTGTATCTGTGGGTGCCTTAAGAAATGCCAATTGAGATTTTTATTTTTTTATTTTGTCAGGGGGATTTATAAGGTGCTGCAATGTAGGCAGAAGAAACGAAAATGAGTACAATGCTATGTTTCTGAATACTGATTTGTTAAGTCTTTCTTTCTAGGAAACTGGAAATAATTGTCTCAAAAACACTAAAAATGTGTTATAAATATTCTCATTCTTCATTTATTCCAAAAAAATAAAAATTGGGAATTATCTAGTCAAATGTACTTCTCAAAATGACTGGCGTATACTTTTTTGTTTTAAAGTGTTCTTGATTGTTATTTATGTACTTAATAGAATATGACAAAATTGAACTTACAGATTTAATATTTTTGCAAAAATTTTTTAAGCTCACGTGTTCTTATTTCTTTCAAATTTGAGCTTTCTTTAATTCAGTACAAAATTAAAATTTGAGATATACATTAAATTCTGTTTTCTATTTCAGATAATTCTGTGTTCTTGGTTTATTATTTGAATAGTTTCCCCACTGCAGTGTTTCATTAATTGATATGTACACATGAGCCAGACTCTATATTATGTCCTAAATGGATCATAATTAATAAAAAGAAAGCTAAGAGAAACACGTTTTCACATTTTTAAAATGTTTTCAGAAAACCATGGTGAATTGAATTATTAGCTTTTTA